>NC_142413.1:8991695-9329612 GCF_059516105.1 Syngnathus floridae | reverse complement strand
AACTCACGAAAAGTTGGTCCTTAAACAACCAAAATGACCACAAATTAGCTACTGCAAACCAAAATGGTGGGCCTCCTGGGTTTTCACTGGGATTTGTTCTAGAGATTTTTTAGTGAGTCTACTCATGGTAGGTATTGCTATTCAATTTCATTTTGTTAAAGAAAACATTTCTGCATATCGCAGCATAACAGCATATTTGTTAAAAATCATATTTTTGCAATTTCGGCCTGACGACAGCAATAGCTGAACTAATTTTTAGCTCTATGCAGGTTTAACTGGGAAATTAATGGGGAACGCCGCCTATATATGCATCTTTACAAGGATCTGCACCAACAATCAATTCGTTATTCAGTGGTTGTTCTATGAACCCAATCCTTGTCTCTTAAGCTGAATGCACCATGAACAAGTACATTGTTTCCGTTGATAGAAGAGGAAAAAGTTTTCCTGCACTTTCCCACTGCCTGTAAAAGAAAACTTTTGCCTTTTTTTTAAAGACCCCTTTGAGTCTAAAATGGTGATTTCTTCCCTCCCGGGACATCGCTCCTCTTTTCTTTGCGCTGGACAATGGCAACACTGCAGCACCCTGCCGATGCGCCACAGTTGGGGATCCCCCGGATTGCTTTGGACATCATTGGATTTCATCAATCAAAATGACTGCGGTTTTCCATAAAAATGCGGAATTTGGTGGATGGAAGCGAGCGGCGCAAGGTAGCGACATAAGAAAGCTGTCCGGGCGTCATGATAAATGGGCATGCTTTGATTTAGGGGGGAAAAGCTAAAGAAATAAACACACAACTCTACATAAAATGCAACATTGTTGTAGTCAGACACATGATTAGGTACACCTGCACCATGTAATCACAGCCAATACAGGCCGTGCCGCCAACTATTGAGCATTTACAATGACAATAATGCTTAGTTTTTAGGTTTTGATTGGACAAAACGTGGATTGTTGTGGTTGTAGCCACAGTGGGAAAATACCTTTGGAATCAGACGGCTCTAAAGATGTTCTCCGTTATCCCGCAGTGACATTTTGTCCCGCCTCGGGTCATAGGGGTGAACGCTCGGTGATGAATGGCACCTGAAGGAAGAGGCACACATTCAGTTGAATAATTGTTTAATTGTGCTAACACCATACTAATGTCATGTGTGATATTAGCCTCAACACAGTGGAAACTTGAAGACTGTGATTCCCAACCACAGAGATCATTTCACTTTAATATTCCGAAAATGATCAAATATTAAAGTGTCAGAAAAGTCTAAGAAAAAGCAAAACACTGAACTTAAAGGAGTTTGGAAAACACACACACACGCACGCACACACACACACACACTTCTTCTTAATTCACTCTTTTAGGTTTTATTATTTCAGAAAATAATTTTCCTGTAGATATTCCAATGGCTTCTTTTAGCACTCCCATCGAGTAAATACAGCAGCAGTGCAATGGCGAGGTTTTCTTGTCGGGCTTGAAGAATTGTTTAATTTTGATGCGGGTGGCGGCGGCCTTTCCTGAGGTGCGGTCTGCACATGTAATTGCCCTGCTCCCATTTCTGTGATCTTCTCCTTTATTGCGTCATGTCTCTGTAATCACATTCGACCTCTTCCTCTTTTTCTTCTTGCAGCACTTGAACAGTGCTGCTAGAAGTAGTAGGAGCTTAGAAATTGTCGTTAAAGAAAAAAATAACTAAGAAGAAAATGGCTTTTCACTGTATAACTTCCAAGTGCAGTGAAACCATGGGAGTGCTAAGAAAGGTCTTCCACTGTACTGTGGGAACTAAAACCATATCGAATGACTACAAATGAGGTATTGATGATCATCTATCTCTGACAGCGACTTATAATGACAGGTAGAATAACTTAAATGCTCTTTCACTATAAGGCACAAGGTACCGGCTCTTAATGAGATAACCTTGGTTGTCACCAATCAAAGCAGCGATTGGTGGCAAATAAAGTCGACTTTGTTCACGCCCCCCTTTTTAACTGTGCCTACGTCTGTGAGATTACCCACGCTCCATCTAACCCGCCTCTGCATCCATTATACAGCGCGTCGTGCCGGATTTGCACGGGCCACGAAAGTAGAGTCCAGTGGGCTCGACTAAACACTCCCGTGTTTCACACAGCAAAAGTAAATGCATGTCAATTGAGACAAGAACGTCACGATGTCAAAAGATGCTGCCTCGAGAGCGGAGTGACCCGATTGGTTTGTTTTTCCAAGATACAAGATGTTGTTTGAATAATTGTTTGCTTTGCCTTGTGAGCAAAAATGGGAGATTTGAATTTAATGCTAATACAAAATGGAGAATGCTGTAGGGTTATTCTTTCACGGGGTTTCCCGCCTGCCACTTCCAGCCAGGGTCCCAAACTTCGATCTAGCTTGGCTGTCAGTCAAACGCGTGACAGGCAGCAACATCAACACACTAATGTTCTATTTGTCTCCTTTAGAGCTTCCTGGAGGGCCGCGATTGGCCGAGGTGTCCGGACGGCGGGATGATTGATGATGGCGAGGGCAAGGCCGAGCACTGGCAGCATAAAGCCCCATAGACGCCTCAATAAAGAGCCCCGGATAGTGGAGAGGCGGGCCCTCCTCATCACCCGCTCAATAGAACAGCCCCCCCCCTCTCTCGACCCCCGCCCAACATCCAACCTCTGAGGAGGATGTTGCCGGGTAATCACTTTATCCCGTCTGCAGCAGGATGAGAGCAACGGTGACAGTGGATGTGTTGGGGGCTGAAAATGGCTTCTACTTGAGAGTTGCTGGTGGTGCTGGGGTTCCAGATTGGGGAGTCAAAGTGAGAACTGGATGATTCCAACCCTCAAAAAAGTGATTAATGCCGATGATGACATCAGCAACTCTGGTGGCCGCCGTGCTGCCAACAACAAGAAAGCTGACCTCGTCAATGAGAGCACGATAGCTGAGATTCCTGTGGTTACCCCCCCCCCCCCCCCTGCACCCCAAACAACCTCAACTACACCCCCCCAGGACCCTCACCCCTCCGTCGGTGCACAGCAGTATTGAAAAGCACAATTAGGTGGCATTCTGTCCCGAGCGCCGGACTACATGACGTCCTGCAGATTGACAGGAAGTCCCGATGACTGCCATAGTTTATTCTGCGGGGTTTGTCACCGTGTTCCGAATCATTCACTCCAAAGACGTCCATAATCGCAAGTGTCTGAAATTGGATTGGTTCAATGCATACAAAGTTGAAACATACAACACAAGTTAACATGATGAAACCGCACATTAGTTTTGGTTATTGTTGTAATCAGTGACATACTGACTTATGTTTACAACACCATTTTTTAGATTTTTTTTTAAAGTTGTCATGGTGAATGCTTGAAAGCCTAAAAGTATTTAAGTTGACAACTCATTGAAGTCAATAAAATGTCTTCTACATGAATTTCTAGTTCACTTGCATTTCTTTTAATAGTAATCGTAACCGACGGGACTGAAATATTTATAAATGTCAACTTGAAACATTAATTTATTCCTAGTGTTTGCGGGGAAAAAAAATTGGGTAGTAAATCACAATCACAATATTGAAATTATTTGCTTTCTGAATTTTCACAAATGAGTGTTCTATCATTCTCTCCGTTAATATACAGAAACACCGTCGTAGCATTTACTCAATACATTTCCGTTTCATTGACATGAAATGGAAATTCGGATGGGCTGTTGGCTATCAACATTTAAATTTACATCAAACACTTCATTTAATGCAATTACTGCGCTGCGGTGTCGCTGTTGTTGTACGCGGCTGGAGGGTCAACACAAGGCCGAGATGTGCACTGAGGGAAATTATTGGCAAGCGGAGAATCATCACAGCCTAATCTGATTTCCCAGCTCCGATAATGGATGCTCGGATAAATAAGAAAAAAAAATCTCCAGGAAGACGTGCAAATGAAAAAGGATTCCTCCTGACATAATGGACGCCTGTAATGAGCAATAATCTGTCTAAGAGCTTCTCACACTCTTCTCTCTCACACACAAACACACACACACGCACACACTCAAACGGAAAGATGACAGACAGACAGACAGACAGCTGGACTGAGGGAAGGATGGACATCAAGCAAAGTTGCCTTGTGCAAACCAGTATGAAACAACAGCAGGGAGAAAGTGTTTGCGGGATAGATCATTCACACAAGAGGCAACCATGAAAACAAACTCTTCATCTTCCTCACCCCCCTCCACAACCATACCCACCCCACCACCCTTTGCCTCCAGCAGCATCCTGACACCATCCATAAATTATAGCAGATTTTCATATTTCAAATTTCATCTGCATTCATGCAGTCCTGGCAGAGGCAAGAAGCACCCCCCGCCCACCCCCATAGCAGCTCCCCATCCTCGTCCTCCCCAGTAGTGGCAACGACTGCTGCCTGGCTGGCTGCTTGGCCCCAGAGACCCTCCGCCCTAATTGAATTGCATCCTGTGATTAGATTATCCTTGCAGCAGCTTGCTGCCAATCTGAAGTATGGCCGCCTTCTATCCTACTTAACCCCTCGGCCCCCCGCCCCGCCACTCCAGCCACACACACATAAACACACACGCGCACGCACACAAACGCATACGCACACTCAAGGCAGAGTGCCCGATATATTCAGCGGCCATCAGAGTTGGCCCGATTGGTTATTTTTCTTTGGCCGCGTCTGGCCTCGTAAAGACGGCCATCTTTCACCGGCTGGCAGGCCCCGCCCACCTGCATCTAGTTCGGCCATGTTGAGCTTCAAATTCGCCAAAGAGTGGGGATAAAATGAGTAATAATTATGGTACTGTATTGCCAGTTGCTCTTTGACAGGGACAAAGAGTTAACACACCAATAAAAAAATGAACACATGCAAGAAGCATGGAACAGACGTCATTATTTTTCAAAATGCACAAGTGAAAAATAATAAATCTTGAGGTTCAGTGTCCATTTTGTTTGAGCGATCATATGGATCCATTTCAGCTTGTGGAGTCGATTGTCCAAACAAACAAAGCGACGTAAAGCATCTAAAAGCGAAATGGTCTCATCTCAAGCTAGATGTGATTGTGTTTTACCGGAGAACAGAAGAATAAACAATAAAGGAGGAAGAAATCACGTGATGTAATTACAGGAAGCAATAGACCGTAATCACATCATAACACGACTTCTGTTGCATATGCAAGCACGTGCGGACGCACAAACATTGCGGTTTTTGCATCAGGTCGCGCATGAAATGAAAAGTCACCCGAGGTAACGTTTGCAGTTATCACGTAGGGAGGGGCCTTGTTCTGTCTCCATCCATCGATTGATTCACCTTTTTATCTACCATCCATTTATCCTTCCATTCATTCATCCGTCAATCCATCTGTCCATCCTTCCGTCCAGCCAGCCAGCTAGCCAGCCAGCCAGCGAGCTGACCATACCAAGCTAACTTTGAGGGGGAGTCTTTTCATTCATCCATCCATCCATCCATCCATCCATCCATCCATCCATCCATCCATCCATCCATCCATCCATCCATCCATCCATCCATCCATCCATCCATCCATCCATCCATCCATCCGTCCGTCCATCCATCCATCCATCCATCCATCCATCCATCCATCCATCCATCCATCCATCCATCCATCCATCCATCCATCCATCCATCCATCCATCCATCCATCCATCCATCCATCCATCCATCGGTTCCTTGTGTGTGCCCGTGTGTCTCTGTGAACTCCACTTTTCCTAATTATTGAATTAGCGGCATTAAGTGAGACGTTCTCTTCTTAGCCACCTGCTCCCCCCAGCCCCCAACCACCCCTTCACCCTATGCTCCTCTCTTCTTATTTTCCACCATCCATCTTTGGCCGTTAGCGTAGCCTCTAAAAGCTTTCTGACTGCTCCATAATGGGGGACAGCGCGGGGTCAGGGGGGCTGCTGGACTGTGTGCTCAACGTCTCCGCAGTGGACTACACCGGTGTTGGGGGGCTGCAGTAGGGGTCACGCGTTTGTGCTTTACATTTCCCAGAATATATTGCAGAAGTTTCTACATACTATAAAGTCAATAGAAAACCACAGTGCACTGATTTGCATTTCAAAAACCATAATAAGAAATATTACTGTTGATGTGAGTAATGTAAATCTAAACAAAAAATTATTTCAATTGAGAACAAAGATATATATATTCTGTTTTTTTTAACATTTTAAATATTGAAAATAACAATTGAGATTAATTTACGAAATGTATAAAACCATAAAGAAACATTTAAATGTATTCAAAAAATGTGCCTAAGGTTTGATAACATGTCATGCCCATACCCAAACATCAAATTGGTTGTTACCCTGAGGCACTTGTGATGTCAGTTTCAGTCATCAGCAAGTGGCAAAATGGCCACCCCACAACGTTGGATAAGAACGGTTGGATTTGCTGCTTAATTCATTTTCTACAAACACAATATTGATCAGAAAACAATGTTTGGACAAGCAGAACAGCATAGAACATAATATTGTAAAAAGAATGTTTGATGCTTTATTAAGAATTTAGGATAAATATCCCACATCATTTTTATTCTAATTTTTGAACAGTAATGGATAAAGAGCTGTGTCACAAATAAAATTCCATACTTCTTTATATTTTAGTCTAAATTTCTATTTTTGCTAATGATTTTTTATGAAAAAAATTTAAAGTTAGTCTGTGTTTTCCATTCATCCAACCATACATTTTCATGACCTTTTATCCTGTTGAGGGCTGCTGGTTTGGTTTACTTAATTGATTCATGGTCGTTTAACATGAATATTATAGAAATAAGTAACAAGATTGCAAATATTTTGATGTCTGTTCATGAACAGTAACATCTATGAACCAATCTCCGTTATTAGCTATTTTTAAAATATTTTTAATGTCTCCTTTTTCGAGTGTGGGGGGGGGGGTACTCAAGGGTGGCGTTTATTGGCCAACAGTGTCTGCTTGGAGATGAAGGCTGCATGCATGTGTGCTTCCCTACCTTGCAGCACAGTGCTCATTTACCTAATGCTCGCATGCGCAATGCCCATTTTTCATCAGTGACACACACACACACCAGTCACGGACCACCTTAATAACAACTTTTACCCGCCCCCCACATCACCCCCTCTTTCCATCTTGTCTCTGCTGCTGGCTGTTTAAACTCACATCCCCCCTTTAACGTCTCACTAATGTAATTAGAGGCTAGCTAATGGCTCTCCTTCTGCTCTGCCCACACACACGCACGCACGCACGCACGCACGCACGCACGCACGCACGCACGGACACACAAAGGCAACATCTACAAAGTAAGAAGGAGGGAAAAGATCAGAGTGGAAGATGAGAACTCTGTGTTGATGTGCATGTAAGTGAGGGTTTTTGAAGGAGGGGGTCGGGGGGAGTTGGCTGCTGATCCACTGACCCCTCCTTCCAATTCCCCCTCTCCCCGCTGGGGAGTTAATCTATACGGGGCGGGTTGGGGGGTAGGCGAGGCAGAGACAGGTGCATTTCTGGGCAAATTGAGTTAGCCGAGACATGCCACATCCAATTGGGCCAAATTGATGTGAGAGTTTGCGATGTCTGCCGCGGCCATTACAGCAAAGGTCAGCGTGACGAGACAATGACATCAATCCCGTCCACGTGGACCGACGGGTCCCGGTCCCGCCGAAAGCCGCTTCTGATTCTCATGCAAACCTACGGGGAGGAGGAAGCAGAGGGCGGGTGGAACGATGGCTTTTAAAATAAAAAACACAAGAATAAAAGACAAGAGCCCATCTGGGCCCTTCCGTCATGTTGTTGCTCTTACATAACTGAAGCTACTTGGCTCATCTTAAGGTTTATTGATGAGTGTGACATGAAAAATGCAACGCTCAAACTCAAACTATTAAATAAAATGTATCCTATTAATTGAACTTGTTTCGAGACCTTACCCTCTACCCCACTCAAAGTTAAAATTAAGTGTACAAAACGGTCACAAATACATGTTATTTTTTTAGGAAATAAAATACACAAAATAATCCTCCAATTAACGTTGACATTTTCTTTTTAAAAATATGTCATTGGGGAAAAAAAATTGTCCCTACTGAAGACATATTTTTGACAAGTTTGTACAATGAGTAATAAAAATGCAACCTTGTGATCACAGCTAAATTGTTGACAATTACTTAAAATGGTATGTGCAAAAATAATGGAAAATAAGCCACATGCTGCTTCACCGGGACTATTATTATTATTACTATGACAACTGTGCAACATTTAAATAAGAACCTGCCGGTGTTTAAATCTTAAAATAGGAATACTGCTGCTATGTAAGAGTACCGCTCGCAATAAAATTTTAATGATGATATTTTTCGCCTCCTATCCAATTGCGATATTAGAAATCAAATGAGAGGTGCTTTTTAGTTGGAATGAACACAGTGTCAGTATTGGCACAATAAAGTTCTCATATGACGCATCCATTGAGGCTTTTTCAGCTGTTTTTTTCAGCACTCGCGTTGCAATCTGGTGCATCACTGCCAGTGTAATTGTTCTTATGAACACATATTGCCTATCAATTTCATCTCCGGCGTGCCGGCGTGGCCGCTTTGGGGTTCTTCGACGCCCCGGCTCTCCTCTTGGCAAATCCAATAGAAACTTCATCATACTGTCACCTCGTGGGTTTTGGGAGCGCGCCTTCCATTTTGAGAGCCGTCTCCGATGATCACATTAAGCTTTATTGCTCCTCTTACGCTTTCCACCGAGTCCATATCATCCCTGGGGCCGGCGGGCTTTCATTCCGAGGATTCGGCCTGCACTTGGGACCGGGCCCGGACGACCTTTGACCCCCACCTGATTTCCACCGTAGTGAACACGTGGACTGAAAAAGACCACAGCATCCATTTTGGAAGCGCCGCACGCGAAACAGCAATGCATAAACATGAATCCTAATGCGACGATTCATCATTAGGCGACCGGGGGCCTTTGGGGTCCCCTCGGTGGGTTCTGATCAAATTTGCAGCCGGCGATGATGAGGAGGCCTGCATTCGCTCGCAAAGTGCACACGCGGCGATTTGTCACGTCAAGATGAAACAGCGGGAAGGAAGGAGGAGGGAGCATGGGTGGTGTACAATGTCAATGGAGTGAGCAGTCAAATGTGCAAAAGGGGACAAAATCAATGGTTTTGCTACATGAAGGTGTCCCGATACCAAAATTTTGAGATGAACTGCAAGGGCGAAGGCTAACATTATACACAAAAAGTCCTATTACTCTACATCTAAATCTGTGTGCGTGAAAACTTTTTTGCTGAAATAGTCCACCAACCACCAGGATTTGGCATATAGAGATGTTGATTACACAGCATGACTATTGTACTGATGTGCCTTAAACTGGATGAAAGTAAAGGCCACTAAAAGATGTCACATAATGTCACTGACGCACCGACGATCACAGGTAACAATCAGTCAGGTGCCATTCGTTTCATTAAACTGGAGTTCCTCAAGGCATTGTTTGAGGTCCCATCACTTTTGTTGAAGCCTACTAAAATGCTCCATATTTGTGTCCCAATTCTAAGTCCTTATACTGCATCATGTACACCGCCATTTTGGAGCAGAGCTCCCCGAGGAAATTTTTGCAGTCACCGTTTTCCCTACTAGATGCACCCACCTCCTTATTAGTGATGTGCCTGGTTCATGTCTTAATGGGCCTTAAGCAAATGAGCAGCGTGACGCCTTGTTGATGCAGGTGGAGGCCTCAGGCCAAATCAAGTGGTCATATCCAAATATGAAAGTAATGCTGCTGCGGGTCACGCAGGTGCCTGCATATGATAATGCATCGGGCACGGAGGGAGGGCGTTCATACAAACATCACAAAGCGCCGAATAACGCCCGACAACCTTGACATTTTATGATGGATGGCAAAAAACGAGGGGCTACTGTAATTGTGGCCCGCCCGGCTGCGCTTCCTCTTGGCGAGACCCCCCGCCTGCCCGCCCGCACAGCTCCATTAAAAAGCGCTCCATCATTCTCTGCGCCGCCTTGTCGCCTGCCGCTCAGATGACCATTAATCGCCTCATTCCAGTAAAGCCGGTCGCACGCACAAAAGGCCGCTGTCTGTCGCTTAATGCATGTGTGATTAAGCTTTTAGGCATTATTAGCCAGCAGGTCCTTGTATAGAGGGGCCACATGCCTTCAGGGGGCCCGCGGGTAGGGTGGGAGGGAGGGGTGGGGTGCACGGCATGGAGAGGGAGGGAGCCAGTTAATGACACTGACCCTCACTTCCCCAACAGCTATTGAATTCAACAATAATAACGGGTCACGCGGCTGATTTATGAGGCCGCCGAGGCCTAATCGCTGTCGATTGCTCATGCGGAGGCGGGAGGGCGGTGCGCAATGGACGATAAAATATGCCTTGACCTCCCAGCGTAAAACTGATGATGCTTCAAGACGCTTTCAAAAACATTTGGGAGGGAATGTGTGGCAACAAGAAGGCAAACAGGACCCGCTGCCCTTCCCCATACATCAGCCCATATGCGCACCCCCTTCAGCTTCCCCATGCAATGTCGTCAGCATCCCAACCAATTCATTTTAATGGGGCTTTCAAAATTAAATGTATTATTATTGTTATTGCTCACTTTATATCGTTATTACTACAATTAGTGCACCCCAGTGCACCCCAGTCACTTAGGAAGATATTTTAAACTGCACACCACCTTTGACATCTTAAGGCACTCGTTCAAAAACAGCAAAACAAAAATGTAAATATGTATGTAATTATTGATAATACAGTTTGCGCAACTTCAGAATCCTGAAACAGTTCTTGAAAACAACAGCACAAATAAAAATGTGTCTTACTATGTCCCAATTCTCATTCCAGAAAAATGTTTAAACTAAGCACAGCCTTCTACATCTTGGCACTACAATACAAATGAAAACATTCATGCAGCGCTGTTGTGCTCGCACCACTTTGGGAATCACTGACAAAGGTTACAGCCTTCAATACCCCAGCTAAAACATTTCACGCACACCCCCAAAGAGCCACACGAACAGAACCGAGATTTTATAAACAACAAATACGTATGAGTTTAATCTTCTCAATTTGTGTATAAAAATCACAAGGTGTGCACCCACCATGTCTGAGCCTCCCTGCACAGTACGACTATGCAGCAAACAAGGCACGGTCGTGGTGGAGCAGCCAGGATTAAATTACAAGTTTATTTACAAGCCGAAATCTTATGAAGGCCATCGAGCAGTCGCGTTAAGCAGCTGCCCGACCAAAACGATGACAAGCGCTCCCGATAAGAATTTAATCCCGACGATTTTATGAATCAAATTCCTGAACGCCGGGCAAAGAGATTTAATGATCACGTCTTTTTTTCCTCCGTCCAAATCGGATTTGGACGTCGGGTCGATGGGTATTTGCCTGCGTTAATGTCCACGTGGAGGTTGGAGTCATTTAGGGATTGATCCCCTCGGCCGTGCCAAGGCCACGTCGGAGGCTCGTACATTTCCTGATCTCATCCCTGGAATGAGATTTTTATGCTAATGCAGCAACCACGGGTCTTCTGCCTGGTCACTTAAAGGCTGATGGAGGGACAGATGGGTTTAGGAGGCTCCTGCTTCTTGGCCCTCGCACCCTCACCGCCTTTTTTATGGCCAATTCTCCATATGGTCAGACCACTTCGATGAACCAAACCAAAATGGCAGACTTCCTTTTTAATTTTTTTTGTCGGTGCTTGAGACTTTTTTATGCATGCTGTTACAACAGCTATGTCCAGCCAATTTAGTGTTGATGGAGAAAACTGGTGGCTTTTTTTTTTTTAACATACAAAGTTCTTCGGTTCTTGAGACATTTTTTGTGTGTCCTGTTATAATAGCCATGTTTACCAAGTTTAATGTTGACAGCTGAAATTGGCTTCAGGCACTTTTTTCCCCCCACTAGAATTTGACCGAAATAGCTGCTTCAAATAAAAATGGCTGATTTCCTGGACATTTTGATTTGTGAAAGCGATTTTTTTTTTTCCGTTTATTTTTGGTTTTTCCAAAGCTCTGCAATTTGCCTAAAATGCCTGCTTCAAACCAAAATAGCTGACTATCTGCTCAAGATAGGACTCCCTAAAATTTTGACATATGACATATAAAGACGTATGACATTCTAACAGGCTCGTTGCACCACCTGCCGCCTATGAACAACAAGTCTGAGTGCATCTCTGCCATATTTTTATGCTGGTGTATGCACACGCACTTACACACACACACACACACACACACACACACACACACACACACACACACACACACACACACACACACACACACACACACACACACACACACACACACACACTAATTGAATTTTGGTCTCCTCCAGATGTCACGTTCCATCTGCATGCCGAGAAACACGACGTTTCTCGAACACAGCTCGCGGCTACTTTGTTGTCACATTTGTCACGGAGTCTAAAACAAGACATTTTGTGTAGCTATTGAGGGGATTCGTGGCATTAAAAAGCACATTTCCGATCAAAAATGCAATATTTTAGAGTGTGTGTGTGTGTGCAACCTGCTATCTAAGACTGCCTTGCTCTCTATGTGTGTATCAGGGCCTAAAAATGTGATTGTATGTCAAGTGGACTTGATACATGGACTATTTATTTATTTATTCATTTATTTATTTATTGTTTTTGCACAAATAATTTTTTTGCTTGGTGTCCATTTGAGACATCAAGCTTAAGCGTTGCTATAAACACACATGCACACAGAAAGTGAATGGGAGGCCTTATCAATGATGACAATGAAGAGTGACAGAACGACCCCTCCCATCACTCGTTACCGCCTCCCCAAAACATACACACGCACACACACAAAACGGCATTCCTATGCGGCGGGCGGACAACGAGGATGCAGCATCAGAGTGCACCTCGGTTAAATGGAGGGGAGGTGCCAAGCATTGTGCTGTGATTTATTGAAGTGAGGAACATATTCGCGGGGCCGCCTTCCCTTTGACGAGGACTTTAATGGCCACTCCATAGACTCACTTTTCATGAGTTGCCTAATTAATGACTGACTGATGTCGAACATGACTATTCACTGTTTTTATAAAGTATTGTTTTATTTTCTTGTCCTTTTTGAACTATTCACTTGGGGGAAAATCTTTTATTCTTGAGTATTTTTGGTGGGGGTACATTTTTCAGAATAGCTTTTCTGTTTGTTTTTTTTATGCGACAAAAGATCTGTTTATTGGAATTATTTTTCTATTTTTCCCCATTTTTTTTCCTCACGTTTTTCGAATTTTTTTCTGCTTTTCGACCCCCAATTTTTTGGGGTTTTCTTATTTTCCACGTCAATATTATTTAAAAACTGACAAAATGTTAAGAAATAAAATTGCAAAAAGTACGATGACAAATAAAAAAACCTGTTTTTATTTATCGATTTGAATGACAAAATATGAAAGCTAGACATTCTTTTTTTGACAATTTTATGAGCGGTATTTGATGTATTTCAAAATATAAACAATACGTTATGTAGATTTTTTTTTCTTTTTATTATTTGCTTTATATTACATTTTACTATGAACCTTCTCATTGTTTGTAATTTAAAGTACTGTAGTATTGACATGGAATATTTTTCTGTTCATTCAAATAATAAATATTGAGATACAGTATACTTACATCTATTTTCATTTACTCCAAATATTTTAGAAAGGCTATATTATTAATTGAAGCAATGACATGATATTGATCAGTCTCGACAGACGAACACGTAAATACATCAAAGCCCCGTTTTGTTTTTTTTGTTTTTTTTAGTACATTGTGTGGCTTGTGCCGGTGTCCCTAATATTATGTATGACCAGTGTCCCTAATGTTAAGACCAGTGCCTTGCAGCAGGCATAAACATGAAAAAAGACGCTTTCTTTCCTTTTTTTAAAAAGAACAAAGAAAAAAAGAGCCGGTGGACTATAGAGTGAAAGAATAAAAGAGAGAGCGAGCGAAAGAAAAGCAAGCTTTTAATTGCGTTTGGCCTTGTGCTTCCTTTTGAGCCTGATTCGATTATTTTTGGTGCTTTTCCCCCCTCTTTTTGCTGGCCGCCAGACGCGTGGAGGGAGGGAGGGAGCACGGTGTGCTCCGTTTGGCCCTTTTGGATCGCCGTAATCGAATTAGCTCACTTCTTGGCCATCAAGCACCAGCTTGTGTGCAGAAAAGCCAGAAAAAAAAGAACATTTCCATAATATGCTGTGCAAAGAACAAAAACAAAACAAAAAAAAAACAGCTAAAAAACCCACGCACAAAACCCACTGGGGGAGTTACATGATAAATGACACACACACACACGCACACATATATACACATATATACATATATATATATATACTCTATCTATCTGTCTGTCTGTCTGTCTGTCTATCTATTTATCTATCTATCTCTCTATATCTATCTATATATATATATATATATATATATATATATATATATATGTATATCTATATATGTACTATATGTACTATATATATATATATATGTACTATATATAATATATATAGTATATATGTACTATATATATATATGTAACATATATATATATATATATATATATATAGCAACAAATTATTTGATCAGAAAATGGATGGATGAATTAAATAGTCCACTTAAACAAACACGATGCACTTGAAATGCATTTGCATGACTGGCTTTTATGCGGGAAAGTGCTCTATTGAATTGATGGCGCATTTTAAGTGTTTGTTGCGTGAAGACAGTGAAATATGTATTAATATACTCATGAAACGCGTGTCAGCATGATTGTTCTTTGATTAGTGGGGTGACTGTTTACTGCAGCACGGGGACGCATAAAAGCAATAATAAAAGCAATTGAGACAATTAGGACAATGTGGAAGTCGATTGAATGACAATGGAGACATTTTGATGTCTTTAACGACTATATGATTGGTCTTATAGTTGTTGTATGTTTTTTAAAATAATACATTAAACTTTTAAAGCATTCGTTGTTATAATGGTTTCATCATTCACGTTTCATTACAAAAAAAATTGCCCCAATGATGGACATTAACGAATTATGAAAGAATTAATAATAATAAGAATTATTATCAATTGTAAATAGACATGAATATTTCATGCCCCCCCCCCCAATGTACTAAAAATGTTCAAATAAAATTATACAAAAATATGAAATGCATTTACTACAAGTGTTGTTGGGGGATAGAATTGGTTTAGTGGACAAATAATGGAAAAGTAAAATTAATATTGATATAAAAATAAGAATAAGAATCTATTTGTATCCATTTATTCATGAATGGTAATATGTTTCAATATTTTTAATACCAGGGCAATTACTCATGCTAATATCATTCTGTCCATGATCACAATATACACAGAAAAAATGGACTTTTGTGTCGCAACTCATGAAATATACACGAAACGATGACAAGTGCTTGTGTGACACAACCTTGTTTTTTTTTGTTTTTTTTTGTTGGGGGTGTGTGTCAAAAACGTGACATAGAACATTTCAAGATGAAATCATGTGGACAAATATTCAGCAGATGAGCATCCTGTAATTCGCATTGGAGGCAAGAGATAGAAAAATGGCGAAAGTGTGGCAAAAGGTTCTCAGGCTGCCTTTTAAAAGCTTGGGGCGAGCAAATTGCATCAGGGAGAATCGTCACCCAACTTTCATTATTTCCAAGTGCTGTGATTGAATTAAAGGGCAAAAGGAGGGCTGCTCTCCTTCTCTGCTTCTACTGCGGCGCTATTAAATTCTAATTAGAGATGCGGTGGGTGGGTGCGGTGTTGTGGGGGGGATCAATGATGCTGCAGCTCGGCCGGACGACGGGCCCAATAGACTGATGACTTATTGTCATGTAAAGCAGGGAGGCGGCAGTGGTAGCGGTGGAGGAAGAAGGAGGAAGGAAGGAGGCAGTGCGGCGTGCGCACGGCGCTGCTTTTGTTTCTGATGAGCTCGATATGCTCTGGAGACCTCCGGCAAGGCGGCTCTTAGGGGGCTTTTCACAAAACGCGCCTGGGCTGCTATAAAGGAGGCCACTTCTGGAGCGGCCGCCGAGCAGTCAACATCGAAAAAAAAAAATCCCTCCAACAACCTCACACGTTCTCCTCCCTCTCACCCGCCATCATAAGCCGACCTGGGGAATCTTCAGCTTTTGGGTGCCTTCCCAAATGTATAAAATGGAGTATTCTTACCTTAACTCGTCCGCCTACGAGTCGTGCATGGCTGGCATGGACACGTCGAGCCTGGCGTCGGCCTACGCGGACTTCAGCTCGTGCAGCCAGGCCAGCGGCTTCCAGTACAACCCCATCCGGACCACGTTCGGGGCCACCAGCGGTTGCCCGTCGCTGGCGCCCGGTTCCTGCAGCCTGGGCACGCTGAGGGACCACCAGAGCAGCCCCTACGCGGCCGGTAAGGCGCATTTTCAAGCGTCACTGCTCACTCGCTCGCTCGCTCGGTACGGGGCCAAATTTGCGTACACAAATGAAGGAATTTATCGCGTTAGGAGCGGCTGCGTGCGTGTAATTTGGTTACGCGCGTGTCACACCCGAAAGCCTCCAACAGAATTATCCCATAAGCTGCCGTAATGTGTTTACTTTGCGATGAGACGAATAATTAGATAACCAAAGAGCAAAACTCATTATTGGCGCTCAAATTGGGAGTTACAGTACTCGCGGAAGGCGACGAGTTTTGACAACTTACGCACGCTCTTACGCACGCATTTTGGGACAGAGTTCAAGTACATTTACGATTAAAAGCGAACATGGACGATCACTGGACTCACATTTGAACACACTTATTATCATCTATACTCCCTGAAAAAGTGGAATTAATACATTTACGTGGATGATTACGCACGGCATCGAGATTCATTTTGGACGCAATGAAACGACATTTATTACTGAAAGATAACGTACACATAACCCCACTCCTGATGCTGTTTCATAACATTTAGCAACATCACAAGAGGTGATTACACACGGTTTAAGGCAGAGCAACCGGACTCATTTTGAAGAGAATAAAATCCACTATTAAACTCTCTTTGATTATCACCACGCGGAGTTGCACATAATTGATATCAACACTATTACGCTGCTGGGTTAACGCACGGCAACCGGAATGATATCCGAAACAATTAAATTACATTTTTGCAAAAAAAAAAATAAAAAATCACAAATACATACAGATCCAAACAGAATCCAACTTGGCAGTATAGTTGAATCAATATCGCCACTTGACTATAACGCACGGTTATTACGCACAGAATGCAATCGAATTAACCTGCATTAACAATTAAAAATCCACTTAAGTGATCACTTTCAAAGCAATTATATCACGTAAAGTCTGGTTTTTTTTTTTTTTTGCGCACAGCAACCGGACTCGTTTGTAACGGATTTTAACTATACATTCCCGATCGAAATCTAATCTTGATGACCACTTGACACAGAATTGAGTATAATCACATTTATATTGCAAGCAGTCAATTCAACAATTTCTCCACCATTTAGATGAAGATGCTAAACGCACTAAACACTGTATTACACAAATGTTGCGAAACTTTTCTACAGAATCTCTGATGTTATGTCTGGAATATCACGATAGACCTACTGCAAAAAAAAACAAAAAAAAAACCCACAAAAACAAAACATGACGTCATTTTGTCCTCCTATGTCTGCAGTGCCCTACAAGCTGTTTACGGACCACGGGGGTCTGAACGAAAAGCGCAAGCAGAGGCGTATCCGGACCACCTTCACCAGCGCGCAGCTAAAGGAGCTGGAGAGGGTCTTTGCAGAGACCCACTACCCGGATATCTACACCCGTGAAGAGCTGGCACTCAAGATAGACTTGACCGAAGCCAGAGTGCAGGTAAACAATCACAAAGTCAAGAGCAGTAATCCATGCAAGTTAAATATGCGCCAATTACGCAATGTTTACTGCATACATTACACGCAGGCAGTAAGACACATTGACATCAATTTACTATTTTTTTAATAGAATTAACGATTAACGATCATGTTTTCATTGTATATTATTTAGCAAATGGGTTCACAAAGTGTTCAAGCTCAAACCATCAATTTGTTTTTTTAAAAGACGCAAATATATTAAAATAATGCACACACGGACTTATTGACAAATAGTGGAAAAGACATGTGTTTACTGGAAAGGAACAGGATATCTGTGGGAGAACATTTTTTTAAACGACCCCCCCCAAATAATGAATAATGTAAAGGTGCTTGTTAATATTATTCCTATAAAACCCTACAACAAAACGCGTTCTACTGACTAATAATGAATTTGGGGCTGTTTTGAAGGTTTGGTTCCAGAACCGACGGGCCAAGTTTCGCAAGCAGGAGCGTGCTGCTGCAGCAGCTGCAGCCGCCGCCAAGTCCAATTCCGGCAAAAAGTCGGACCCGCGGGACGACGACAGCAAAGACGCCAAATCCGCGGACCCGGACAGCACGGGGGGCCCCAACCCGGTGCCCACCTCTAATTGCGGTGGCCCCAGCCCCACCGGTGTGCAGGTGAACGGCGGGGGAGGCAACGGCGGACAAGCGGAGGCTGGCAAGGGCGCCGTGTCGTCCGGCATGGGGGTGGGGGTGACGGGGGTGGGGGTTACGGCACCGAGTCAAGGCTGGGCCACCGCCCCGGGGACCATCACCTCCATCCCGGACTCGCTGGGCGGGCCGTTCGCCAGCGTGCTGTCGTCCTTGCAGAGACAGAACGGAGCCAAGGCTGCTTTAGTAAAAAGCAGCATGTTCTAATTGACGTGCACACGCAGACTGATGGACACTGACAGTCAAAAGTGCTTTTGTTTTGTCTCCCTTTTGTGTGGCATTTGCTTGACAAAAATACATTTCATGGCACATTTGGCAAATTGTTGAAAAAATGGTGGGTCGAAAATAACACGACTGCACAAAACAACTTAAAATTCGGTTGTTTTGTACAAAACAGCCCAAATTTGGATTGCTTAGTACGTGCACGCACACGCACATGAATTGCTTCCCTTTTTGACCCGTACTGGGTTATTTTTGACCCAACTGTTTTTGGAGTGTTGGCGAGCTCACAGTATTGCATTATTCATTGATAACACAATGCTTATACCCAACAAAAGACAAACACGTTGTCTGACCATGCGGCAGAGCAAAGTTTCATCAAAAGGCTGCATTTGGGAATTTTGGGGAATTCAGTTGACAGCTGCTTATTTTCCCCAATATTTTGCATTTATTCGGGCTAGAGTTTATGACCAATACCGCATAATTTTTACTGCATTCATTTTGTCTGAGGTCGTGGACAGCTGCACAATTTAATGTCAATTTCATTTATCCGGGATGGTTTACATTGTTGTATAATTTCAACGACCATGCAGCCGCGTCGCTTTAGCAAGAGCATGCATTTTGTCAGGACTATAATTTTGAGTCAACATTTAGGCTATTCAACAAACTGCGACCAATCCTGTAGTTTAGCTGGACGACGCGGGCAGTCACATACTCGATTATTCATCTGGGCTGGTTTGAATTTAGATAGCATAGAACTTGGAATTTACCTGTGATCAATTTCTGATGGGTTAATAAGTAAAGTATGCGCCCGACGGCATAGTTCTTGCAAGAACCGCGATGACTATGCGGCCAACCACATAAACTTTTCAAGAGCCTGCATTTCAGTGCAGGCCATTTCGATTTCTGTTATTTCTGACAGGATGAACTATGCGGCACACAGGCTGCATAGCCTTATACAGTTTCCATGAATCTGAGCGAGGTTCGGACTTTTGGTGGGATTCAACCAGAAATGATTTTTTTTTTTTTTTTTTTTACTGGATATTTCCTCAATTTCCTTTGATTGTCCACTATGAGAAAAAAAGGCACAATTACAGCAGCACCCCTCCAAATCCCCGCCCCGCCCATGGACATAAATCTATGTTTCGTGTGTCTTTCTATGACAGTGTGTTTGTGGCTCCAATTGTATAGTGTTAATATGTATTCGCGTCTCCTAATAGTTGAATCATAGACACGTATAGTCTTCATTTTAAGTCGGATTCCCTAAGAATTTATTTTTGGTAAAAAGGGAATGTATGCAAATGTTGTATTTATTTGGATATAATTTGCATGTCTCTTTTTGTTTTTAAGTCTCCCACTTTGTTGTGAACATTGTTGTCTGGAAGGTTATTTATGTTGTTAGGTTCTGGATGCTTATATTTAAGAAGGGAATATTTCTACATGTGCACATAGTTTTCCAAGGCATTGAAATGGTTGTTGATGATACAAAAAAATAATAGGAAAAAAAAAATGACTTGGTCATGTTTTTGTCAGCTTCTGTGGTGTGAAGAACGTACATGAGTTTCTGTAACAATTTGCGATGGGAAGCAATATTAGCAATATAACAGATGGCAATTGTTCATTTTAGGTAAAGAGTTTTAATTAATGTAAAGGTTTAAGCTTGATTTTAGACAGAAATTAAATTCGGCCAGCAGCTATTGCATAACGAGAAGCCATCCATCCATCCATCCATCTTCTTCCGCTTATCCGGGGTCGGGTCGCGGGGGCAGCAGCTTTAGGAGGGACTCCGAGACTTCCCTCTCCCCAGCCACTTCATCCAGCTCATCCCGGGGGATCCCAAGGCGTTCCCAGGCCAGCTGAGAGACATAGTCTCTCCAGCGCGTCCTGGGTCGTCCCCGGGGTCTCCTACCGAGAAGAGAAGCCAAAATTGATAAAAATCTGCAAAGGTTCACAATTTCATATTTCTATCAAACAGCTAATAGGCTTGCAAAAATCAATACATTTTGTTATTTTAATTTAGAACAATCTCACATTTAAAAAGCATTTAACGTGATTATTACCCTTATCTGCAAAAGCATTTAACGTGATTATTACCCTTATCTGCAAGCTTGGTTCAACTGTGGTAGAAGGTAGGGGGCAAAATATACCTAAATATGAAATGATCTTACTAAAGGGAACAGTTTTAACTCAGGTAAAATTATGATATAATATGCAAACTATGATGTAAAACATTGTAGAAACTAAATCAATTCAAAATTAAAATTAGTTCGTTGAAAATAAAGATTAACAAACGTTCATATGGAGAAACATGTTTTTTGCGCGACAGAAACTGTATCAAATATATTCACCTAGGGTTCAACAGGTTCTCTCCCGGCTGACCAAGACCTGATAGATGAATTAAAAAATCAATTATGAAGATAATAACTTTTTTTTTTTAATTAACCATAAAAACTTGCCCAAAATGTGAAGAAAAAAAACATTCAAATAGACACCTGCTTGCACCCCATTAAAAACAAAGCGAATACTCACCTTTGGGAGAGCTGTTCCTAATAGTTTGCCCTTTGCTGAGAAATGCCTCAAAATCAGAAGAACATATAGACAGACAGTGACTTTGGATGGTTTTATTTATAAAGATACAGTCATTGCATTGACACAGTTAATGAAAGGATACATCGAAATATGGTGTTCAGGTGACTACTACAATAAATACACGAGAAAGCCTCCGCGCTAAAAAGAGAAAATGGAAAATGCTCAACGACTCCAGGAATTAAGCGCAGTGGCTATTGCTTTGATTTGTACATTTTTTACAGTATCTTTTGGTTGTAGGCTTAAACGTGCAGTCTTTTTTGTTAAACATCGGCAGCACACTGCCCGACTCTCAAAATGCAAACCAAGCAAAAATATATATATATTTTAAAAAAAATAAACAAAGTTGGCAAAGGTTCAATAGACCTTTCGCTCAGAGCCCCTTAGTTATTGTTGCTAAGATCAAAAAGTTCCACACAACATAAAGTCTGTGATGGTGGTTGACTGCATAGCGTAATGTATATTTTAAAAATTTTTTCTGGGCTAGTTCGGATTTTGTCTGCTTCTTTTATCTTTTATCAATTGAATATCTTCATTCATGGTTTTCATTAATCTGGGTAAGTTTCGACTTGATTTTTTTTTTTTGAGAGATGCAACCGACAGTGGACGACTGCATAGCTTTTTCCAGAGCCTAAAAAGAAAACATTTCCATTCAACCTATGTGTCACTATGCATAAACAAAAACTTCAGGAAAGCATTGTTCTTATTTGCTGCGCTGTGATTGGTCACGCTACATTTCTGGGGACGCGGTTTAAGCGAAAGGTCAATTGTCTCATCCTGCGTATATATTCCTCACGGACAAGAGCATTCTATCACTGCAAAATCAACGACGCGGCAAAAGTGGACGACTTGCAATGAAGGAGTGCGAGGACAATTTGGCCACTGATTGATCGCCTTCGAATGAAAATATTATTCTTTTTTTTGTTTCTTTTTCTGCGTCGTTCTTTTGTTCCTAAGGCACATTAAAGTAGCGGATTCAGTTACTGCCCTCGTGAATTACATTCAAAAAGTGTGTCAGTGGAAGCCTTGTGGATTATTATAACACATTTTCAACATAAGGTGTACAATTCAGTGCTGATCCAAAATAACGAATGCACCAATAGAGATCCAGTATTGTGTGTCGTGAAGGTTAATTTGCATATCTCATTTTGTCTGCTTTCGAGAGTGAGATAAAGTGGATGCCGCTTGGTGAAAAAGAAGAAAAAAGGAAACACCTAAACCAGATTAAATCCAATTAAAGTATGTATGAATGAACCACACTTGATGAATGGTGATTCAAATAGATTGTGCTTCATAAAAATGACAATATGAGTGAATGACTGTCCTGACTGTTGATACTCTGTAGTCAAAGAATAATATATGGATGAAAAATCTTGGATTGACCCACGTGATGAATGGGGGTTGCACAGGAGGGCAGGGCTTGGCAGGTGATCAGGTTCAACTCGACTGGAGACGTCACAAGGTGGTCGGCTGTCCGGCCGCTTGAGTGGGGAAGAGAGAGCCACAAACATTCAGCATGCAGCAACAAACGGTGGAGACAGATGAGAAAAAGGAAATTGATGAATGCTAGCTAGACGACGGTGAACGTCTTGTCAGTGATTCTCAAAATGTGGAGTGGTAGCATTTATTTTACAGGCACGTGTTCATGTTAGAGCTATTCGACTATGGTCGGTGTAAATGTGGACAAAATCAAGTCATGTGTGTGTGAAGGATGTTTGGTGGGGGCAACTCACAGCGGGAGCGAATATAGCACTGGTGGCAGTTGAGCAGGCCGCTGCGGATCCGCACGTCGGTCCCTGTGGACATGTCTCCTAATTGGCCCTTGCACACCCCGCACTGACCACAACAACCGTGAAATTAACATTTATACACTCCCCAAAACTCGCTTTCTCAAAAAACCACATATATTTCTTTTTCATGTAGTTTGACCCTTCGCACACATGTTAACTTGGAGAAAATGTCTTCACTAACCTTAAAGCAGTCGATGTGGAAGTAGAGACTGAGGGTCTCGATGATCATGGCGGCCCCTTTGCCTAGTGGCTGCCCGCAGCTGGAGCACAGCTTCTTGCCGCTGACAGACCTATAAACCGTAATAACATCGGCAACAATCAGCCCACGTGCTGCTTCAGCAATTGTAAAGACAAAGGCAGCTCGAGAGTTGCTACATTATTTGCTGGATTCCTGTAAGATGGTTTTTGTGTTTGTGTGTATGTGTGAGGGGGGTGGGCATGTTCTCTCACACCAAATCACCGAACATACCTGTAGGGCAGCGATATTTAATAATTAATGTATGTGTCCCCATACTTTTGTCCTCCTACAAACCTAATTTTTGTTCTCATGACAGCAAGCACAAGTAGAGCACAAAACACAGCGTTGATGCGAGGCACAAAATGGATACCTGTTGGGTGGCGCGTCGACACAAGGCGGAGGGGGCTTGGGTGGGCTGCGCCCAGCGTTTATTGTGGCGGGTGCATTCCTGGAAAATGGACAGACCGTTGCGGCATTCAGCTGACAATGCCGCTGACTGCACAGCCTTGAAACGAGCCGCATTCATCTGGATCGCTTTGTAGTTTTGAGAGATTCAAATAATTATTAGGATTACAGAATGTCTTTATGCAACGCCTGCATTCATTTGGGGTTAGTTTCGAGGGCGTTAAATGGCGATGCAGATGACTGCATCTCGTTTTTCCAGATCCTGCTGTTAAATGGGTTGCTGAAAAACGAACTAGGACACGAGATGAAGATAATCTGAGAGGAGCGTGAGATGCTGCAATGATAAAAGCTTGAGGTGCCACCTACTGGCCAAACACAGTAACTGAAAGACTGCAGGTTGTTACAATGAATGCCGAAAAAGCGCACTTCTGTTGCCATGGTTATACTCTCATCAATTTGTCAGACAGAAGGCAGAAAGCTTCTTTAAATGATAAGACTGAAGCAAATACATTTAAAGACCATTCAAACACGCACGCACGCACGCACGCACACACACACACACAGACACACACCTGCGTTCTCCTGCAGGCCGGGCAGGCTTGCTGGCGTCAACGTCTTGCAGTTTCTTGACCGGGGCGGAGGTCTTGGCAGCCATTTGGTGAAGTTTTTGGCCATTTTTCACACAGCTAGTCTGACTCACCGAGCTGTAGATGGTCCACATCTATGTTAGGGCTTTATTTTTCGGATGTTACCTTCTACTCATTAGGTTGACAGATGAGCTAGAGCTTAAATTTTGGGGTGCGAGAAGTAGGTGTAGTACGTTGTCAATTCAGGTTAATTTGCATCAATATAACGTGTAAACTCGCAGATCTCTGAGGAAAAGTAATGGTTTTTTGATGTATGCTTTGATGCGTCGACAAACCTCTTGGCTGTTCTGACGCTGTCGTCTGCGGTGCTGATGTCGCTCGTTTTGTCGTTCTCTCGCGGTCTACACTCAACCTCTCCACTCTCCAGCTGTGTTACCAATCAGAAGTAAAGACTGTTAGTTGGTGGACCAATCACAGAGGTTTTCAAATTGGGTTCAGG
Organism: Syngnathus floridae; assembly: GCF_059516105.1. NCBI lineage: Eukaryota > Metazoa > Chordata > Actinopteri > Syngnathiformes > Syngnathidae > Syngnathus > Syngnathus floridae. The sequence continues at coordinate 9,304,794 of NC_142413.1, read as the reverse complement.
GGGGCTCAAAGATGCAAGTTTCGAGGCCCGCAAAACAAATTGCAATAAATAATGTGATTGTTTAAAAAAGCGCATACCTAACGTATGGGACGATTACTCAAGCCTACGTTAGCTTTTTGTCAATTGTGCTAGCTGCAGTATATAGTCATTTCGAACAAAAGGATCATAGTATTATGACTATTTAGAAATGTTATTGTCACAAGAGGCTGACTCTTCATCCCATCAAATCACTATATTGTTCATGAAAAGATTGATTTAAAGAAACACAATTGAAAATTACTTAAATTAATTTTTGGTAAGGCAAGACATTATAGTGTATAGTATTTATATATAGTGCATTTCATGCAGAAGGTATGCTTAATAATACCACAAACTAATAAATAAAAAAAACAAAATAAAAATAAGATTTGTTCACCGAATGTCTCTCTAGTTGCTCCTGTTTGCGTTCCCAGTCAGCAAGTGAGCGCACGATTGTGTCCTGGCACTCGGACACTGACGTTGCGGACGATTGCGGAATCAGGGCTGTGACTGTCTCTTCCAGGATGAGACGTTCCTGACGTGAGGGTAGCGTTGGACAATCAAACAATCAAAGCCCATGACCACAGACAACTCATCACATAAGTCTTGAGGAGGCAACTTTCATTTGGTATTGTCTAAAATGTGCTCCCACCTCCTCATGGTAGCGCCTCTCCTCCCGCGCAACCTCCCTCTGGGCCTTCTCCCACTCCTCCTTGAGCTTCTTCTGCTCTCGCTGGTATTTCTCCTGCGTTACCGAGGTAACGTACCACAAGCATATACAAATACAGGAAGAAAAGACATTGCAATTGATGTCGGAGGCATGCAAAAACTGATTCAATTTTGGTTTGTCAGGAGTGCATGTAAAGAAAAAATAGAGGCGAAGAAGCAAGCAGGAGGTGGACATGCAAACAGGCTTCCGAGAAGAGTACCACTGTTGAAAATGTCGTCTTTTACAAAGTTATCAGGGTGCCTGGAGGCTTAATGAGTTAAAGTGAAGATATTTTTGGACACCTTTATCTCATTCATTTTTAAGACTTTGAATTTGAAACGTTTCATTTAAGACACTTTAAGGCCCCACCATAGACACAGAAAAAAAGCTCCATTTTGAATGTCACTGTCAGCTTTTCAAGAATTTATTCAAGCATTGATTGAAGTTTGAACTGCAGAGAGCGGTTTCAACTACTTGGTTGCTAGCTAAAAAGAAAAGCATTATTATCAAAATTACGAATTGACTTTTTTTTCTATTAAGACTTGCATTGGAAGACTGACGACAGAATCACAAAGAAAGGAAAAAAACAATTACAGGGGATAAAACAACCAGCACAGTAATGCACCACACATTCTTCCAATCATCCAAGGTCAGAAACCTTTCTCACTGACCTGTGGAGGAGGGAGGGGGGCATTTAGCCAACAGAATCTCGCCCCCAAGCACAAGCTATGACAAAGCTCAAGGGCGCCCTCAACTGATGGCAGCGGCACATGAGCGGATGTTACGGTACGATAAACGCGCTGATCATCAAAATGGCGGCAAGCTTTTACAGGCGCAATGGAGTGTGGTTAATCAGCTTTATGACATATGACGCCTTTAAGATATAAACTGGTCACACGGTTTAAAAGCAGCAGTGGGCAAACATAAATAATAAATTAATAATCATTAATTCTAGCAAAAACAAAATATCCCTGGGAAGGTAGCAGGTTTTTGACTCCCTTGTGCAAATAAAACCAAAACTGGCAATGAATCCTGACAGAGCTGGGGGTAGCCTCATGCGCCATGCGTTGCCTCGCCCTCTATCCGTGTACCTGCAGGAGGCGCGCCTGCTCTTGCTGCCACCTTTCCTGCCGCTTTCGCTCCTCGGCCGGGTCCCAGGACCAGCGATCGGCCCGCCTGGTCTGAGGCGACACCGGCACTGAAACCTAACAGGATGCCCCCGCCCCAACCCACCACCGACAACACATGCGTCCACAAAACCCAAAGCACCAAAATAGTCATGCACACGTCGGGCACCCTCACACAATCAGGAAATCACGCACACAGACATACAGAGAAAAAAATGGAGGGGAGAAGATAGATAGTTGGTCTACCACAACAGCACTAGTCCAATGCTATCCAATCCACTCCTACTGAAGGAGAAAGACAGAAAAGGACAGAGGTGACCAGAGGTGGGAGGAAGTCACATATGTGCAAGTCAGAAGTAAGCTGAACCTTCATGTTGCAGTCCCAAATTATTGGGGCAAAAATCAAACTGAGTCAAGTCATATCTTGAGTTAAGATAGTCAAATAGCAAGTCAAATCTCTTGATTTTGAAAAGCTTCCGAGCACCATAAGAATCTGGACATGTCGACATAAAATTGTTGGAACAACAAAGTTGTTGTACTCACGTTGCCGTAGTGATCCTTTTCTCCCTTATCTGCAGATTGTAAGTGTACAGCAACAATGAAACATATAGCAACAATCAATGTGGCACATCACTATTTACAGATATATAAACACAGCCAACAATTTGCATAATTTGCAATTGAATACAAAAATAGCTCAGAATCATATAGATCTATATCATAATGCATTTAATAGTCCATTGTGTGTCCCAGCCCCCTATAGTAAAAAAAAGTACAATTACCTGCAAAGAACTCGCAGCGTAAATTTGGGTTGCTGCTTGTCAGTGGAGAGCGGGTACTGTTTTCAACACCTTTGGGGAAATATATGGTTATAAAAGTAAAATGGACAAAAGCACTGACAGTTTAATGTGTGTGCGTGTGTCGAGTAACCTTCTGTGGTTGTAGTTGGCAGTTGATGTCCAAAACTGGGAACCTCCTCTTTCTTCTGGTTTGTCCCCACGTGACTGTCTATGCTCGTCTAGCGATTTTACAGGATTATTAATCGGATAGATAGAGATGTTAAATTTGGAAGGATTTTAATGGCTTACCACTGAGGTTACAGAGTTTGTGCCAAGCCCTGACTCACACGACGGTATAGTCTCTTGTTTGGCTTCTGCAAAGACACAGTAGTTATCATGCAATCGTGATGTGTCTGCAATATGACAGAAACGCAAGTGTCCACATGGGGGCAGTAGAACAGCATGTGACTCAGACCTGCAGATGTTTGGAGGTGTGATGCTGATTGAGACGTTTTCTCCGCTAGAGCGACTGCAGGCTGCCATCCACTCTTTCTCTCAAAGCTCTCCTCTGGTTTCTGCAACTCCTAAAAAAAACATAACAGTATATTTTTGCATCATTTAAAATGAGCATTGCAGTGAAGGAGCAATTTACTATAGCAGGCATTTTATTAGGTTGACAAAACAATCTAAATGTGCAGCCTAGCTTTTTAATATTAGTATTTGATGGGCATGATTAATTTATTTATAGAGTTAAAAATGGCTGGCAATTAATGTTTTGATAAAGGTACCGTAATAAGATAGTTTTACCACTGGTAGCGAAGTAGGCCTGCTGGGTGGCGTTGAACACAGAGCGACTTCTTTGTCCTGGATGTCACCTAAAGCTGCCTCTACGTTGGTGGACGCCAGAATTCCTTTTGTCGCCGAGGCACTTGGGTGGTGGGCGGTGGTTTGGGGCAAAGAGTACGGTAGGAAAACGGTAGAGGACTCTGATCCTTGACTCTCAGGTGTGGCAGAGTTGGCTGCCATGTTGCCGTTGACCCGCGGGAGTCCATCGGCCTACAACAAAATGGATGCGGTGTTGAGATACGTCTGTGCTAAGATGATACTTGGCAGTATAAAATAAAATGTGAATAAGCCCTACAAAATACAAATAGGTAGACACACATTACATTTAAAACTTGTTTGCATCATGCAGAAATGTCACAATGATAATCTCAGCCAGATCTAGACTGAACTCAATATGAAATTACAACACCTGACCCAACATACACAAAACAATTGACCGTTGCCAGTTTGAATTTGATCGATCCTTTGACAAATCACCTCCAAGGAGTTTGTTAAGCCCTTGAATTCCTCCGACATGGCTGCACCAAACCAAAATGGCTGACCTTCCTGTTCAAATTGGACATGGGTTTTGGAGCATATTGAGCGCCCCACCCCTCCAAAAAAAAAAACTGACATCATCTCATTAATAGCATTAAACAGTGCTTCCGAGAGGAGGTAATGAGAACTAGGACTGAAATGAATCTGTGGCTAAAACCCCACTTGTGCTTTCATTTGTGCTGGGCTCGGGTACTATTATCTTAAGCATGCAAACCTTAGCAACAAGCGGGCCTCAAAGACAAAGAGACGCTAGTAATATATGTGTGAGGAGGCTCCTTGTGAACTTCCCAGTGAGTGCCCCCACTACCTCCCAATCCGCGCCCCCTATATACTACCTCCACCTTCTCAGCCGTCTCCAAGCAGCTTGTGTGGGCCGTCTTTGTCCACTCCACACTGAGAGGGCCCTTCGCCGGCAACTTCTTAGGTCAATAGGGAACACAAGACTCCATTCAAAGTGGGACTGGGACGCTTGACAAGACATTCCAGAGGAGCACTTGGCTTCATTTAGCTCAGTAGCGGCCATCGCTGCCTAACATTTTATCCGGAAAATGTTCCTTCCTGTTTTGAGTAATAGATTCAGCAGGCCCGTGACCCTCGTGAGGATAAAGCGGTTCAGAAAAACAATGGATGGATGGATTTAAAAGAGACACGTTTGTCAAGTGTGAACACGTTTTCAACCAAAAACACTAATTTTAGAAAAAGGTGTCTTACATCATTTTTGAAACACCCACCTAAGCATTGTTTGCAAATCATAGCTATGGAAAATGAAATCATGTGCTACATTTGTCCCATGTCTGTAATGCTCTAAGATGCCACAAGATAGCAGCAAAGCCCTGAAAGATGAGTCAAAGATCTGTGTAGTTATTCCTGTGATTTAGATGGAAGAGACTTTATATTCACAAATCAAATGCACTATTAGTGTAAAACTGACCTTACTGGGACAGGGTTCCGGTGTAGCAGGCCAGGGCTGAAAGTAAGGCTCGGGCGTTAGCGGCGGGCTGGACGGCGGCTCGGACGAGCGCGAGCGGATCTTTGGCCCTTGCGGCGGCGAATCTCTGGGCCACTCGTCAATTTGCGCCTCCACCGTGGACGTGAACCTGGGGGCCGGCGCAAACGGTTGCCGCAGATACTTCAGGGGGCCGTCCGGGTCGGCGTCCCACGGTTCAGAGGTGGTCGGCGAAGGTGTGAGGGAGATGGGGAAGCCGCAAAAGGACGGGTCTGCCGAGACACTGCGGTCCAGGACCTTGGGCAGCTGCAGGCGCTCCATAACCGTCTCGCTGATGGAGAAGCGCTGGGCGTAACGCTGGAGGATGTAGGCCGCCTCCTCGGGGGTTTTGGCTCTCCGGTAAGCTGCCCGCAGCTCCTCCTCACGGCGCTCCCTGTGGAGACCAATAGAGGGAAGCATGCTTGGAAGTCCCCGTTGTCGCGCAGAGCACAAGTCGATCACGAGACTAGTATGCAGTGTGGTCTGTTTGGTGTTTTCATAGACTGGCTGATTTGAAAACATGCGTTTGCGCCGTTGTGGGTGTGGACACTCAATTCTTCGCCCGTCAAAGTGGCTCCCCTCACTCCCTTTAAATTGAGCGCTGGACAGGGGTGCCGTCTACATGGTGCAAGTAGAACAGACTCGCTGGAATTTGGTGAAGTGCGCAAAGTACATTTATAGGGAACGGCAAGATCTTCGCTTGCTAATTATGTTGGACCTACTTGTCCTCCACAATCTCCTTGTAGGTCTTGATGCTCCTCCTCCTCTGCGAGATGCACTCTCCTCCGATCATCAGCTGCTCCATCAACTTCCTCTCTTCCTCCTTCTTGATCAAGTCCTGAGAAATGCTGCGTCGACGATTTTTCCACCGGGCCAGATCCTGCCGCACACGAATGATTATTGTTCACTTCATTTTGCTCCATGCGTAACAGTCAGGGAAATGGCCAATATCTCACTTACATCCTGCCAGTGACTATCGTCTTCCTTCATTTGGTTGTACTGATTGCGCATCAGCTCATGACGCACGTGACTGTGCGGCGGCAAGATGGTGGTGTTGTTCACCTCGCCGCGCATATCAATCATACTCATACTCCTGGGAAGGAACAAAAGAGAGACACACTTAAACAGAAATTTGCCATTGGTGCACACGTCACATGTTGTTTTTAGTGGTTGTCGAGGAATGGGAGTCATGTTGTAGTTTAAAACACAGAAAACAGATTTTCCAAAAAATTTTCACCAGCAACTGCAGCATTATGTGGCGGCAGCGCTACAAAGTTGGAATTTGCTCACAAGAAATGTTATAGAAGAGCTGCGAATCACAGACTTCCTATTCTATGCTAAATGTGTCAAATTTGTGGCAAGATATTGTTAACATGACTTGCATGCTATGGCAAAAAAAAAAAAAATGGCACTTTTTCATAGTCTTTCCAGATTTTACCCCAAACAGAACAATTGTTTTCAGCATTTTGCAAGTAGAGTGTATATAGATATTAAAAATAGCTATTATTCATATCGGCTTGAACTGTAATAATGAACATAACCTTGAGCAAATCATTTCTATTTGATCATTATCATGGTACAGCTGCTATTTTGGCACCGAATGCATTCCTTCAATAAACAACAGACTGGCAGATTTGACCACATGGAAACTGGATGACTTACTGTGGGTCATGTGATACGCTGGCAGGACACATGACAGCATGGAGAGACAAACAAACACAAATGTGGATTACTGAATGTTTGTTGAATAGACAGTGACAAGAAATGGTCTGGGTGTCAAGATTTAGGGGGTTGAATGATGTTGCACCAAACATTCACAGGGGGGCAGTATTATCCACATGCAGACAACTGCATCACAACCCTTGGCAAAAAGGTCACAGCTTATGTTTGAAAGAGGGCATATGGAAATTTAAAGACAGTTTGGTCTTAGTGCCTGTGGTCACCCACTCATCAAATGTGAAAGTAAATAGACGATCAGGTCGGAGTCAAAAGGTAAGCAAATCTGCAGTGCTAGCTCAGATGAGTGTGCGCTATTGGCGTTAGATTCAGATAAGCGGCATCATGCTCTCGATTGTTCGAGGTGGTACGATGTAAGCCCCCCTGCCTCCCTCCATGAAGCGGCCACTGTCGTTTCCCGTCAGGCTACTCGCAACCTCCCAAGCTTATTTTTGACTTTCAGAGAGCTTTGCAGGTAGGCAGAAGGCCGGCTGGGAGAAAGTGTGCAGCTGTCCGGTTCAAGTATGGGGTGTGAACAGGGTCAGCAAAGGAAGCAGAGCTCATTTCCGTACATCCTGAGGGAGGGTCCTGTGTTCCCATTTCTGTATGCACCGTAGTCCATGCATGTTATGCTGTGATTACCAAAACATTCCTACACACAGATTTGTATGATTACATTTGAATAAATGTAAAGTGCCTTCACTATAAAAAAACATTTTTTTTTTGTTGGAATGTTTTTTTTCCCTGTATACAAACAGGCAAGACTGTGGATTTTCTGCTGATGCATCAAGTGTGGAAAAAAAAAGGAACTCTTTTAGGAGCATCAAAACAGGTGGTGTAAAACTACATTGTTATTCTTGATGCTTCAATTAAGCGTTCCAACTACAAAGACACCCAGGAACGGTTTCAAAATGTTTTGTAAAGATACCTCCTTTTCTCACTTCAAATAAGCCAAGCAGGCTCCCGACGTTACACTTTTTGGAGAATGACACGTATTTGCTTGATGTGATACAACCGCATGATTGCTAACGTACACACATCACACTGTTTATGCAAGCAGCAGCTCATTTCAAAGGCAATCCCTACCATCTGTTCTGCAGACAGTGCTGGCGGGAAAAACGGGGCGGCGTGATGGCACATGGAACCACTGGCAATTTCAATAACAAGCCGCCGGTCAAACAAAGCGATACGTCCCATCTAAATACCGTCGATGACATCATCCGGGACGGTCACAAACACGCCTGTGAAGAAACACTCACCTCAAAGGTCTGTCTCCCCCTACAGGTGAGGTGGCCGTACTCCAGCTCTTGCGCTCGCCGTCATCCTTGTCGCCGCCGTTCTTCTTCTTGCGCAGCGGCGTCGGCACATAGTTGCCCTGGTTGCACTTGTTGGGCAGGTACTGGTTGAAGGGCATGGCGGTGCGCGGCTCGCTCACCGAGGTGCGGCGGGCTAACATGTCGTCCTTGTGGATGTCCGGGGTCTTGCGGTGCGGTGGGCCGTCTGACTCGGAGTCACTGCCCCGGCCTTGGGGAAGGGGGGGAGACAATCATGAGCAATGATCGAAGATAAAGTATCAATAACCCTTAGGTACAGTAGTTGACTCCTTGGTAGTAGATGAAACATTTCCTTCAAGTCAGTTCACAATATTGACAAAGCTATGGTAACATAGTTTTGATAGCATGAAGTCAATATCCAACTCTTAAAAAACATCAGACCTACTATGACCCAATTTACAGTCACAAATTCCTTTGAAATCCAACAACTGTAAACACTTCAAATAAGTCTATGAGGGGATGATATCATTTCATCCAACAAGATGTCTAAAATGGTTTATAGGGATAGAAAATCATCACTACGTCTGTTGCAAGAGACATAAATCACATTCTCACGTGGATCTCCTGCCCGAAGAGTATGATTACAAGCTCAACGTCTCCATCCAATTTTAGAAAAGGTAAATAAGACAGGTGACACCGAGATAGGCAGCAGGACTTTCCCTGCTTGTGTTAAAAGAAAAAAATCCTCCATGTTACATAAGAATCCTCAGCGTAAACATGGAACAGAGAATGTGGTGTTTACCATTCCTGTGGTGTGTGCTCGCATGCCTGAATATGCACGAGGAGCAGGTATCAAGAAAAGGTAAACAAAGCGTGAACCAGACTTATTACTTCTAAACTTATTACTTACACAAACAACTACACTTTAAGTTAACCCTGAAGCGTGGCGTTATTTTCAATATTTTCTCAAAGTAACATCGCATCTCTTGATTTAGTCTTTCTAAATGAAAATATTGTGAGCACAAAGCGGCTCATCCATAAATAGTATCAAATGGCTACATAGGAGATCAAATGTCTTCCTTGAATTCAACTTTTCTTTCCATGCTCCTCTGAGGTTGCTTTACAGAGGCCAATTGTGAAGGAGCTTTGCTGCAAACGTTGGGACAAGGGAGGGGAACGTTGCCTCCTGCCTCCCAACCTGGACCCAGATGTGTGTACACTATACATGATACTGTATATCGTCAGGTTGATGTTTGTGTTGCAATATCCAGCTACGAATGGGTTTGTTGTTCATCATCACGGTTCAAAGCCTACCAGGAATGACTGCGTTCACTGTATCACTAAGAGTATTCAGCCTGGATTCTCATTCATTTTCCAGAGATATCCAGTTGGCTGGTGTCCATTTACAGTAGGTGGGCGCGTGCAGGTTGTCCGGCGATGCGTCGGCGGCTTGATGGAGGCAGAGCGTGCACGAGAGAAGAACTCCGAGTGGGTGTGAAACAACACTTCTTTCAACTGACTTGTTGTTTTATTGAAGTTAAAATGGCACTGTTTAAGCTGCTTTGTTGCTGTGTTATACTGTATGTGAATAAGAATATGTAAAAAAAAGTGTTTTTAGTTGTACTTTATCGGATGTTTTATATTATGAATGAGTGCTTATTGCTGCGGTGACAATTTTGTTAAAAATTAATATTTAAATTCTTTAAATTACCTAACACATAATGAGACCTGTTTTAGCTTAGGTTTGTGGGGCTAGAGTCGAAACAAAGATCTAAAATGAGCTTGTGTTCGAAAAAAACCCTTTTGAAATTATTCAAAGGGCTTTTCCATTTAGCTGGGCGTTGTCCTGCAATAACACACAATGCAGAACAACGAGCCTCACAACGGCAGCGCAGCTGTGAAAGCACAATGGGCCCTCATTTATCTGTCTGAGGTACTGTATGAGAGCACCTTTCTACAGAGTTGGTGCTCTATTATAAATACAGAAGTGGAAGCAAGTCACAATTCAAGTCCGCATTGTCTTACTATTGTATCTTGAAAATGAAAATTCAAATGCAAAACTTGTCTAGTCATGTTGTTCGAGTCTAAATCTTGTTGTGTTGCACGGACAGTAAGACCAAATCAAGTTGAGTCTTTCGAAAATTTTAGGCCAGCCTTGTAGCTCGATTCAAGTCACGCAACTCAAATGAAACTCAATGAAAATGATACGTAAATCGCTGCCTGTGAGCCTTTGGGGTTTGTAGAGTTCCATACCATCGCTGCTGCCGCGGGCCACCAGGACATCCGGCGACGGGGTCTGTTGCGAGCGTGAGCCGAACGAGTCCAGGCTGTCGAAGGAGTCCTCGCGACAATGTCGTGGCGGGGAAAGCGAGTCGCTGCGCTCCGAGTCCCAGCAATCGATGTAGCCGCTGTCCCGAATGCTGCGTTGGGGGCTCTCTGCCTCCTCCGCCTCCTAAAATGTGCCAAGACCAAGATTTAGGCATGGGAATGCTAACATCAAGCAAGATAACAACAAACATGGGCCAAAAATGTTAATAAGGGAAGATCTTGACTCTCTGTAAACAGTTGAAGTGCGACTGAGTTCAACAGTTGCAAAGCGAACCTACAGCACAATGTACAACTGAATACAGATTCTAAAATGAACTGATAAAATTTGAACATACAAACAAAATGGTCTCAATGTTGCCACCAGAAGACAGAAAGCACAAATGCAGATCAAGAAGGATTTCACAATTGTACACTCTAGTCAGGGATTATTCCAATTGCTAAAAATATGCAATGAAATGTTACCTGGGCAAGCATTTTTTCTTTTGACTATTTCTAAACGTCCCACTGCGGCCATGTCGTCGTTCAAACCTCCATACCAGCTCTAATTCTCACTTCAACTTCTAAAAACCTGCCGGCTCCTCCCTGCATTTGTCTATGTTTGAAAAATGTCAAGCTGCTAATGGAAGGGGAGGAAAGGCCTTTCCTGTCCCACAAAAATCAAGAAAAGGGCCACAATTTGCTTTCTGTTGTGCAACTGCAATTTAGTGCTTGAATAAAAATTCACATAAATCAAAACCTAGCCACTAACGCAATGCAGTTTAAGCTGATTCAACAACCTGCCCCAAATACAAATAAACCCAAAAGTCGCTACTCTTGGTACCATGACATCAAGGTTTTCAAGGAGGTACAATCCAAACAAATATCACATCATTTTCAATGACAAATCCCATTAAAAACAAGAGTATTCAATACCTTTCGCATCTGTGATAGCAGGCCCTCGAACTCCCTCAGGTCCAACGTGGGCCCGTTGTAGAAGGTACAGCTGTTGGCAGCCCGACCCAGCCAGTAGATAGTGATTAGAACCTGCACCAATCAAAGTAGACATGATTGAATTTATTGTATTGTTTATACTATCAAGGCCCGGGGGCCAGATGTGGCCCGCGAAGACAAATCAAATTCATGTCAGTACTAAAATTGAAAATTGCCTCCACTTTTAAAAAATAGAGCTATTGCTAGCATTTTTTAACCATTCATCTTTTCAAAATATTTGAACATTTTTTACTTGTTTCAGATTTGAAAACTAGTTATTCATCAATTTGTTGTGCAGTCTATTATATAATATGAGGGGGTCATATATTTATTTGTGTTGAGTCATAATGGCCCTCCTAAGAAAACTATGACAACGATGCGGCCTGCAACAAAAATGAGTTTGACGTCCCTGGTTTATACCGTTGTTTGCTGGGAAAGGCATCAGAGTCCTGACACAAATAGTAAGGATAAAAAAAAGCTTGGAAGTGCTCAATGTTATGCGGCAAAGACTCCAAGTGTGGGAGACCCTAGAAACACGTGCCAACACCATGATGAGCCAAAACCAGGAAACAGTACAATATTGTGAGCTTGCTCGCTGTCCAGCTGCTTGTTTATGTTTCTGCCTGTCAAAATGACAGGTACGTGCTCTCGGGCAATATTTACTGTCAGCCACAAAAAGCATGCTGGTGCTGGCTAAGTTCCAGCATTTTGAAATCCTTTTAAAAACTCGTCCACTGACGGGGACGTATTTTCATGTCATTTAGGAACTAAGACATTCAAAGCCAGGTATGCATTTATATATTATGAAATAAATTCACGTGGTAGGTTATACGGAGGTTTGAAATTAGCTAGCAGTGAATCAGTTCATAAAAAAACAATAAAGCAATTGTACAAATAAAGACAATGATATACTAAAGTGAGTTATGTTTTGTATTAGTCATGATTGTTGCGTGTGACTAAAATAAGAATATAAAGCCACGCTGAGTTCTTATCAAAACCGTCCCAGCATAGTGTGCTGTTGACGTGGGCAGAAAATATTGCGCCCATGTGTTTTTTTTTTTTTTTATTGGTTCATTTTGCACTGTCAAAGATATACATAGCTGCTCACATTGTTTTAGGTCTTACTTACGATGTATTCTATTATCTTCTAAATTATTGCGGAATCGGGTGCCAATAAGTCATTCAGGGCGCAGGAGCTTGTCGCGTTTCAGCGGCAGGGTTCCCGCCTCCCTTTTCAAGGCGGGAACAATGTCTTGGCCTTGTCGTGTTTGTGCAGGCGCTCTGTGGTAAACGCGACACGGCTTTGTATTGTCAAAAGTGAAAGGAGCGGGACCGCAAAAAGCATGTCTACCTTCCTTTAACCATTAGAAGGCCTTCAAAATACGACACACTGATTCAAAGTAAAAGACAACAACGGCTTAAGTGAAAATATATGATACATTTGACACTTTGTCACAGTTTAACCCTGGAGATAATGTTCCAATTGCATTGTTATGATGGTCATCACTCCTCATCATCTCAAAATCAAATGAAGTCACTTACATTTTTGATCTTTCGGCCGCAGTCGCTCCGCCTGTGGAGAATCACAAACACAGTGAGACAGTGACTTCATATCAAATCAAATATTTGGCATAAAAGGATCTAAAAGTTGCGTGAATCGACGATCACTGTGAAAGAAACTATAAGCACAGCTAATATTGTCGTCTCTAATGTTATGTTTAGAACATTCATGCCATTGGGAATTTTTTTTTTCCTATCACGCTTTCCACTTCTCAGACCCTATTGTACATTTCATTGGAACAAAACTCTGTGTGTGTGAGTGTGTGTGTGCGTGTGTGTGTAGAGGGCAATTAGAAAGAGGAAACTGTCACCTATCACAAAATGTATTTTGCCAAAGTGGCCCAAATTCTGTTTCCTTGAGTCTTCCCGATAAAAGCTGTTTCCCCCAGCCTGTAAACACGCGAGCGAAAAGCCTTCCTGTCATGACAGCTTCAACAAAAGCAGTGGAAACAACCCCACAGTGATGTCCTTTTTTTAGGTTTGTTCTGTCCATTGAGTCAATACAAACTTTTCATATGAGTCAAAATCTATTACCTGAGCGGTGCGCTTTGTTTTCGTTTTGTTAAACTGTCTGCGTGTTTTTCCAAAAAATAGATGGGTTCAAGGATGGGTTTTTTTTTGTTTGTTTTTTTTTTGGTAAGGATAGTTAAGAAGCGTAGGCGAGGCTGTGAACAGAGACTGCCAGACCGGGACAAGTCAACAAGAAGTGAGCATTATCGTCACTCCCTGCAGCTTATCGCCGCTTATCAGCTGATTCTATTTATTTTGCCTTTATACATTCAAACAGGCAGGACAATGCTTACGAGCAAAGATAAAACAGAAACTACTTCCGTAGGCATTCAAAAGGGAAATACATTGTATGGCTTAACATAATATTTCAATTATTTTATTTTTTTTAAATTCAGCAATTCTTATCCCTCGAAGGAAGCAACCATGTTGGGCATCATCCCGCTTCCACTTTTCCATCGTTTTGACTAAACCTTCAGTTGCAACATGATTCTGCCACAATTAGAGTCCCCTTAACGGATATGCAAATATAAAATGTAATCTTATATCCAGGTGCATAAAAAAAGCGCAACGCCGGAAGCGTTTGTTTTATCAATGCATCTTTAACTTGATTGGAAACAAAACGAGTGACATGTTGAGCAAAAAATTCCTCGTCTTGACAGAACAAGTCAGGCAGCACTCAACATTGCACTGTTGCGTTAGGACATCTTTGTGGAATGACACCTTGTTAGCGAGTTTAATGACAACGCACACACGCGCGCCAGTACATTAACAACTACAAACACAAGCTTTTGTCACTCGGCAACGCGATAGCGCTCACGGCTAAGTGAGCAGCGCGTGCCGAACGAAACTGTGTGAGAGACGCAGTCATTGTTCTGCACAATATTCCATTGCGTTGACTTGCACGGAGGTATTTGTGTTGGCAGCCAACTGACTGATTGCCAGGAGGACACATCACTGACAGACCGACAGACAGATGAATGACGAAACTACAGCTAAAACAATTCAAGATACTGCTTGCTTTTCTCAGTATTAAACTGGTGCACAAAGTGTCAGACTTACTTGGCAGCGGGACGTGTAGATGTGTCCTGAAGGTCTCCGGGGTCAAAAAGTTGGGTTCCCTTCAGTCCCAACTCCTCACATCCACGCAGAAACACACTCAAGTTGTCCTGTGTGTGGAGAGTCCACGTTCATGAAAGAGTTACTGAGCTGATTTAAACTCAGTCGCTTGTCAAAACACTTGGCGCTGTATTGTGACATTAAAGATGGCACACCAACACAAGCATGTGCATCAGTCCATCAACTTGCAGAACGGGGGATTGAAAGGGAAGCCACATTCATAATAAGTCACTGAAAACTATCAATTTCAATTTCCAATAAAGATATGTGACATTGTGGCACGGCAGGGGGGGGCGCACTGGTTAGCATGTCACCTCACAGTTTGAAGGTCCAAGGTTGAGCGTGGCCAAGGGATGACTTACAAAAATAACTTTTGAAATAATTCAATAGTCCAAACACGTTTTCTACTTGACATGAACTATATGATTAAAAAACGTCTTCTATCATCATCTGCAGTGAAGTGCACAACACCCTTGCAGAAAAGTATTTGCTGTACACATGGAAAGGTAGGCTAACTATGCGAAACAAATGCAAGGAAAAATCTCTCCACCTTCGACATTCTCCGACAGAATCAGTGTGGGACGCAACCTGAGCCGAGCTCTCCCTCCTTTTTCCCAGGTTCTCTTGCACTCTCTCGTGCGCGCCCGCGCTCTCTTTGTTTTCCTACTTTCTGTCAATCGCAGGGCTGCAGGCAAAGTAATTTCTCTCTCTCCATCTCAGGGTGTTACCGCTTCCTCTCCACCCTGATTTCTCCCAGACCGAAACGCAAATACAATGGTCTTATATTCAGAAGTCCGGAGTCAATTCAAGTGTGGAAGCTTTCTGATAATAAAGTACACTTAAACAGGTGTAGAGGTTATCCACACAATCTCACGTCCCTCCCTCCTTATTTTAGAGCAAACCAAAGCCATGGCTTCCTGTGTTTTTGGGGACAGTGTACCATTGAGGTGGCACGTACAATTGTCACTCAGCCACAACTAAAAAGGAAGTACTAGTTGGGAAACAATACATCTTTATTCATGAAAGTGCCATCATGTGTTTCTTTTTCTCTTAAAACTCGGCACATTTTTAGTTCCTACGGCCTTTAGGTGTACATATGCTAGATGCATTTGGCTGTCCGTGGAAAACTTTCACCAGTGTATGGAGTCCCTGTTCTGAAAAAGTTTGAGACTCCATTTTCAAGCATTTACAGTAGTTTCGATGCCAGACCAAACAGATAATAAAATATAATGAGTGAAATGATGTGCGACTGATTTCGCGGAGGTGTGATTTCAGTCAGAAGCACTCGCCACAAAACAAGGTGCAGCAGTCAAGAGCCACCTTCCCCGCCCCCATCCCGCTTGTTTTCCTGAGCACGGTGGCCTTCCAGACACCCGACTTGAAAAGATACACCTCTGTCTGTTTCCCGACTGCCGTTGCAGATTTTCAGGCTGCTGCGGCTCTACAGGAAACCGGGTGTCGACCGCAAAACTCTGATTGACAACTGAGCGTGTTTGGAGTAGGATTGCCGAGCATGAGGGGTCCCACACACATTCCGGCTCAGTAGGAATATACTTGGACACAAGTTGGACTGTGTGCGAGTAGTAAACACAAGGCAGTGAGTGACTAACAGAAGTGGATTTTTCCATCAACTTAGTATTTGTTGTGTTTTTTCAGTGGAGCAGCGGCTGTCGCCTTCTCTGAGCCCTAAAAATACCACAAGGCAGTACAAAATGAAAATAGTTATTGTGTGCACTATTGGGTGATACATCACCTTGTGAGTCAATGATTGTGGAGTGGAATTAATGTTAGTTCCAGAGATTCTCCATCATAAGTACGTGCCCTGTATTCATGCACTTGTGGAGCATTTTTTTCCCCAAAACAAATAATCCGTAAGCCAACAAACAGCGGGCAACAAGCAACCTGAGGACGACGGCAGAGCTGCCAACGCGCTGAGGTAGCTGCTCTAATTACAAAAAGTCCTCAGAGGCTCGTTTTGCCATTAGTCCCAAGCAGGAAGAGGAAGGGGGGAAGTTGCCTCTCTTTTATTATGACGGGGCCTGATAACGGCAGACCTTGTTTGTTTGTTTCTCACCTCCCTAATTGCAGCCCTGGACAGTGGAAAAAACAAACATGCCAAGGGATGTTAGGCATTATGAGGCATTTTAAAGGGTGATATAATTATTGGTAGCGCGCTATATTATTATCTGCATGGAAACATGCAATCATTATGGTGACCCCGCTTGAGCAGACATCGCTGCAATAAACGTTACTACTTGTTAAGTTTAGCACCTTGCTCATTTCTTCCTATTACAGAGCAGTAATGATGGATTCTATACAGAAAATGTCAACATAGAGTCCCCCCCAAAAAAAGTCTTCATACGTCTACTGACTGTACTTAACAAGAGTTTTTTAGTGGACGTGTTGCTGAGATTGAGCGCAACAGCATAATTGCTTGTTATGGTTGCAATGCACTAAACGCCTGTGGGGAATAAGGCCGGGTGTTTACCAGACACTCATAAAAAATAAATAAAGCAGGGACGACTCATTGACAGCCATTAGTGACGCCGCCAGATAAGACACTTCAGCCCAACCCAGATTTATTTGTCTACTGCATCATCACGGATCCAAATAACCAGGGTCCCCCTTGGCACATTTTTATTTAAACACCCGATTATTTCCCAGGTGACCCCGTTTACATCTAGATGGCAACTTAGTCAAAACAAATCTTTTTCTCGTCGACCTGCGAAAACAACCACAAGATTTGCAATGTGCATGCCAAGCCAGTAGTTGGTTGGCGATGGCATTTTGTCTACAAACTGTCATTAGATGACAATGTGGCTGTTCAATGAAACAAATGCATCTCAGGATACTTGCTGTATTTTGGAAAAAAACATGTTATCCCAAATGCAAAAAAACCCACAAACTTACAAAATACCAAAAGAGGAACTAAACCAAAAAATGTCAACATTGCCCAGATTAATTTTTTAAAATGTAACTATACCATCCCCTAAAAATGGTGGATTTTAAATCTAGATGTTGCTACATAGAAGAACTGAGGGTGAATGACTTACCAGGCCAGCAATGGGTGTCGGGAGTCTGTTGATTTTTTTCACCAAGCCGGGTTTAATGGAGCTCAGTAACCTGATGAGGACAAGATGAAATGAATACAAATTCTGAACCATGTGGAACCTCTCAGGATTTACGGATTTGTTTTATTAATTCTGTCCAAGGAGATGAAAGTTGGTGCTCTGGCCCAGGAACCCCAATTTGAGAACCCCCTGCTCTATCAGCCTCATGTTTCTTCGATGTGTTTTCACTGGAAAGAATTGTGTCTCAGAGCGTCCTCTGATCCATCCATGGATAGCCTTGTGCTATTTGATATCGCTCATGACATTCCGGCAAAGTTATTTAGTGATGAAAAGATGTAATTGTCTCATTAGGAAACTTCTTTTTCCCACCCCATTAACTCATACAACTTCAATGGCAGGAAAGCCCTGCTCGATTTCACTCTCCTTCAGCAGGTCCAGCAGAGGACTGTATAAAATGAAGGTGTGCTGTGTCACAAATGTGCACTTTTTTTGTGTAGGGACTGCTTGATGATGCCGTTAGCCTCCTGTAAATGATGTGTGATGATGTTGTGAGAGGTCCTGTTTGAAGCACTGGTAAATAATCAGTACAAGTTGTAGTAAAAGGTTTGATTTCTAAATGTATTGGTTACTTTACTAATGGTCAAGAGTGACTGATCTTGAAAAAAATGCACCTTCTTTTAAGTATTATATTTAAATGTTTCTAGATAAAAAACAAAAAAGGTCAAAATCTTGCATGAAAATGGAGATATGAAATATTGTCCATAACTTTCAACCCTTTGGCACACTATGAAAGACAGTGTTTTGAAGTGGCTTCATCATGCTAAGATTAAAACTAAACAGTGTTATCACACAAGGAGACATTTAAAAATGAAAAAGAACCACCACTTACTCGCATAGCAGTATTCCATTCTCCAATCCTCCCCTGAAATTCTTGTCACCGAAGCATCTGCCTGTCACCGCCTACGAGGGAAAACATCCGTGAGTCCAGTCCTTCAGCAAATATATTGGGCTATAAATCAAAGCAATAAACATACTAAAATATGATTGATAACTTTAATTTCCGCTCTTTTGGAGATTTCAATTCCGCGAATGGCCGTACGTCAAGTCCATCGCTGGAGAACGGTGCTGAACGCTAACGAGCTTGGCGTAAGCTCTAATCATCCTAACCAAATGGCCGTGGCGAGCTAATGTGTTGTGACAGCGGATTTATAAAAGGAGGGGGAGAGCCCTCTTTGCATGCATTTGAACTATATTGTCAAAAATGTGCAGATAAATAAATAAAGAAATATTTTGATTTGTTTTTTGCGGAGACATTTAAACCTCTTCAATGCGACTGTTGTCAGGTGAGCCACGCAGGCCGCTGGGAGGAATGTGCATGACTTGCTTGTTTTCACTGGAATGTCACTTGCATTGTTTCACATACAAATAGTACGGGAACATTCTCCGCCTGACTTCCCTTTTAATTTCCTTCAATAGGAATGCTAACATGCTGAATTAAATCACAGAGAGGTCAAAGAGCACACCTCAAAAGTTACACTATCAATATTGTCTTACAAGTCTCTGAGTACTGACTTGAAAACAAAAATAAATAACTTTAACTCAAATATTAGTTCCACATAAATGGATTATTCATTCCCAAAACTCTATTTGGTTCATTTTGCAGCATTTCTAGTGGCTGTATTTTCCATTGTACAATGTGCGCATGATGGATTTTTTTGGGCCAATCAGGTTTTAGGCTGTGTGTTGCCATATCAATCTAATCTGCTTGGAGGCCTCACATTCTATTTATTGCTGGATCATCATCAAATCAAACTATATTAGCAAATGCAAATCAACATTTTTTTAGATTTGCCTAGTAGGAGTTAAGATTTATGCATTTAATAATTAGCATCGCTGGTGAGAATTTCATACGTACTTTATGTAAATATGTCATATTGGCTAAATACAAATTTTGAGCTACTCCAGATGATTTCTGTAGCACAAATGCATTCCAGTTATATTGATTTTTTTTTTTTATTGCATTGCGTTTTTAAAATTAAGGATGAAAAATGTGATGTTGGATTAAGTCGTGTAACTCTACAAACACACGTTCAAAGCGTGTACTTTTATTTCGAGAAAATATATGTATGTATGAAAAACATATGTAGGCCATCAATAAAACATTCCAAAGCTCTAATACCAACTGAATAGCTTGCTTTTTAACAAACAAAAATTGATGATGGTGACAAATTTGAAGAGATAAGACGGGAAGAAAAGAATTCCTCACAAGTCAAATCATCCCTGGCAACGGATCACAAGCCACTTGACAAAATAACCTCTTGTTTTGGAACCAAATGAAAACACAAGACGGTTTGAACTGCTACTCTGCCTTCCGGGCCCAGGGGTCTGGAGACGGAAAATTCTACCTGTCCCAAATTAACAAGCAATAAGTCAAGGTATGAAGGCAGGCGGGTTGCCGGGCTAGCTAAAGCACTACTTGTTGAAGCCCAGAGGCGACGGATGCCTGACAGACTCATTTAAAAGTTGACGGCTGGTAGTCGAGGATGGAGTAGACAACTAAAAGGCACGTGGCTGGCTTTTGTAGTTGGACGCATTCTTCTCTTACAGGATGTTGTCTCGAGCAGGTTATGTAATCATCAAGTTCAAAACACATGTGAGCCCGTCTTGCGGCTTCGCGTGCCAATAATCTCGTTAATACAACTTGGCAAGAGAGCTTAATCCGCAAATGCCTTTGGGTTCCGATTAGCGGGACGAAAACAACAATAGGGAAACAAGGTCCTTCAGCAAATGTAAATATTGCGCCAGAGTTTTTTTAGGGCACAATACAGCCCGATTCAGAAACTACACATGACGATGAGAGATCTCTGGCCGGGGGTCCCGTCAGCAGGTTCAAGCTAAGGTCAGCGGTGGTATCTGCTGACAATACATCAATGCAGATCTTTTCATTAGCCATCACCACAGGGATCGCCTATTGTGAATCTATGAATTGTTGCTTCAGCGCCTGGAGTGCTGGCATGCTGGCATGGCGGAGCGAGTGAATGCGGCAGCAAATATGCTGGACTTATTAAGCTTTAAAATACCAGCCACACGTAGGTTAAAAACTCATCTTAAGGCCTTGTCATAGGCTAGAAAGCAGGATGGCTTGAGAAGATTCTCTTTGCCTTATCCTTGAATCCCTCTTTAATTTTTTAACGAGTTTGCGCTTAATGATGGACCGTGTACGTCTGGAGCCAGCAAACCAGGTCACAACCTCACAAATCAGCACAATCAGTTGCAGAGCTACCCATCATGCTCTGCATATAATTTAGAGGAGCCTGACTTTCACACACGTTTTATTTGGCAAGTTTTTGGAAGGAAGTCTTAAATCACTGACTTTTACCCGAGCCAAAGAACAAAAGACGGACAAATCATGGATGATCTCTGGTAATAACAGATAAGAGTATAATTGGCACCGCCTTATGCAGCGGAATCAAGAAAAAGACTAGCAATCCCGAAGTTGGACCACCGCCTCTGAGTTCTGTGTGAAAGATTGCAAGATGGAAGAGAGTTCTGAAGCTGATCCGTGAATTTTCCAGCCCCTGAGGTAGCATCAGAGGCCAAAGCGTTGCAGAAAGCCAGCACTGGTGTGTGAAATTTAACTAAGATTCACCTGTCCCCCCTTGCTCAGCTCAGTTCAATCGAAGCGGATCGTCGTTAGACTACAGGCAAAGGAATTATGGATTCGTTACGGCCTCTCATAAAAAGCTAAGATGGAATACTTTTGGTATGTGATCGAGTGTTACGCAATGTCTTTGGGCCCGCTAACAAAAGACTAATGCTGTTCTGAAAAAAAAAAAGCTAAATCAGTAAGACAAGAGTGTTGGTCAAACCTTACACAACTACCCGATTAGTCATGCAGCCACCCTCTCACATGGACTTGTTTCATGGAAAACATCTCAATTAGCCTGTAGCTGCTAGCTTCTAGGTATGTACAACAAACTCATTCTTTGTGTTCAAGAATTCAGCGTCTTGCCTCGCTTAAACTCAAAAGTGTCTGGACTGCTGTGGTGCTGATGTTGTACAAATCAAATCAAAAGTTGGAACCATGCATAGTCCAACCCAAGGACTGACTTTCTGAATATATAATAAAAAAAGATGCCTCTGAATTTGCTCAATATCATCATCTGACCGCAGCATGAAAACAAACCGTGGTAATTAGTGGCTGCTTTTTTTTTTCTTAACTCACTTGTTTTCCTAAGAGCTTTAAACGTTCAGAACTCCAACACTGGCTCCATTTTCCATCTCTGCCAATGCACCCAAATTTTGATAAGCCACTCTGATGAAACAAGCCAAATTTCCCTAACCCTGAGCTAAATGTTCGCGTTCTGACCAATCCTTCCTTTTTCCACCCGGATTAGACGATGGAACGATGTTTGGGCTGTGGATTAACCCCTCTCCTGGCCTGCCGAGTTCTGCTCACTTCCTCTGAACCCAAAAACGGGGAAAGGAGGAAACAGTATTTGGCTCGACCACAAGCCTTAGCGGTTGTATTGGATTAAGTAGAGGATGGCGACTGGTGCCAAAAAGGCCAGGGAAAAAGGGGCTTGGTGCAGAATAAATGCGGGTGGATGATTAAATCCCTTTAAAATCGTCCACCAAACGCACCCATCGAGGTCCTCTCAGCCTCTTTCTGCTGCATAAACGACGCCTCCTCAATTTAGCCAGCACAAATCCCCATCCTACTAACCCACATTGTCATCTTCCACTTACAGTACAGTATATTTACAATCAATAGAGAAACAAAGCACAGCGTGAATATAGATGAGAATATAGTCAAGGTGTGATTGCTATGCTAAAATATTGATGAGGTTGTTTCATTCACTGTCAGTTTCTCAGAGGTTTCTGAACACTTACACACAGCACAATTTGACATTCTGTTGCCTGTCATCTTTACACTACTTAACGCAAAGCTTAGCTGACTTAAACCATACCACAAAAGGTGAATAGTGACAACCCCCACCCCCAAAAAGCTTTGCGGGAACAGAAACAAAGAGCCTCCGTGTTGGTGGCAGCTTTTTCAGCTTAGCTTTCTAAGCAGAAGGACTTTTCAAGGGGGCTCCATGAGTCTCCAATATCCTGCTCGCTATATTTTTTTGGGAGGGAACAACGAGCCACTGACCACTCCAGAAGCCTCATTCAGAAAGACCGTGAGACGCCCCAACCTTGACTTGCTTCATCAGTCACGTATTTGCCACATTACCAACTCAGTCAGTGACCATAGAACTTTTTTTTAAAATATCAATTAATAAAATATGCTGTGATATTTAGAGGTTACTGAACCCCCCCCCAAAAAAAGTATTTCAATGTTCCTCATTTTGTTTAATTGATGAGCAAAGCCACGCAAGACGGCAAAGACATAAGCCAATCAAGTGTGTGTATGTGTCACACGTAAAGTACATTGAAATTGAAACTCGGATACAAGCATCCATTTTGGAATTGGACACCTGTAACCTAGCGATGACACCAATAAAAATAAAATCCCAGCAATGGAGGGATCAGCAGATGTCAACGGCTAGATTCAACGTCATGTCATCTCAAAGCTACAAAGACTCATGTAAACACGCCGAGTGATAGGGTTGTGCTCTTTGGTCCTCACGTTCAGACTTGCTCTCCCCTCTCGTCACTACAAAGATGTGCCGTACTTGTCAGGGTTGAACGAGTTGGGAGATTCACTGACGTACTGTGTCAACACCGTGGCGAAATGGGGGCTCACCAGCCTGTTTAAGGTGGCCTGATTGCATTCAAACAAATTCCATCATGACTTTGACAAATAGTGAATCTCGATTGCGTTTCTTTTTTTTTTCTAAATTGTATTCACCGGTATAAAAACGCTCCAAGCTTTGCGTTTCATGGCGAGTCATCAAACTTGCTGCCACAAGAAATAATACAAACCAAAATGTTTCACAATTAATCCATCTAATATGTCGTTTAAATTTCAAAGGGGGTAAAAATATGACTATGTAAGGCGTTGTTATATTCTAAAAATGTGTTTGTAAAAATAAATGCCTCACCAGGGTCAATAGGCATGGGCAAACAAAGCACTGTAGTTTGTTTCCACTTTACCTGACACTAATTCCATGTGTCATTCCTTAGAATTTGGGCATCTGTCAGTCCACGTTAGTGGTGAGGTCCCATTAAAAGACGGAAATGCTGCTTTACCCCACAAATGTACAGAAATCCTTCCATTGTGCCTCACCCTAGGGGGCTTTGGGATATTAGGAGGAAAGAAATCCAAAAAGATGAACAGCAGTGCATTCTTAGAAGATTCAGTCAGGGTCAGTGCTTGTTGCTCACACTTTTACCAAAGAGCTAAAATAAGATAAAACTGAAATCTTTCCGTTTGCCAAGACAACAATCTTCATATTTGTGATGCCTTCATCGTGCTGTTCCCAAACATACGTGCAACTTAGGCTGAGAACATTCAAAGCAGGTCCACCGTTATGCAAATAGTGAAAGGGTAGGAAGGGTTTATTATTTACTCCACTGCAGATAGAGGGGAGCCTTTTATTTGTACAGATGCATAAAGACCCAAAAGACCATTACTACATATTCTTGTACTCCTACAAAACGAAACAGAACAATAAAACCTCAATTGATAATATAAAATACCACATTGGGGTGAATTTCACTCGTGGATTTGTTGCTCGATTCGATCTTGCTCGAGGATGCACACGGGCAACCTTATGCTGTCACACTCGTGTCACGCACGCACGGACACCACCACAGCCCGCCCCCAAAAGAGGGAGGTGCAGCTAGATTAGTCAGGATTAGACGTTTATCCCCTTGCTACTAGCAAGAAGATGGCGATAACAGCGCACAAGAGGCCCACGCTTTAATGTAAGCCATTCCCCTCCGGGAGTTATTTGACACTCTCAACAAGAGGGATGTGAGTGAGTGGGAAGTGAAAGTTGTTCATTCGTCATGATCGCTTTCAGACTAGCGGTGCTATTCATATCACGGAGACAGAGAAAATCAATGTCTGTCATACTTGGAGTCATCATCAGTGGTGTGGGTAAACCTAACTTGGAATTTAGCACAAAGAGAACTTTTGGAATTCTGTCCAAAGAGTTCATCATTGCTTTCACTACCCAATTTATCAGAGACTATTTGAATAAAAAATATAGATGCCCAGCCAGTTTTCAAACCAGGTCATGTGCTTAGCAAACTCTTGGCCATGGTGGACTTCTGAGTCAGGGTCAAGAGAGCTCAACCCGTTGGCCCGCATGAGAACAAGGTTGCTACTGTAGCAGGCCGACAAATACCGATGAGTGCATGCTTTTTGTTGTGGCTATCTCCGTGAGTGAGTTATTTTGTGCATGGATGAGCTTGGTGGAAAAGTGCCTCGCTCAGGCTGCCCAGCAACTGTTGACAACTGAGAGATTTAAGCCACCGAGCAGGACGAGTCAGTACGCATTTCTATTAGTAAGACATCAGTTAGTCAAAACATATCGTTGCATTTTTCAACAGGCTTCAATGGCGTACATGTACAGAATTTTACCAATATTATGCTAGGGCAAAGCACTTCATAATACAAAACTGCAAACTTTAAGTGGACTGAACGATGATCACACCGATCTTAAAAAAATATATATATACACATCTCGGTTGGTCTACAGTGGGATGAGGGAAGTGTGCTATATTTGATTGAAGCGCGTCCGGAGTTGAATATTCTCAGATCGGAATCAGGCTTGGATAAAAATCTGATACAATTCTTCCAACAGCGTACAAACTCCAGACAGATCCATGTCATCAACTACTGACTGATGTCATTGTAAAACACAAAAGCGGTTGGAAGAAGAGCAGCTCAAAGCACAATATCTCACAGTATAATCTCACACCAGTAGTGTGGCCTCCAGTGGGGTTGCATAAGCTCCCTAGGCAGACAAAAGAGTCCAGCTCCCCAGCGTCGCAGCTCAAAAAGTAGGAAACCAACTCAGCCTATGTGACCCAATTAGAAACATTCCCTGATGGGAGTCGGGAGCATCATCAGTCTCTATCAAACAGCAAGAACTCATTTTGATCACGGTTTTATCAATCCGGCACCGACTCCTGGCTTCGTCCGACACGTATCACTAAATGATGGTTGAGGAGTTGTTGACTGAAACCAAAACACAAGCAGTTAGTTACTTTTTCACCATCATTGCTCGTTTGTGAAGGTGCAACCTGCCGAGCCTGTGACCTGCTCAGTACCGCTAAGCTATATCAATGGAATGGCAGTCGGGAGTCACCCAAAGCGACCCACTTTGCTTGAGAATGAGGGCGATCAATCGTGGAGGCAGACGGCGGGGGATTAGTTGAAGTGATAGAAAAAGGTGAGCCGCCCAGCAAATTGAAAGTGTCTACAGTGCTGCGAAAAAGCATTCCTGATTTCTGTATTTTTTGCATATTTATTGCTCATAAAGGTTTAATTTCATCAAACCAAACTTGATATCATACTGAGACAACCCAAATATTTGATTTTATTTACCAAGAGGATTTTTTTTTTTTTTTTTTTTAAACAAAGTAATTGTCCACTGGACCCAATACGAGTTGTACCACATATGGCAGCAGTGACTTAAGTTATCTTATACAATCCTGATTTTCTGTGGTCCAGCAAGGCTTTTGAGCTCAATGGAGGATTTTGGCACCGATGAAGGAGACATCCTCAATCTGGCCTAAAACATTACCTGCTTGCAATTTGGAAGGGGAAATGTTCAACACTGTCCGTCCATCATCTTGGGGGAAGAATGACAATGAACTGGGAATGACATCATGTGAGGATTCTGAAGTGACAGCAAGAGCAAGCTTGCTGGGATTTTCCAAGTGTCTTGATTGCAATTAAAAGTTTAAGAACCCTGTTTCAGATGCTGCAAAGTGAGAACATCAAAATAGTCATGTTCATGCAAGCCCTCGACGAGATGCTAATCGAGAAGTCAAGCAACGTAACCTGAAGGTCTTCCACCTTGCCTCATGTGCAGTTTCGAGGAGATAAGACACTACTACTGACAAGACAGCTACTTGAAGAAGAGAAATAGGTGTGCTGGATCACAGAACAAGTCCTCATTATTTAGGAATTCACCAATTTCCTTTTTTTCCCCCTTCACAATTTATTCACTGAAAAACTCAACAGTTTTGGTATTCTTCCTGCAATCCCCTCGAATTCCACAAGCTACGAAAGCCTGCACAGGAACTGATGTCCAGGAAGTATGTTGGAAGTGATACATTTCAGCTCAGAGACAAGCTTTACTTGGTGGGATATTTACAGTTCAAAGTACAGATATGGGAAATTATAAACATTTTGGAGACGAGTGGTCCAAATACTTGACATGTTTCGCTAAATGTGGCACAGCTCGGCCTGTTTACAGTAGCACTGGTGCTAGCTATTGAAGACGCAACAGTTTTTGAGTGTAACCGAGGAGAGTGACTATGGAGCATCCGGAAAACTATCGGGTCCTGATAAGATCCATGACACAACAGAGAGAAAATACTTGGATGGAGCAACCATCCCCTGAATGAGGAGGCCTCGTTACATTCATCTATTCATTCGTTCACAGCGACCTGCCTCCGATTCCCTCGGGTGAGCTAGCGAACGTTAGCAGGTGGCCAACGATACCGGCCCACTCCTTCCCTGAGGGGGGACGAGCGGGAGAAGAACAACAACGTGATTGCGCTATCAGTTACCTATTCAGCTGCGTGCACTGATCCCATTCTGAGTCCAGGTCAACAGAAGCTTTTTGGAAGATGCCAGAAAGCCTCCCAGGAGCTTGATGGCATGATGGCACAAACTTTGGAGCAAGATTTGTGTCAGGTGTGCAAAACAACCAAACTACTTTTGAATTATTGATTATTGTATTTTAGCGAATGAATTGGTCGAATGAAGAAGGAAACTTGAAGAGCTGAAGATGCCAGGTGCAAAACATGGCACAAGGCACCCCAGGCCTCCAAATCCTTAGCTGTGGCCCTGCTTCATTGAGTCAATCACTGAAATGATGCATTTACCAGATATGTCAGCCTTTGTGTCATCCCACAAAGCTGCGGCTGCATTCCGTCCGACAAAAACAACAAAAAACAGATAACAAGCCATTCATCAGAGTCTTCATGCAATGCACTCGCTGAGTGACAAGTCAAAAGTGTTGAATTGCTGTCACTAAAATTCTCCTCGGCGGGAAACAAAACGGTGCTTGTGTGCTGGCCTGGCAATGAGGCAAAAATCCATTCCACATGGTGCTCTCATTGTTTCGGCTGGCACACTTCAAATATGGATCATATCTCATTATCTTGGAGCCGCATCGCTCATTTGTGCTCCACTCTGGGATTATTTAAAAGCAGTGGTGCACAAACTTAGGCTCCCGGACAAAATTGTAGTCTATTTTTATTGGGTCACGGAGGCTCTTTGAGTCACGTTTGTCCAGTGATGTCTATCCCTAATTTCTATGTAGATGTCATTATGTTGATAAAACATTTAATAAATCGCAAATTTACTGTGTGTAGTCTAAGTGTTGAATGTTAAATATTATGATTTAACCTATTATGACCCCTCCTGATAAACCAATTAGGCCAACATACAAGTTTGGTCATTTTTAATGCTGTCCTCTATAACGCGATCAGCTTTCTTCAACTTTGTACGCAAGTGATGCTGATTGATCGGTGGAACAATTACTTTCTCTTCCACTAGATGGCGGAAGGCACGATAAACCTGTTTCTCCATCTTAACTTAGTGTTCAATTTAGTAATTTTGTGGGTAAATTGATACGAGCGCTTCATTATTTCAGTATGTATTCTTTTCATGATATTTATCAGGTTTCAAACCAGATTTAGGAAAAGGACTAATCTGACTGAATCAGTGTTGTTGTTTTTATCCATATCTGAATTGGGCCTCACATGAGCAAAACAATTGGAATTTGGTCACTTAAATTGTACAGTGTAAAAAATGCAGCAAAACCCACCACAAAGAATAATAAAATCCACTTCTTGTACATATGAATTGTTGCCAAAAGTACACCTACCCTGTGTATGTACCTGTTGCCATTCATACAAAAGAATAATCTTCGTGTTTACCAATAAGTTAATGTGTACAACTAAACAACATCATCATTAGTTCTATATTATATACGTTTTGTGACATCATTTTTTGTAATGTAAATTTATGTGGCCTTGCTCAATCAAGGTATAAAATACGCGAGGTTTTTTTTCCCAACAAATGTCAGCGTACGTAACCTTTCAACAGGTGACGAGGCGATGATGCTGCAAGGCGAGGTGATGCAAATTGCGAACAAAACATCAAATAATATGCATAACACGACACTTTGCCTGCGCCAAACGAGCAGCTCACCTCGATCCATTTCTGCGCCTCCCGGAAAGCGGACGCGGTCACCGGCTGATGATGATGCGACTGTCCGGTGTGTGCCACTGGACTTGCCATGCCCAAGCGTTGTTGTGACAGTTCTGTCCCCAAAAAATATAACAACCAAAAAATAAATCGAAGCTGGTCAACAGCACCGTAATTCCAAATTCGTCGGCCTCCAACGGTAATGTCGCAGTAGCTGCACCGGCGAGACAGTCGAGCCACGGTGGCTCCCCTCCGGTTGAGCTCTACGGAGACTGTGGTGGTGGGCCGAGCCGGCTGCAGAGGAGGAAAAGGAGGCGAGGGAGAGCACAAAGCTCGCTCCAGTCATCTGAAGTGGTTCCGGTAGGGTCGCGCACAAACTAAAGATAAAATAAAACAACACGCAGATGGCCATTTAATGACCATACTTCTTGGTGTGGTGACGTTTTAAAGACGTTAATTCGCGATAGCTGTTCACGGACAGGATTAGGTCTTTGTAACGTGCAATTGGTATATTTATCGTGTGCTCTTGTGATGAAATTTAGAAAAGAGATTATAAATATGCTTCCGAGCGCAAAGAAACTTTGGAATCAACCAATTAGTTACGCTCGCCCTTTCCACGCGTCGTTAAGGTTTCCCCCAAACTGATTGGCTCACGATGGTCACCTGGTGTGGTCGAGCGCTTGATCGATATTCTTTTTTTTGTTTCTAACAAAACTGATTAGATTAGTTTTCACAATTTGATTGAAATAATGACCCAAGCGTGAATGTTGAAAATGTTTTTTTTTTTCTTAAATGGCCGCGTAATCTACGTGATCAAAACGACACGCTCATTGACTTGGCGTCTGTTATTAAAAGGTCAATTATGCTCTTATTGTGAAATACAACCGGATTTGCCAAATCACTACCACCTCTTTCCGGCACCTTGATTCAGGTGGACGCCGCAGTCTCTATTCTCCACACTACAACTCCAACAAATAATAATGCTAAATTGTATACAAGATTCTACGTTAATATTTGTGCCAATGCACAAAAATTGATTTTTCGATTATATGAAATGTCTCTTGAGATGTTCAATGGTGTCCATCTGCTCCACTAAACGTACTGGATAACAGTAACAGCGTGTTCGTGTACGTGTGTGTGCGCGTGCGTGTGTGGTTACTTTTCCAGTCAGCTGTTGCATCTGTGCTTGACAGGACACATACATACTCTGCACTTGCTTGGTAAGTGTGCTGCAGCGCTCGTATTTTACAGCTTTAAATTTATTTGAATGTGAGTTTTTTTTTCATGATTAATTGTATATGTAGCTTATAAAGTGTAAATGTGTTTGTTGATCAAAAAAACTAACAAATTTCCCTGAACCCTCTTGAGATGGACAAATAGATAATTGATGGTTGTTTTACATTAATTAGAAAAACTACAGTAGAGGGTTTATTTAATAAGTATCATTAATTTAATAAAATATGCATAAAAGATTCTCTTTATTTGCCTTAGAATTTAAAAATGGAATTGTTTGAAATTGTTCGTCGGCAGAGGGAGCCAAAGATGAATTTAATTCAAACAACTTAGCGCTTTAATTCCTCAGTTTTCATTTACTGTTTAATGTTTATTGTGTTGGTATATTTTACTATTTTAATACACTTAGTGCACTTTATGCAATATAAATTTTCAATACTAGTATGGAAAACAACCGCTACAGATTTCAAGCACCAACTTTCATTACAATCTTGAAAACTCCAATGACAGAAATAAGTCATACTAGAATTTTTGTTCATTATGATTGAAGTCATCCCGAGTCTTTCACAGAATTTCATAGTGCATCAGTGATATTCTGTAATATCGGTTTGGTGTTTTTCTCAGATATGAATATATGCCCCCGTGTATTATTGTATTGCTCTCTACATGTTTGCTGCATTGTTTGTGTCAGGGAACACTATAAACAAGCAATAAAATAGTCACTTCTCTGCACTATAGCTTGCCATTCATTCCATTGCAGGTTTTGGAGACCAAAACACATTGCACAGTGCTGTCAAAATGGCCTCTTTACTGATGGCGGCATCCATGCCGCTGCTTCCCGCCATCATGTTGGCGTTGGATCGCAGTCGCGCTCGAGCGGCTAAATCATTTCGCGGCATAGTGGCTTGGGCACTTCGGCTATTGCGGGGCCGCACCTGCGCCAAGGACACGCACGCTTTTGTCTTCTCCCAGTGCATCCACGGCAACGCCGCCAGTGTTCTGGAGACCTTTGACATCCATGCAGGAACGCATGCCTCTGCCGCGGTCGGCCCGCTGATTGGTCAGTGTGCCTACTGAATGCAAATAGTGTTATACCCTAATTTCTGTTCTTGTGCTCAAGGTCTGTTGCATAAATATTGCTTTGGTGCCATCCTATGGTATCTTGGTGCCACGGAACTATGTTGGGGATAGTTGTAGAGCCTAATGTAGTGGTTTGGCGCCATCTTGTAACAACTATAGCCTATATTAAAATCTCTCCGTTGGGGAAGATCTTCTTTGGCACTTGACCGCTGGCAAGAAGTACGAACCGCTACATCTTGACAAAATGAACACATGCATTGCAGTAGTGATTATGCCACACCCCTATTTTAAAACTAATCGTCTTCTCTTGGGTGAACTCAGGGCAGGCCTTGGATGAAGTAGTCCAGCGCGTCCGTCCCTCTTGGGTGCTAGAACTGGGCACGCACTGTGGCTACAGTTCAGTGCGCTTACTGCGTCTGCTGCCTCCTGATGGAAGGCTCCTCACGGTGGAGCAGGACCCCACGGTGGCCGACCTCGGAGAGGAGATCATTATGGTGGCTGGCTTCTGTCACTCTCAGGTAGGAAATTCAATCTTTAAAACGGTAAAGGTCAAAATATGATTTGTCATTATGAAGCAAAAAAGACAAAAAAATGCCAACTATGTAGTTCCAGGTGTTGACAGGCAGCTCAGGTGAGACCATCCCAACGCTGCGCAAATTTTTAAAACCAGCTCCTGGGGCCAGTGACACCTTCAACCTAGTGCTCATGGACCATGATCCCCAGCAGTATCTTGTGGACCTTCTGGCTCTGGAGAGCCAGGGTCTGCTCTGCCCCTCAGGCTGCACCATTGTTCTGATCATCAGGAACCAGAAAGATAAAAGTCTGGAGGAAGTGAGGGAACTGATCCGAACGAGACCTGACTGTTACACCATTAAGTCGCAGGTTCACGGGATGGTGGAGCTCTTCTTCCAGAAACCAAGCGCCCAATCACAATAATTGTCATGAGCAGTGTAAAAATTTAGATTCCACAGTTTGTTTCAAACTCATCTAAAATGGCTAATAAATGGCTAATAAAAATAAATGATTTACAGTTTTTACAGTTTCTTTTTCTTTCTGCAATAACACAAAACCTCCACCTGGCGACGCCCTCTGCCTTGACAAAACTACAACGTGTGCGTTTTGATCCGGTGATAGCCGAGCAGTAATTGAAACGTGAATGGCGTTTTGACAAATGTCTAATACTACTGGTGGGGGAAACCATGTATCATGTTCTATTAAATGTTGTCATTCATACAAATACGTACAGACACTTAAAGACATACACATTGCATACACATTACATGCATATATACTGGATAAGCATAAATGTACGGACAAACACATCAAATACACACACAGTGCATATATACATAAACATCACATACAGTGCGCATCAATTCCACAGACGTGTATATGTAACTCACAATTGTGTTTGTCTATACACATTATCGCCACCTACAGGGCTGAAAGGAAGGACCACTTGTCACATCGTGATTTCTCAATTAAGCCGAGGTGGATGGAGGTCTGCAAGTGCCATCTGCATGTTTGCTATTATAGAAAATGATTACTCCTATTATATATACAGTGGACGTATATTGCTGCTGCTACTTGCTGTTGTAGTTGCCAACAAAATTACTGCTCCTTCCTTTTTTCTTATATGCATTCTACACACCTGATGAAAGACAAATTGAAAAACATCCTGTACATACATTAATAGAAATATGTATGCATACATGTGTGGGAGATGAACCGAGTGACCCTAAAATCTTGTGACCGCTTGATAAAAATGCTCGCTGGGTTCTCCTTTTTAATCTCGTGGAAGGATCTTACAACGTCAAGCAGCCCTACCACCCACCTCTGATCTCCGGCTTAAACCTGCACGCGCACACGCGCGCACGCACACAAACGCACGCTCCCTGCGGAGCAAGGCAAGATGGAGAGAAAATAGACCTCCCACCACGCGGCATTTTAAGAGGGTTGAAACCTCTCCTATGTTCTCTCGGGGTTGAAGAGACCTCCTACGCCTCAACATATTCGTTTCTGTTTTTGAGGTCAGAAGCGGGATGTTGTCCATGTGTCATACTTTAGATAAAAATTGGACAAGCACCCATGCTGCCCTTGGACATTTCATTATCCAATATCAATATCAATCAAATGGTTGACAACACAAGGGTAGTTTTCCCTCACTGATTAATTTTTTTTGCAGCATCTTGGCTTGCAGCAAAATGCAGCATCGTGTCTTAAAGAAGCACCTGAAAATATTGATTTGTGTCATTGTTTTTCATCTTTTGTAAAAGTTGTACTTCAGCAATTGCTCTGTTCTACCAATTAGTTGGGGTGATTGACAGTTGGTGGCGCAGAGGGCTCTGCCCTACATGGGATCAGCGAGGGCTCTGTCTCAATTAAGCACTTGGTCGCACATGGGAACCTGATCTGATATTTATAGAATAACACAGAAGAGGCTAACACCTGACACGGGGGTCATCGTCGGGTTGTTTGCAGCTGCTGCTCAGGGACGAGGAAAGTGTAACCAAGTCCACAAACGGAGGTTTTATCTTGTAAATTTAGTGAGAGTAGTTTTAGGAATCTTGTTGGAAAGAAAATCAGACACCAATTTGAATGGCTGAAATTGGGCAGGCATATCAATCATAACAAAAGTTTTTTTGTTTGTTTTGCTTACGCCATCTAATGTGGGTGGATCAGAGCATCAAAGGTTGATAATTACGAGGATTATTGGAAAGTATGAACATTTTTGCCCCTGATCCCAATTTGAACAATCGAAATGGGTGGACATGTTTATCATAACAACACGCATGAAAAAATCTCAAGAACCCATGTCAAAAATTGATCAAAAATTCAACCATTTTGGTCAGAAGTATATGTAAAAAAGCTAATCATCTTGCACTTCATGGCCATAAATCAAAAGTTGTCATAAATAATGTTATTTTTCTCATCTTTACATTCAATTAGCCCCTCCCCCCAAATGCCGTCTTGCCTCTTGGTGAATTCCACCTCCATCAGTGAAGCAGGTGACACAATGGCCACGTCCATACCTCCCCCAAACACCCCTCAGGTATTTTTCTTTCTTAGCCCCCTTGCTACAGCATCCCTGTGGGAGGGCTGTGCACAAATCCAATGAAAAGCAAAAGGCATTCATATTTGGCAGCGCTTTTGTCTCCTCTGACAGCCTAGTGAGGAAAAAGCCCCCCTCTGCAATAATGAATTGGATTAGATGTGCAAGGTATTAGGAAGATGGAAGGCGTGGGCAGCATTGGGGGTTCTGATTTTGGACTAAGTGGTGTGGCTGATTAAAAAAGATTTAAAAACAGCATAAAGGTAAATGTCTGAAAGCAACAGTGTGAGAAAACATTTGTAAGAGGAAATCTTTGTATTTATTTTGTGTGTGTGTGTCTGTGTGAGCGCAGGATTATGCAACACAATTTCTTCTTTTGTGGTGTTTTGGTTGTTAATTGGCCTATGTATGTATAGAAATACATGAATACAAAAAAACCTAAAAATGTATGTATTATAATACAGTATAGTGGAATTGAATACAAACAAAGAACGTGAGCACTGAGATCTAATTTGAAATATGACAAGTTACTGTCCTGGCTGGCCCCACCTTTCAAGCAATGATTTGTGGTTGCCGTGACAGCAAGAGAGCTGCCGTGGTTCTCTTTAGAAGCCAACACATCGTCTCTGCGATGTAAAGGTCCTATTTTAAGACTCAATTAGGACACAATCTTTGAATCATAGCTATGCCTCATACTATACATTTAGAGTATATCCCACACTGCATTGTACGTATGCTTACATTATAGCTTTAAATTCATATCAGAAATTGATTAAAAAACCTGATCCACCCTGATCCTCCCTCATTTCATTACGTTTCATTTCTTATTGCTGCACTTTTATATATGAACTTCACATTTGCATTTTATGGGGTTCAAAATTGTGTTTAGACAATAACAATGTGTGCAGTTCAGTGGAAATTGATGATTTATTTACTAAAACTAATCTATCTGTGTTCATCTATTGCGACATATAATGGCTAGAACAATTGAGTTCTCTTCCACTAGATGGCAAAAAAGTATGTATTTTTTAAAATATACATATGTAAAACAACATAACACATTCTATTCTAAAAACATAAAATCCCAAACAAACAAATACAGGATCACTCTTTCAATCGACTCATTGATTGAAATAACAAAGTAGGCTGCATGTGGTCTCTGTGTTAGAGGTCAAACACCACTCAGAAAGCAAAAAAACACTTCTTTGTCCAAAGGAGACGCCAAAGACCTCCTTTTGGACTTGAGCCGAATGTCAAGATTTGACCCTCAGGATGCTCTCCTGAGGGGAGCGCCTTCTCTCTGTGAAATTCAAAAAGGTCACAGCGGCGGCAATAGAGACGGCGAGCTGCTTCTCGCTCCTGAATAGAACCCAGAAGTTAAAGAAACCAGGCGAGGGGCCCATACGGGATTCGAGCTTCTTGTGGTTAGAAGCGTCTTGAAGCAGGTGTAAAACACATTCTTCGTGCCTCCTCGAACAATTGTATTTTAGTTGACTTCTTGGCTCAGCTATTTAAAACAGTCACATTGACTTAATCATATTGCACTTATGGAAGCCATGAATTCAAAAAGCAAATTTGCTTATTGGTGGGTATTTTCTAAGAAACCCTAAACTCACTTATACAGCTTTTTGCTTTTTTTTTCTCTCAGGTCATCGTCTGGTGGCATCTTGCTACTCAGCAAAGTGAGTTGAGGATCATCATTTCAACAAAAATAGTCCTCAGGCGCCATCTTCTTGCATGTCTACACAAATCTTTTGTTTTTATGACATTCCCTATAATATATATCTTCATGTGTAAACAAAAACAAAAAAAGGCAAAACACATCGATTAATGGATTTGGACCCAACTTTTGTTACATTAGCTTCAACTACAAAAAAAATGTTAGTGATGGAATTCCTTATATTGCAACACTTGGAGGATGAAATCTGATTGGGCAAAAAATTCACCACATACACATAGTGAGAACAGAGCATGAGAAACATGATTAAATGAAGAGAATGGACTGTTGGGAATAAATAAATCCGATCTCAAAGAACAAATAATGCAGCTTTGATGCAGTTGGTGCTTTTTCTAGCATTAAGGCCATCAGAGAAGTCCCTGAGTGCTTATCGCTGAAAAATGTGATCATGCATTCTGCAACAACCCCTGAGTCGCCCTGGGATAATGAGCTCCTCGCCACTAGACAGGAGGATGAGATTTTGCTGGTTTTGTTGACAGTCAGCTGCTGTGGTGTGTTTCCCGCGGGGCTGAGTTGTTACTGGGAAATAAATCCGTTTGGCACCACACTGAGCTTCAGGTTTGTTTTATATTTCACCTTCAAAAACAACTCACAGGGAAGGAAATCTTTGTAAAAGCCTTTACTTCTTTCTGTGCTTTATAGCCAAGCAGAGCCGTGGCCTACTTTGCATTATAGAAACATTTCATGACGCACCATCAAACACAGAAATGTCATAAAAAGTATTTTAGTGGTCATTGCAGAGGTTGTGGGTTCGATTCCGATACAATTATTTCATTTTAAGCTCATATCGTTCCATCAGTAGCCACTGAATTGAAAAAAATCCTTAACATACTGCAGTTGAATGTGCCATGAGGTCACTCACCTATACAATAATATTCTAATTCTGCAGGCAGGCAAAACAAAACATTATGCAAATGCATCGCAGCCTCATCCATTAATATACTAACACCATTAGGCTACACACACTGAACAAATGCAAAGTGACCTTGGTTTTTTGTCAAAAAAGCTCTCATCAATAAAATTATATTTTTTAAGAAACTACTTGACTACTTTTTTTATTACGTAGAATTTGTCTAAATCAGCCTCTGACTGCGTGTGTGCGTGTAAGCTCACACGTTTGTGTGTATTTTGTCTGCACTTTCATTAAAATATTTATTGTATGCATGTCGAACCCTGAGGAAAGGGCTTGGAATTACCACACTCACCCGTTTAATTGCCAAAAAGGACACACACACACACACACATACACACACGCACGCACACGTGCTTTGGGTTGGAGATGTTCCCTTTTTCTTATTATTAATGAGCCAACTGCAGTAGTTTGACATTTTAGGTTGGACCTGCACATGCAAATGAGGCTGCAAGTTCCACAACTGAATGCAAAGCAATGTTAGGACTTAAAGAAATCACACCAACGAATTGTATCGAACATTATATGTATACGGTCTAAATATAGTACATTAGAATTGAATACAACATTAAAATGATGTAAATATGCTAAGTTAGTGTTGAATGCAACATAAAATGTGATAATCATTATGATATGGTACATTGGGGTTGTATGGATTTTATTAGATACATTACAATGATGGTGAAAAAAAACGAGATTAGAGGATTGTGGTGAATGTAATAATATGTCAGCCGTCACGCTAGTGGTTAAGCTTGACGATTTGGCTGCTTCTGAGCCGCCCTACTTTTTGGCTAAAGTAAATTGGCAATGCTGATAAGCTTTTCGACGTCAAGCCAGCCGTTAAAAAACAGGATTTGGAGTCTTTTGTGTGCCTCCATCTCAAAAGAGGGAATTTGCTTGGCATGCTCCTAATGACCCCTCAGCATGCCAGCTCCTATCGATTTACTAGTTCTCGACTAATTTAGCTGCACGATAAACATGAGGGCCATAAAGCGGTACAATGTCCTTAAGTTGTACAGAACATTCAATATGTTGTCAATATTACATGTTCAAGTTGTATAAAAAGTAAATCATGCTGTAAACATGATGCATTGGAATTGTATTGACCATATTTAATAGAGTTATTTAGAGCAGTAATTCTCAACTGGTCGAAAGTGTCGATAAAGTGATTTGCAAAACCATTT
Source organism: Syngnathus floridae (assembly GCF_059516105.1). Lineage (NCBI taxonomy): Eukaryota > Metazoa > Chordata > Actinopteri > Syngnathiformes > Syngnathidae > Syngnathus > Syngnathus floridae. Next base: position 9,266,705 of record NC_142413.1, on the reverse strand, counting down.
CATGTGGGTAGCTATTAAAAAAATTGTAAAAATTTGCCGGGCTTCTTAAGTTAAACGGTACTGACATACGACATTTTATTGTTACAGGCGTCCATTTTAACAATAACACGTGTATTTTAAAATGCTATTTTTTTGTTTGGTACATTAAATCAGATGGAAATCTGGCACAGTATAGTTCTGTAGAATGTTAAATGTAATGTAAACTTGATTGTAAACTTTAGGTGTGTATATATAGCATATATATTTGCATATAGCATATTTAATATGGTGTAAACACAATACTCTATATCACTGGTGTCAAACACAAGGATTAAAATATGAAAACTGTAAATTGTCTTCCTTTTAATAACAGTGAGATATTGTAATATTTTTGTCACAATTCCACTTTCAAAATAAAATAGAAAATTGTTGAACTTTTTATCTCTGGATTCTGTTGTGTGTATGTGCTAGTATGAGGGGCCATCCATTATTTTTTATTTTTAAGTCATTCATGGCTCCATGAAGGAAACCATAACTACGCTGTGGCCCACAACAAAAATGAGTTTGACACCCCTGCTCTAAATGGAGTTGTATCGAACGAAATATGGTAAATAATATTCGGGTTTTTAGGCCAATTAAATCCGTTTGAGTCACATAGTTTCACAACATAATTGCTAGCAGTAGCTAGCTAGCTAGCTATTTCTCAATTGACATGAGGTTTCAGTCGGTCATATCACTGCACGCTGTTCCTCCATTTGAGACATGCTTCCCCTGATAAGCCTAATTGCCATCCTCGGCTTTCCCCCAAATTCTGCTGTGCCTGCCTGGATCCTCCATTTGTCTTTGTGTAATGAAATCCCCTGAGCCCCACAAGCTGCAGATGTACACCCCCACAATCCCCCCGCATTGCAGGAGCTATTAAACACAGAGACACAGGTCGGTGTTTCTCTCTTATCGCCAACCTTGTTAATCTCGGACCTTTTCCACTCTGTGGCCCCGTTGTGGCTAAAGGAATAACCATAAATCAGCGAGACACCCAGAGGGATTTTACTGGAAGTCAATGGAGAAAGGCAAAGCAAGCTGAGGGACTTTATTTTTTTAGTTTAGTCTGTTGCTTTGCCTTTACCTTAGTTGAGTTTTTATCATGAACCCTGCAGTTCACTATTCCCACTATTCCCACTCGTCAGTGATTTTTTTGGGGTGTGGAACCATTTCAGAAAAGATGTCACAAGATGCCACCAAAGCCCTGCTGCCTAAATAGGAAAGTGCTTCAGTCATTAGTGTCAAGAAAATATGTTGAAATATCTTGACATTTGGACTTTTACTGAAATTGTACATTTCCATTGCAGTCAATAGAAGGATCACAATGATGACGTTTAAACCCGGAACAAATTAAGTAACTCAACATTATTTGTTTATGAAATGAAAACCTTTTGGAAGACCACCAAGGATTTCAATAATCTATTCATTTACTTCTCAAGCAAAGCCAGGATGTCCTTCATGATAAAGCCTGACAAACAGTGTTGGCTCATCATAAGCAAGATGATGTCGTGATGAGGATTAGCACTGTAGCATCTTAATCCATTGAAAGCAAACAAAATACACAGCCTGCTGAGTATGATAGTTGGTGGTAGCATATGTATGACCTCTGTGAACAATGAACGCTTCCTTTCTGACTAGAGAATCCCTTTAAGCATGATAAATGATGCTGGGACTGCTGCACATTGATTCAAGCCATCTGGACTGCACAGGATGTGAGCATATTTGGACCAAGTGATCCAAAAAGACCCACACTCCCAATGTTGATATCTCGGATGTGCTGTACTGGCCTATGGACATTTGGAAACTTCTGACCGCCAAGCCAAGCCAAGCCAAGCCAAGCCAATCCTCAACAAACAATATGGCCGACAACTTTGACAAAGGTTAAATAAATAAACAGGAAGTCTTCCTTTTTTTTAAGTAGCTATTTAAAGCCCATACTGAACATTTTTCTTTTGTGAGTCCAAAACAGCCTTCGCAATGGATTGTTTTGGCGCAGCAACCTTTTTGGGAGTGTTTACAAAGTGTGTGTTTCAAGTGTTTTCAGGTTTGACATGATCGACTGCTCTAACCAGGATATTTACTTGTCTCTTTCTTTTGAAATCCAGTCGAGCGGCACATGCAGGAGTCACGAAGTAGCCATCCTAGGTTTCAACTTGGAAAGGCCTGGAAGAAAAATATGTGCCATCGGAGGCGACACAAAGGAGTCAAAGAGAGAGGGTATGTAAGGAATCCATAGCTCATCCCCAGGCTCCCCCTCTGTGATTTATTTGACAGTATAAAAGAGCAACAAGTGCAAATGAGACCATGGTTGCGGTGGAGCTCGGTTTAGCTCGTCACGCTTCAATGATAATTAGCAGGCCACTTCAATTGTTTCATTATTACTATTCCTCAGCCAAATTAATTCAATTATTCAAATTCATTGGCTCATTAGAGGTTTTTGCATTTTGCAGTTGTATTTACCTTGTTGGAAATGTATCTGGTATTAGCTTGGTAGCGCCTCTTAGAATTTTAAAAATAGAGTCCCCGGAACTTGTTTCACACCCTAACATGAAATTTGGTGGGCTCGTCTATCATGGGTACCCTTTCCAAAACGTCTTTAGGACCTCTGGCCAAAATCACACGGGAAACTCGCAAATTTGTGTTGAAGAGGCCATTTTGGGGTCATTTTTGGCCATTCTTCTTTCAGCAAAATTGTGCACAGTCTGTCCGATTGTGTGTCTACCAAACATGGTGGTAAAGTTTGATGACTCGCCATTAAACACAAATCGAGGTCTGAGCTTTACACATTTCTTGTGTTATGTGGTGAGGGTTTTTTAGCATGTGCTTTCCCGTAGGCTAGCATTATATAATAAATAGTATAATGTAATAATAATTAAAATTAGATTTAGTTTCAGCATTGTTCCGTCAAGAAACTCAACACTGGAAGAAGGTCCTTGGAGTTCATTTACTACTTCTACTTATTCTGCTAAATAAACATTATAAACTAAATGCATTATCAACTAAATTCAATATTAACCTTGACTGTGAGTAAGGGCTTATGTCATAGAACTTGTGATATAATAAATAAGAGTGTTCTTAATGCTGTGGGCGTGAATGCTGCAGGGCATTCAGTAAATATTTAGTAAGTTGAAGCGTAATGTGGCTCAGTAAAACCAACACTTTCTTTTTTTCTTTAAATTTAAGCGCCGCCGCTTGCGAGCTCTATAAAAATGTCCTATTACTGACACGCAAATGTCATTTCAAGGAGACATAGAATAATCATCGGATTGTATGAAAAGTGCTGACTGAAAAAGGAAAATGTCATAAAAGAGTTAGTCGGTACAATTAATGTGTCGTCGTTATAAGCCGCTTTCATTAAAGTGCACGCAGTAAATCAACAGTGGATGATAATGGTCCACCGCTGCGTGCCGGCACTCTACACTGAGAAATATGTCAAATTATGAAAATTCCCAAACCCGCTCCTGTCTTGGCATACTTGTAATCCAATATCCATGGAAATGAGGAGTAACCAGATTAGGAAACAATTTATGCGAGTTGTCTCGTGTTCGCTGCCTGTTTAAACGCACTGGAAAGGAGAAGAAGCTGGTCGCCGTGGAAACAGCAGTTGGCCTCCTGCACTTAAGTTAGCAGCTGCAATGTCAGCTAATGTGCTATATTGCAACATGGTATCGAAAAGTCTACATCGGAGACGTAGAGGATGAGTTGGAGTCGGCATTCATGGGAAATGAAGAGAGCTCAAGTGGCAGGTTTGTTCTATTATTAGCACTGAAAATATGAGATTCACCAAAATGTGACTTATGAGGTCGCAGGATACACTGCAATATTACACGAAAAATCCCGTAGATCACTCCAATGTTGTCGCACACTGTCCAAAGTATAAAAGTAGAGCATCCTGTACTCTGCTGAGAGACAATTCATCACTGGGCCTGCTGACTTGAAATGGGACTGATAGCAGAGGCTGATGAGTTAGGAGTGGCGAGTAGGAGAAGGAGGAAGATGAAGAGGATGACTGTTGAGGTGAGGCGGGGGGAGATGGGGGAGGGTCGAGCTTACCTGAGCTGTCGGAGGTGGCCGACAGGCTTCTCCATCAAGCCGCCTCTTGCGCTAATAACTGGGAGAAAAGCCCAGCGCGTGACTGATGGATGTCGACAGGTAGTTTGGAGGATGCCGCTCCATATCGCTATCGCCCCCCCCCTTCCGTACACACCATCCCGTGGGTTGGGGGGGCTCAGCTGTATCTCCATGTTTTATGATCAACATCAAGACTGTTTGCAGTGCACTCAGTCAAAACACAAAGTGCCATCAGCACTAAAGCAGACAGGTGCCTTCAGGGGGGAGAAACACGCGGGTGTGCACTTTGGGGTATTGTTCATTCATACACATCTTATTTTCATACTTTGGATACATTCCTGCATGGCGCCCCCAAGGCAGCGGCTCCGTTCTTATTGTTCGCTCTCATGTTGTTGATGCGACTTTTTCACAGGAGCCGTTGACAGGCCTCCGACTTTAAGAAGCAGCCGCCCTATAGAAGCGTCCCAGCAGGTCATCGCACCCCATCGGGACCCGACGGACCGCAGATTACAGTAGCCTCGACCAGCTGGCGCCACACTGATGGCGCACCACCCGCTGATGATGATTGACGGCACTGTTTTGTCACATTTCTACATCGCGCACTCTTCATCCTCCGGAATATGTATGCGTGAGTATTTGTCTTGCTCTGCGTGTGACCTTTCTTTCCATGATGAAGACTGACAGTCACGTTCAAGACAACATCAACACTACTTCCTCATCTAAATCTGAAACCGTAGCTAAGATACACATTACAGTAATATTTATAATTCTACCTCTTTGACTGCGAATCAAGTTAATTAAAGTACGTTTTTACGACACATTTCAAGTCTTTAACGATGTACGCTATATTCATTTTCTTTACATATATCAACGTGTGCAGTCATCAATACGTCATTGAGCAAATTGCTTGGTGTCGTAAATACTTCAGGTAAAAGGCAAGATGGGCTCATAAAAGTCACCGAGTACATTGTTTACATCACTTTACATAGTCAACCTCGTATGGGCACGGGATGTCACATTTAAATGCCCCACTAAACCCAAGGTTAGGCGTTAACGTTGAGGTTTGAAACCCCGATTGACACTCCAACTCCAAACCCTATTTTGAAATCTTAAACCAGACTTCAAACCCTAACTCAGACTTAAAACCCTCATTTAGAAATCAATGTTTTGCTGATGTCAGGCCATAACATTGAGCTTACCCAATCACTGATTGACTAATTGATTGACGAGCGGTGTCCCATTACTTCTAGTCGGATTTTAACAGAAGGTAACACTAACTCTAATGGAGTCAAACAGCTCATTTTCATTTATGTGGCGTATCTCCATGGCACAAACCACGGCTTTTGCAATAAACGCCCTCCCCCTGCCAAATTTACACCTCCCTTTTATGAGGCCAACGGTGACACGCGTGCCCAGTGATTGATGGGCTGTGTTGTTGTTGGGTACTGCAACCCTGCAGGGGTTAGCCAAAGTGGAGCAACGCGCCGACCGGGAAATAAAATAATGGAGCACGGCTGAGGTTTAAAAGGCATTTTCATGACCATTGCGAATAATTTTCTTTTTTGCACTTTACAAGAAAACGGCAGATTATATAGTGGTTGCGGGCTTGAAAAAGCCACAGGGGTTTTAAAATGGTGATGACACCAGAGCAACACTCTAGATATAACATACAGGATATATACATGAACCTTCCTCTTCTGTTTTTACGATTTATATTTTTAAGAATTCAGATTACATTTTTGAAATTGACTACATGAAAGCAGTTTTTTCCCAACGTCAGTGAGCCAAGACACATATTATACTGGGAACATCTCACAGCAAATCACCAAACCAAAATGGATCGAATGCAATTTGTATTCAACCACATTTGCAACTCCAAACAATCGTATTTAAAATGCCACCTTTAGGGAGAAAACGAGCTGAGAGCTTTGCTCCCGTCCGCCATCAGCTTTTCATCCCGACGCAGTCCCGCAACATCCTGTGCTACATGTGGAGGTTTAATGGCTCCCTGAGACCTACGGCTAATGCGAGGGGCCACGGCAAGTTTTCCAGCCCTGTGTTTAATAATTACATCTTACTTGGGGAAGGAATTCCATTGGAATAAAGACTTTGCCCCTAGTCATGTTGCCAAGATGGAACACAAAATATTAAATACAGACGTTAAACAAACGAGGAATAAAACAGCCACTGATGATAGCAGTCACTTTTTAAGATGGTTCTTTTTGTGGAATACAAAAAAGCCTGAAAAAAAAGCAAGGCTTTTGGGTAAATCAACCAAAAATGGACAATTCTACTCATACACTAACCTTAGTTGAGCCATAGCCATCATTTGAAGTCTAAATCCTTATTTAGAACCCAAAACTTGCTTAAACATTTCATTTGAAAGCCAAACTTGAAACCTTATTTGAAACATAAAGTTAGTTATTAAGGGTTATGAATTTTGGGGGGTATTCATTCGACCCAAAAAGCTCTGCTCAAACAAATAACCCAAAAAGTTGGGTCAAATTGACTCAAATGTTGATTTTGCCCATTAATAAGATTTATGACCCAACAATTTTTATAGCAAATGGAAACTCAAACTCTAAATTGAACCCCTGATCTTGACACACCAGAACTTTTAAAAACCTGCTTTAAATCAACTGATGCCAGGATGGACAAGCACAAATGCATTTTCAACCAGTTTTAGCTTCAGTTCAGTTGTGAACTGCGCAACTCATTGTGTGTGTGCTGCTTGTGACTGACACACCAACACAAAATAAATCAAGTGTGAGATGCCGAGGCCCCGATGATACATATTTATGTGCGCCGCCATTGAATTTCTATCCCAATAAATCTGACCACGCCGCATCTGGGGAACTAACATGAATTATATATCAGCCATAGACACTTCACTCAGCAAATAAGGGGTGCTAATATGCAACGGGATGCACTTTTCACCCCACTAAGCCGGGGGGACATCCAGGCCGGTGAAATGTCAAAGCCCCTGAAAAGCCACGGGAGATACATTCCTGGATTTGTAAGAAGGATTTTCCTCGCGAGCAGATGCGGGCGAATATTAATGAGGCAAGAAGTGCGCTCCTCCGCCTTTGTGCCGCCCGAGTCGTCGTGACAGCATGGAGGAGAGGTCGCATTGAGGAAATTGATACCAGCGAATCACCCTGAGGTCACATTTGGCAGTGCACAAAACATTTCCTTGCTTGATATTAACCTTTGAGCCCTGAGGAGTGCAAGTTGGAATTTTTTCCAGAAACGCTTGTCTGCCACTGTTTTGCTGCTTTAGTTCAAAAAATATGAGCACAATTACATTTTATGATTTGATGAATGGATGAGTAATAAGGAAATAAAAAGTGAGTTGAATCAGTAAGTATGTTCTCAGCACATTAATGATTGAATGAATCGTGACAGGCATTTAGTGTTTGCTAATCATTCGATAAGCTACTGCAGTTCCTCTGCTGGAGGCCCACGAACGCATGTCTGACAACCAAACATGGAGAACAGAGTAGGACAAAGAAATGCATTTGATGTTGCGTAATTGGCTTCATATGAGAGGGACGGTGCCAGTTCAGTCCGATCCACTTCAGTCCTTTCTTCCACCTCAAAACATCGCGCGCGGGCACGGCTAATAATAACGCTAGCATGTGGATGTGGTTCAGGAAAAACACTTCCACATGAACACATTAGGCTCAGGATGGAGCAGAGACAAACCGAGTTTTTGAAAACATTTCAGCCATCACCCATCTATAGGTTATAGTTCAGAATGGGTTTTGAAGCAAAGAGGCTTAGAACCAAATATAACAGTTGCAATTAAGACTTTAGTGTCAGTTTCAGGGTTTCAAGCCAGGCTCGTTGGCATCTGGGTTTAGGGTTAGCTTGAGGGTCAGAGGTTCAAGGTGGCACATGTTGGGGGTTTCATCGTTTTAGCATTTGTGGTATAGGATTTGTTGCGCTTAATAGTTAGTAACAGCAGTAAGTAGTAGTTATTGACTTAGTAGCGATAGGATAGTAGGACCAGTTAGTAGTTAGTTATTATTTAGTCATTGTGATGCTAGTTTTCAAATAGTCTCCTCTCTTTGATCTTCTTTAGTCCTGCTTGAATTCTTAGGCAGCGTAGCAGCAGGTTCCATGTGAGAGTTCTCATCATTAGTGTTTTGAGGGGATGCGAGGGGGGGGCATCGAGGGGGCTTAACAGGAGATGTTTTGCGCTTCACCTTTGACATTTAGCGTGTCAGTGAGCTGCTCTCCTCATTAGCCTCCGCATGGCAAGAGTGCACTTCAGCGCTCTCTTTTTCCACATACACTGACACCCCACACAAAGCTTTTCGAACGCGTCTGCTATGTGATGGTGACGGTATGGTTAAAGAATAACACTGACTGGATAATATTCTGTAGTTCTATGTTGAAGAGTCGCTCCTTGACGATGCAATGTGGTTTTCACAAATTGGCAGTAATCGGCAGAGGGTACCAATAATTCAGGTTTGCATACGTTCCAAAACCTCAGTTTTATATAGTCCGTCCAACCATATTCCAAAATCTTACAATGACTGTATAAGCCTTGTAGATTGAAACAAATAGTGACGTTTGAAATGTTGTCACGTCACGCAACCCACCCTAATTTCAGCCATTATCCGGCCCAAAATGTTGCTGCGGAAAGAGACATGGGTCTGTAACCAAAATTTGCCAAAAAGCACGGCCTTAAACGTTGAATAATTTTGTGAGCTCACCGTCGTCACACGCGTTGACATCATATTGGGCAAGACATCAACGGACAGCGGTCGACTTTATTTCAGGCCTGATATTTTGCTGAGTTCTAACTTGTCAATGTTTTTAGAGTTTGACCAAATTTTGGATGAAAAAAATCTTCGTCTTACGCTTTGTTATTGTATCAAATCCCATTCGACCTCATTTCAACGGGCATCAGGCCAGACTTTCGACTGCCTTAAGCGAAATGTCCCTAAAGGTAACCTACTTTTTAACATTCGCACAAGTCGTCACATCGCGCAAGCTGGAAACACACCTCACCAAACCTCATTTGACCAGGCCCTCCCCTCCCCCGCCCTATTCCAACCTGGATCAAGTAAGCTCCCTGTCAGCACTTTCCCCCTGCAGCCTGGCACTCTGTTTATTTTTGCAAGACACACACAGCTGAATGGACTTTCATAACTGGTGCATCCTGGCTTGTCACAACTCGTAAGCAGGCTGCCGTGGCAGCGCTGCGCCGCGCCGCTCGAGTCCCGCCATTCCGTGCTCACTGAACGGATGAGTGCACCCGGCTCGCTTTCCCGGGGCCGTTTGGAAAACTGCACTGGTCAGGATAGAGAAGGGGAGCGGGGAGGGTATATGGGGATTGCTGAGCTCAAAATGTCTGCGTATAACAGAGTGAGATTAATATAGCCAAGTGTAGCTTTGTAGCAGGTACGATCCATTCTATGGACACAATACCTTACAATAGATGGCTGGGACTTGAAACAAAAATAATGAGGTAGGCGGGTAGTTACAAAGCAGAATAGCTTGTATGTTTGGTTGGTGGGTACTAGATAGCAACTAGACTCAGAGTAAGACATCGACTAGTCACTAATAACGGATTTTTGGCTTGAGGAGGAGGCAGCAAATGCTGGAGTGCATTTATTTAGAAGTCCTGGTTGTTTTCACTGACATTGCCTGAGTGTTGCCGTGCAGCTTGCCGTATGTTTGAACCAGTTTGAAGTGCAAGGGAGAGCAGGGAATCATTCCACCGCACACAAGGAGGTCGATGATTCTTTGCAACAACCACAAATTCCTACTGTGCAAAACCGGCTGCTGTGGTCTGCCCAGATAAGGGACAGGCTTTTGTTGGGGTAGAACTAGTTAAGGCTATACTTCCTCCTACTCTTTTTTCAGGAAGTCATATCTTCTGCTTTACATTTGCTATTGGTGTATGTGTGCATATTTTTTCTTTGAATCTTTTAAATTTGAATATTGCTTTGTTAACACGGATTATCAAAATAATATAAAATCAAATCAAATATTACCGAAATGAAATTCATCAACTAGTCTACCTCTTCTAATTTCATCAGATTAAGGTCAATTTGAAAATTTGTGCGACCTCTTGTAGGGAGGTAGGTAGGTAGGTAAATAGGTATTTAGCAAGATACCATGAATGCAATAAGAAAAGACAGAAGGCTGTATGGTGGTAGGTAGAAACCGGGATACCATAGAAGTAAAAGCACACAAGCAAACAAACAAACTAAAAATTAATGGTACTGAACTGTCGGCTTTCTAGTTTTTGTTTCCTGGTCAGTAGAAGCTCAAAGTGGGAGTTTCCGAGCATTCCGCAGTGGTTTTATCCGGTGTTAATCTGCACCGACTTGCATTAGTGTCAGTAGACACCTTTGATCTTCCATCAAGAGTCTGATTGGATGTGCGAAGACAGGGGGCCATTTACTTTCCCATCACAAAGCCAACACAACACATTTTTATATATATATATATATATATATATATTTCCTGTCATTGATGTCATGAGAAATGGGTGAAGGAAGGGGCTGCTGGGTACCATTTCAAACCCACTGAACTCATGACGACAACACTGGCTGCTTGGCCGCTTCGCTGAATGTTGGCCGTCTCGGTGAAAAAGTTGTCGAGCAACGGGATCAACTGGCAGGAGGGGCATGACATTGTTGTTTTAGAGCCAGAGAAAGCCGACTAAATGAGGTTTAAAGCAGCTGCAGATGGGGACAAAAACAAGCAGCACTGCTTGACCGTGCTTTTCTTCCTCCGTAATGAAAAATCTCAGAGACATAATGTGCTACCACTGGGGATCAGCCGGATTATTATTTTTTGTTGCAACCACCCAAAAAAACAACTTGGAGCAGGTCATGGAAATCCAACCTCAATGACTGTTGGCAGGCAACCATCCATCTATTCATTCTGTCATAATGACATAGTTATGGACATGATACCATACGATAGACAAGTATGACATCATATGTTAAATAAATAGGTTGGTCGGTTAGTTGGTGGCTAGACACTGTAGGTCGGTGGATACCGAGATACCATGGACACAATACAGATGGATATGATCTGAGATAATTGACGGGTATTATACAGCATGACAATATGGTTGATCATTGGTTGGCAGCTAGGTATGTAGTAGGTAATGCGATAGTCTGGATTCAATACGACATATGATACAACATACATGTATAGAAGGGTATGATATTGTACAATCCATCCATCCATTTTCTGTACCGCTTGTCCCCACGGGGGTCGCGGGCGTGCTGGAGCCTATCCCAGCGGTCAACGGGCATTGTCACCCTGAACCGCTTGCCAGCCAATCACAGGGCACACAGACACAAACAACCATTCGCACTTGCACTCACACCTAGTGACAATTTGGGGTGGTCACTCGGCTTCCCAAGCATGTTTTTGGGATGTGGGAGGAAACCAGAGTGCCCGAAAAAAAAACACGCGGGCACGGGGAGAACATGCAAACTCCACACAGGGAGGGCCAGAGGTGGAATCGAACCCGCACCCTCCTAACTGTGAGGCGGTCTTGTTAACCAGTGCACCGCCAAGCCGCCCCATACGGTACAATATGATAGATAAATAGCAGGTAGGTCACGTATAAATAGAATTTGGCCCTATTTAAAAGAAGCCTATAAATTCCCTGGAAAGCCGAGGTACTTTGATTCTGATGAGAGTAGCTGTCTACCTTGGTGTGGTGTGAAAGCATCTGAGAGAGCGAGAGCAATTATGAGCTGACTCAAAAGCCGTAAGGCGTAGATGACAGCTGCTCCCTGCACCCACATGTCAACTTCAGGGAGAAAAAAATTCACAAAACATAGTCTCACCTACGGCTGAAAACAGACTTTTTCCCATCACCTTAATGTGTCCTCGTCCAACAGCTGCCACCCCGAGCCTGACGTGCTTACGGGGGATGCTAATTTGTTCTACCTGACAGACGATTCTTCTGCTTTACCACTTGGAGGGACAGCTCCCGTTCCTCGCCCTGTGAGAATATAGTAGGAAATGGGGAGCCCGGAGCTGGTATATTTTATGTCAAAACTAGGCCAGGACACGTGGTAGGGGAGGTTGAACTACCGGGTAAAAAGTAGACCGTTTGCTCGTATCTGGCTCAGATGGGTTTGCCCCATCCACAAGTGTCACTGAAGACCAGAACCAGAAACAACACTTGACGAAGACGCATCATGGAAAATCCACTTTTTTTGGTTTAATATTCATTTTATTGTGTACTTGGAGTCTCCAAGATTGCAGAAAAGTATAATCTATCCCTGCTGGTGCTGCAGAGATATTTTATATAGACCACAACTGAATGAGTAAAACGTAAAATGGAAAAATGTTTTAACATGATACGTAAGCTTTAATATTTTGATACTTTAACAGACAGTACACGGTTAATTCTTTTCATGTTACATTGTCTGTCTACTTGTGTTGATGCACCATTTGTGTTCAAATGTCCCCTGCTTACACACATCTCTGTGTATGTGTGCCTCCAGACATGATTAGCAATCAATAATTATCAATCAACATTTTCATTAGAATGTACATATATTGGGAGTGAGCCTTAAAAACATTTTCTCACACAGCATACAAAGTCCATCTCAGCTTCAGCATGGACAATACTATTTGACAAGAGGGCATCAATAAATGAGCTGTGAAGGGTGGGCCTCACACCTGTCAACATGTGACACTTCAAAACTGTCAATGGTTTTCCCCCAAGTGGAGGCTCAGCCCTCCAGGTATCAAATTCCCTCATAATTGAGAATATTGCACTGGAAGCGATGTCTTTGCTCCATTCCGGCCACAAAAAAGGACACAAGTTAGCTCTTTAATAGTGTGATAAAGACGTAGCTTGTAGAAGTAATCCAGTGCACGTATTTTCCAGCAAAACAACGCAGCATCCGAGAACAGGCGGCTCCTTTGTCAACCTTTCTCTTATCCTGCTTGAAACCTGACACCACCACACACCTGGTCTTTTGTGCCACTTTTGCAGCAGGGTCTCTGGCCCTCATCCCGTCTGGCTCCTTTCTTACGCTTTTGGCTTTGTACTCGCCGCCTCCATTAAACACCTTTTCTTTGCCTGCCTGCATTTTGCCACTGATCGGGGATCATGGGAAAGGAGAGGGTGTTTTATTTTTTATTTTTTTTATGGTGCGGTCCACTTTATGACCAAAACTGTGTTATGTAAGACCATTTTTATTTTAAAACTTTTCACATTTTTAATCGTTTTGGGCTGAACGGTATGTTCCAATCCGTAAATCGAAAGACCCATGGTTGTTTATCATTTTACAATGTCTGACTGATTATAGCATGAATCATCCATTTTTTTATAAACATTAAAAGCACTATAACAGGTAGGATCCAAGCCAGACTCAGATAAATTTCTATCATGCTTTTTATGTTTAAGAATAAAAACCACTACAACATCAACGCTCCAATCTCAGCAGACTCAATTTGTAACATTTGCTTTACAAACTTTCAAACTTACGAATCACAACAATATAAATGATACGGTCCTGCCTACACTCAAAACGGCATCATACCACCCTTAGTTGGCATTTAATTTTTGTAACATTAAAAATCCCAATACGCCATGGATGGTATGCTACACCAAATTCAACTTTTATGTTGTTGTTTTTTTCAACAATATGAATCACAGCAACAGTCCAGCCTGGACTCAAAATATCATTATCTGTCTATTTGTAAGGTTTGTTTTTTCGTCGTTATGACATTAGTGGCCATTCACCACTACCAAATAAATAGTACAGTCCACTAGCTATTTAACCTTCACCTTTACTTTCCTGAAGCAACATGCTGATCTTCACTTCTCTCTCTCTCTGGCACTCACATCACACATCAATGCTTTGCTCTTCAACGTCACTACTACTCGCCAGTATGGAGGACGAGGTGAAAGAAAAGGAGAAAGAAGCCTTCCCTCATCGCCTTTTTTTTGAAAGCGGCCTTTGTGGAGCGGGCCCGGGAGCAGCTTCAGTGTCTCCGAACGTAGCCTTTTCATCGTGAAACGAGTTGGGAATCTCACTGAGCCTATTCATGCCGTGCCAGGGCCTTCGTTTGTGCTCACGCAGCACAAGGCGAGGCGATGCTGAGACAACGGCCACCACTGGGGAACCAAAGTCATTCAGAGGAGGGGAGACAATTCAGCAAGGACGTCATTTTAAATGTTGAAGGGGTTGTCCTTCGGGATAAAAAAAATATATATACAAATGCACGTTGAGCTGGCTTCAAAACTTTTGCGGTCCAGGAACCCCTAACAAAGAATTTTTTTTCCAAAGACCCCCCTACATGATTACCCTCAGTAGGAAATGCTATATGAATTAAAAAGTTGCTAATTTCCCCACTGCCCCCCCCCCCCCCAAAAAGACACAACATTACCCTGACAAATTCACATAAAAACAAAAATCTACGTTGGGCTGTTTGTTTGACCAGACATATTTTCAAATCAAGTCTAAATAATAAATCCATTTTATTTTTTAAAAACAATTATTTTCCATTTTCAATTTTGCGGACCACTTGCAATACCACTACGGACCACTAGAGGGCCGCTGACCACAGGTTGACAACCCCTGTCCTCAACCACTAAACCTAGTAGTAAAGAGCAACTTTGTGTAAAAAGTGAGGCTGAGTCAGGGGAAATGTATAAAACCGTCTTGCATCAATACACACGAGCCCGGCCGAGTTGTGTGTTGAAACTCTCAAACAGGACCAGCCAGGGAACCTGGCAGGTCCAAATATGGAGAGCGGCGTGTGAAATACGTTATGTAAAAGCAAACTGGTTTCGCAGCCAAGAATAAATCCAGAGGGTCGGTGCTTAAAAAGAAGTAAAGAAGGAGTTTTGGCCGGCCAAGGGGCGCCTTGCAAAGTTGACACTGGGGGCCATGCCCCGCGTTATCGTTGTGTTTGCGCCCTCGTATAAACGATGGTACATTTTTGCTACTGTCTCTAGGTTACAGCTAGATCAGTGTCTTCCAACCATTATCGGTACAAGGTTCATATCCAATCTTAGAAGTAAAAAATAAATACAGGTAGTGGACGAGTCGGGTTGATGATTTGGACGAGTTATGAGAATAATCCTACCTATCACCTGTCAAATATTCTGTCGAGATCCAGTTTCAAGGGCGAATCCGACTTCCACTCCCAGGCACTCAAAGCATTTGATCTCAGCGCACATCCTTAGCCAAGAAAAACTCATCCGGATGCATCAGGCTACAATAGGTCACGCTCGGATGGGCGCTCTTTGAGTGCGGTCACGGCTAGTTGAGCACAAAGTGAGCTTTTGGGTGGTTCGGTGAAGGCTGTGAATTAGCAAAGAGGAGAGCAAAAAAAAATGCAGTGTACATCGTGCTCATAGAATCAAGTGTTTGAGAATAATACAAAAGGAATGTGGAGATGGTGAAAAGAGTGAGAGACAGTTTGAAGCATATGCATCTGTGGCTGCTGCTGTTTTGGTTAGCAATTTCATGTCCGTGTGTACAAAGGCGTCGATGAACTGCAGCCAACTGCATTTTTTTTTTTTTTAACGAGAAAAAAAAGGTGTGTACTAAAGATGTGAGTAGGAGAGAATAGGGCTGTTATTTTCCAGGGATATTAGAGCCCTACTATTGTTTTGACTGGATAACAACACCACTTTTGTTCCACTTGATAAGGGGATGAAGAGCAGTGACCATAACCATGTCACCCTCAACCAGCGGACACTCCACAAAAGCAAACAATGGCTGCAGCATTACTGTGGCGCTCCTACATTTCTCATGTAAGGACCCTTCCTTCTCCCTCTGCCTCTGCCTCTCCCTCCTCTTCCTATCCCAGGTTTCATTCGTGAACCTGAATAAGGTCCAGACAAGAGGAGCTGTCAGTGGTCTTGCCGACGCATCGGATTAAGGGGGTAGAAATGAAGACCTGTCGGAGGGGTTCACCCAAACGGAGTCCGGGTGGTGGCAGGCGGCCACATTTCTTTCACGGCGGCCTTTTAATGAGCTCTAATTAAATATCTGTGAACTGGCCGATGCTCTTCGGCTGAGCGCTAAATCAGCGCTGAAAAGCAAAATGGCAAGGAGAGACGTGAGAGAGGGAAACGTAATAATATTTAGATATTCATATCTAACACCATAAAACAATAAAATCACACATTAGTAATGATCCTGCAACATCAGGTATTGAATAACTTTAATTTTATTTAATGCAACAATGATACCTTAATGACTTTATTTCCCATTTATCTTTTGAAGCCCTGATCACTTATTCTTTTATTACTTTCATGTTAATTAAATTGTGATAGTTTATGACAATAAGTCCATGTAAATCAAGCCGGATATGCTTGAGATATGATCAAAGTATGACAGTATGCTAAGATATGATACGACACTGTATGATATACGTTCTGTCATGCCATATCCTATCATACAATATGTCATACCATTCTATCACATTAAAATGGTGTCTTTTATAAAGTATAATATTGTATGATACCATATGGTTTGATTTTTTTACACTGCCGGACCATCACAATATTGTATCATAATGTACCGTATGATATCCTACCTTACATATTTTGTATCTAATCACACCACAACATCGCATAGCAGGCCATAAACCCAAAGCTATGCTATTATTATCACAGTAAATCTGCAGTGATACATTCATCCATGGTTATTTGCAACCTCTTTTAGTTCCGCTTGATCACTGACTTTAATAAATGTGAAAGCTTGGACCTATTTGAAGTGGTTACAGATCATTAGCCATCAGATGGCTTTGTCCTTGTCATTGTTTTCCCCTCCTGGTAATCGCGCCGTGTCTTTTCTTGCCACCTCACATCAGAGGGAGGAAGAACTCCTGTCCTCTTTCTCCCCCATTTCTTCTTCTTCATTATTATTTGTCGTCACATTCTTGTGCACAGAGCGTGTGAACACCTTGCAGCACTTGTGATGTCCTTCCGCCCGGCTGTGTTTCTTTCACGGCCGCCTGTCTGCTCCATTAGGCAGCCCATCTACCTCTGCTCTGGAAGGAGGTACATTTCGGGAGGACGTGATGTGCTGCGTGACGGAGTAATACACTTTTTGTGGCATATCGTCAACGGGCTTTGGTGGTGATGTCAAGTCTTTGGAAGGCATCAAATCTAAGCAGCGATTATCACACTTGTCGTGCATGACTCGTCTCTGTGTTGAATGAAACTTTAATGGGGTGCGAAATGGTTTAACAGCAGAACTTTTTTGCTCAGACACCCCGCAAAAATCGTCGTGTCCAAAGATATACCATTTATCCGCCTTTTTATAAATACCACCCTAGCGTGGAGATCCGTGGTTTGACGCCACTAATTGACTAATTGTCAGTCTGCCTTATGGCCAATATGTCTGATTGCAACTTGTTTTTTGTACAAAACAATATTTGCCAACCTTTAATGAGGCAAAGGCACATTTGAAAAATCTCTTGGCACACCAACAAATATGCACTTTATTAAGTCAGTGTCAAACTAAACAAAACAAAGCGAATTACACTGTGTATTCAAAACAACCGCATCTCTTTGCCTCATGAATGTTTGTTTAATTTAATGCTTACAAACAATGCCATTTGCCATAGACGGGCTAACAATTAGCATTTGCTCTCACTGTAAGCAAATTATATTTTAACACATAAAAGAGAACAACACATGTAGATAGATAATGTAACCATACTCACAAGCATATATTCTTTATCCTCTGGGCAGAATGACTAATATAACTGCGTCTTAATAAGCAATATTGAACGTTTTGTCTGTATTATACTGGCCAAAGGACGCCAGAGGGAGCAGCATCATGTCCATTCGACTGAAGCCAACGATGTAGTTAACTGGTTTCATTCTTTGCATACAAATGATTATGTAATAGTGTTGGTCCTGATAAGGTACAGTAAAATATTTGAGAGTGCTACTTTTCTCAGTGAAAGCACACCACAAATATTGTTGTCTTGGGGGAAGGTGGAAGGGAATAATGGCATTGTGTTTATTGGAGAACGAGGCGTAGATAACACTAAATTTCTTTATACTAGCCAATCAGTGGGAGCAAGAATTTTGAGTTGGAAGAGGATCAAATACTTGTCTCTAAGGAATGCAAATTGACAGCTTTTATAGTATATTGTGTATTTTTATGCAAACAAAAGAAGGTTTGAGCTGAGATTTCAAACCCAGAACTCTGGACTGCGTGGCAGACATGCTGTGTTAGTGGAGCTGTTGAAAAGCCTAACGTAAGATGCTTTTCCCCTCTTGGACAGTGAATGACACTTGGTGTCTTTTCTTATCTTTTTTTTCAAAATTATTTTAATAGGAGAAGGAAAAGTGCGAGTGAATCCATGTAAAACCTCTCAGCTCCTTAAAGCGGCTTTGCAGAATGAAATCATCTCTCCTCGAGCAGCTGAGGGCTTGTATAACTCCTGCCTTGTAATGAAACTAAATTATTTCTGAAGGCCTTTGATTCCTTTAGTGCTGAAATCCAATGTCGGGAGGAGGAAGAGGAGGAGACGTGAGAGCCAAGAGAAGAGGAGGAAGAAGAATCTAGTGAAAGTGGGGTGAGGGAGGTGGGGGGGGGGGGCTGAATTGAAGATCTGTCTCATGACTTAAACATTCAAACAAGCCCACAGTGCTCAGATTCTCTGCTGGTCAATTTGCAGGCTCAGCGCGTTCATCAGAAGAAGCTTTGTAACACTCTTCTGTCATCACATTCTGCTGTTTGTGCTTTGACGCCAATATTGGAAATATGGCAAAAAATGTTGCTACGGACTTCATAATTAAAAATGTATGTCATGTGTTTATTGCATTTATTTTATAGTCTTAAATTGTAGGGTGAGAGGGTTAATTTAATTCATTTTCTCCAAATTCACATTTTTAGGGATTAAAACTGATTATTTGGTTGAATCAGGGTTTGATTCGATTTCTTTTCATTTATCGGGGATAAATTGCTGTGCAGATGACCACAGAGCTTCATCCCTCTTGTTGATTTTCATTTTGTGGAACTCAAAACGTTTTGACAATAGTCTTACGCAGAGAGTGCATCACCTGGGTTAATTTAGATGTTTGTCCATTTTTGCTATGAGGTACTATGAGACAGAATTCATAACTTACTTAGCAGCCTGAATTTTTATCATTTTAATGTTTGATTTTGAGGGATTCAATTTACAACAGACGCACCTTTTGATCTTAAATATCTGTAACTTAAAGAATCTATGGCATTTAGCATTGTTTGTTAGCAGTGGCAGCAAAGCCACGTGGTTGTTTTGAATACACATTGAAGAATTAAGCAGAATTAATCCATCAATTTCCCTCCATCTCAGGGAGGGATTGTCATTTTCGCCAATGCTGTCGTCAAATTTAGGCACCTGTATAGTCCTAACCTAACCCCAAGCCTCTAACCTTAACTCCCTAATCTCACCCTAACAACCAAACCCCAACCCTAACCCCTCACCCCCTAATCCTAACCCTAACAGAGAGGACAGCTGTATAGTCCTGATTATTTATCAGATTGCCAATTACTTCAATCTATTGGGCGTTACATTTGCCTTGTATGAGGTAGCCAGTATCTAAGTCAGAGGGTCTACTTGTTCTGTTGCTAATACTCCAAGTGGAATGCGGTGAAGGTCAGATTCCATTAGGGAAGTGTTATACAAGCTGGGCGCTGGGTGGGAGTCTACAGAGGAGGGCTTTCACTCGCTTGCCTCGCCGACTTCAGAGGCAGCTCAAATTCCTCGGGGGCATTTATATGTAGCCAGGTGATTTCCGAGCTCGCCTGTCCTCCCGGAGAAGGCAAAGTGTTTATTTTGCCTGTCCGTCGACGGTTTGAACAGGATAAAGGAGAAGATTTACAGGGGTGCTCTTGCTGGCTTGGATGCAAAGGCACGGAAGATGGAAACATGAGGGGGACAAATCAATATATGACCAATGGGAAGGAAGGAAGGAAGGAAGGAAGGAAGGAAGGAAGGAAGGAAGGAAGGAAGGAAGGAAGGAAGGAAGGAAGGAAGGAAGGAAGGAAGGAAGGAAGGAAGGAAGGAAGGAGCAATTGATAGAAAGGAGGATTTATGAAAGAACCAAAAACAAGAGGGAAAAACAAAGGAAGGCAGGAAGGCAAAAGGATAGAAGGAAAGGAGGAAAGAATGAAGGGGCACTGTAAGGATGGAAGGAAGGACAAAGGATTGAAGGTAGGAAGGGTTGTCAAGGGACGGACAAAAGGTTAAAATGATTGAAGGGAAGGAGAAAGGATGTAATGAAGAATAGGAAGAAGGACCGTAGGATTGTACAAAAAGATGAAGGAGGGAAGGAATTACTAAAAGCAAGATAACAATGCGCTCATTTCAACGAAAGTCAATTATTTCTGTTGTAATACGGTTCGTGTGCTAAGGCGACTATGATTGTACTGCATTTCTGTTCTCGCTGCACAATTGTGATGAAGATGATTGTGTGACACGTCCGCTTTCACTCCTCCAATAAGACAAACGTCTCTGCTCAACATTCCACGCTGTACATGACAAACACAACAAACAACAACAAAGGCACACCTTTGTTTGTGCTTTGCTGACAGGCAACGCGCCACATTAGCATTTAGATAACTCCTGTGGATGTGAGAGAACTGAAAGCAGGGGAAGAAAAAATGACGTTGATAATCCAAAGTTACATTCAAAATCATGACAACTTGTTCAATTCTCTTTGGAAACATTGTGCAAGTGTTTAATTTAATTTCACCCTGTCATGTCTTTCTTCAAATAGCAGCCTTTCCTCCCATAGACTGCATCGTAACCCAATTAGTTGCCAGATGTGCCATTCACCTACAAAAAAAATAAAGGCCTCCCTTAAATAATTGCCTCTTTTCCACATCAGGAAAAAGTCCTAAGTGTAATGATCCCAGTTCAAAGACACTCTGACGTAAAAGAAATAAAAAAAAACTCCTGAACCCTTTTGAACCCGGTTGCTTACTTGTATCAATTAAAGAAAGGCCTCCTCCCCTGATAGATGTCACCTCCTCATCTGCAGATAAGTAATCAAAAGGCTCAAGGTAAGCAGAGCTGCAGATAGCATAGATTAGTGTTAGCTAACAGTTTAAGTAATGAAGTGTAATTCGGTCTATTGGTGATGAAGTGCTGCAGCTACTACCAGTGAAAATACAGTACAACCCTCCAATAACATGGTAAACGGGGCTTGATTTTTCACCATCCTGTTTTAAAAAAAGTAGTCAACGGAGGGGTCAAAAAAGTTGCTAAACTGGCAACACTAAGTAACCCTGGCTTCGTCTCAACGTCCTAGCTCCACCCCCAGTCATCGTGGTATTAAAACGCCATATTCTGCATTTGCGTGACACAGAACTGCCCCCCCCCTTCCAAATTGGTACCAATGACATAGTATTTGATTAAAATGTAAATCAATGAAAGTTGTTTTTGTAATTATTTTTTATCACATTTGTTCTGCGGGTGGGGAAACCCCGAATCCTTCAGTATCCAAGTCACCTACTGCATGACGTGAAGAGCAAAAAACAAGAAAGCCTTGGACAAAGGTGTCACACATACGCACGCACAAGCGCACACACGCGCCATACAAAACAAGGCTCCATTGAAATAAATGTCAGCCTTTGGAAGCAGAAAGACGACGGAAGCCTGCGTAAAGGTTAGTGAGGGAGACAGCGTGCCTGCAAGTCACTCAGCGGTGCGCGACGATAGCGGCATTCCAGCTAATGGAGATGATGGCGAGCAGAGGACAAGATGGAGGATTACGGGGGTGACGTTTGCACTGGGCGATCACCTTTCTGCACACAGAGAATCCAAGCCTGGTGATTACACCTGCTTCAAAGCAGGTTTTACCCTTGAAGTTCCAAAAATGACATGACATAGAACAATGGCAGGTGGTATTTAATGGTGCAAAGCGTCTACTCCATGGACAAAGACTATCAAACACACAAAAATAAATCTTAGAAATGACATCTTCCATCCACCTGACAATACGTTCTCAAGAATCAGAAGTTTGGAGAAAGCAACATCTGCATCTGGAAAAGACATTATAGAAACTATTTAAGCAGATTCCTGCTTCGACATTTACTCCGGTGTCATTTACACTTGGTCATTCCTGATTCTGAAACATCAGACTCCTATTCCACTTTTAGCCAGATGTCATCGGGACTCTGTCCCAGTTTGGTTTTTATATTTGAAACATTCCACGTCCGTCCTACCATTCCTCATTATGTGAATATTCCGTTCACTTTTTTGTCCTCCCTTGACTCCCACATAGCACATCCGATTTACACCGTTCCAATCTCAGCATACTCCACACATTCACGCCACCCCGGGGACTTATTTTTCTCATTCCCCACACTTACAGTTTTCGCTCATTTGAATATTTTACATAAAAGGATTTCCCCATTTATTTTCAACAGTCCATTTCTTCATCCCACGTCCTTCAATAAAATTGTAGAGGTTGGTTCGATTCCTCCCTCAGTCATACTTCAGTCCAACTTCTTTTTCAACCCTAGTCAATCGTACTTTATCCTATAACGAAACCCCACTTTAAAACCCAAACCCTAGTCTGAAACCCTACATTAAAACGCTAACCCTAGTTTGAAAGCTGCCTATCAACATTTCCACAGGTGTCGTTGCATCACCACCTGAATAGCAACACCAAAAACATCCTGCCTTGTGTATGCGATGTAAAGTGGGCTCAATACTATATTTTACCTTGGTTGAACGAGGGCTCTCGGTTATTGTTGTGCAACTAACGCAATACAACGCTACATTTTGATGGACACGTTTGCGTCACACCTCCAATTCACCATCTCCATATTTCAACGATTTCCAACGTGACCAAGGGAACACATTTGATATCTGAGGGCTTTGTAAGCAAGGAACAAAAACAACGAGCTCCTTCTATGTAGCTGCAGCTCAGCTTTGTGTACGTCCTTCTTGAGCCCTCCACCATATTGCCCCCCCCCCCCCCCCCCCCACACACACACACACCTCCCAACTCACTTCCACCCCTTTGTTTGCTTTGCCACCGTTACCATGGAGACTGGGCGCAGGGCCCCCATAACAGAGGCCTACAGCACTGACAAGGGATGGTGGTGGTGTTTGCGGGGGGTGGCTAACGGTGAGAGTAGCTACACACATACACGGGCCATCAATTACCAAAAGGTAATGACTGGGTTCCAATTTATCTGCCATTAAGCACTGGTGTCAAAATGCCCTTGTGATAGCAACATAGAACATTTCCAGAATTATTTTTGGGATGCTGTCGTTGACACAATCGTACACTCTCTGACCAATCAAGTGATGGTTTTTGCCTACCTTTTTTCTATGAATGATGGCTGCTGTTTCCGGTTCATACAAGATATCAGTGTGCAAAAGCAGGGAATACATGTTACAAAGGGGGCTCGGGGGGGCGTTGTAGTCGCGATGCTAACATCAAACGGAGCTCTAAAAAGGTGACGGTACGCTCAATGGCACAAAGCTGCTCATTCATCCTCCAGGAAATCAGGCTAAATGCTAAAGTTGGCTCCTCCTTACGCCTGCCAAAAGAGGCTTCAGAGAAGTTTTGAGACTGAAGAATTTCAAGTGGCCTTTGAGAAGGGCTGCAGAAGTAATAATAATTAAAAAAAAAAAAAAAAAAAGCTAGGATTAGTCGTGTCAAAGAGACACACCTGGATTTTGGACAACATCCGAATCTCCCGAACAAATTAAGATAAGGGTACAACAAACGACGCGCTTTGAAGCACAATTCTATCTATCATTTATTTATTTATTTATTTATTTGCAATGCAATGAGTATATATATATATATATATATATATATGTCCTAAAAGAATGTACAAAAATATTTGCTGCACACAGATGTCAGAACATGTTGATTTGTTTCAAAAGAACTCACACCTATAGGACGTGGTTTTTTTTTGACAATTACGCACCACTAACAGCTTTTTTAAACAATTGACAAGTTTGCAGCACTTAAAACCGATACCTACTGAAATTTTTTTGCTGCTAGCATGACTGAGTATTAACATTACCATCCACTGAGAGCTAATACGTTAACTTCATCTTGATTCATGTACTGACTATCGAGCAGTACTTAGCTAATGGACAAATTCTCATTGTTAGCAATATTTCTAGCATTAGCATCCACAGATGGCTGGAATATGAACTTTATCTTGATTAGTTTTGACAATCGTGTACAACTTCTGAAGCATTTTGGGGCCAAAGATCATAGCCATGTCTTTTTTGTATTTCTTTCGACAATTGGACAAATGTGAAATGTTCGTGTTGTCCAATTTTCAGTTGTCCATTGCTTTTAGCGTTAGCATCCACAGGTAGCTTAAACATCAACTCCGTCTTGATTAATTTTGATTGTATGGACAGTTGTCAAGTAAATGGACCATTAACCAGAAAAAACAACAACAAACGTACAGTATGAGTATTTCAATAGTTTAAAAAAACTAACAAATGGCTATGTAAGAGCCCCTTGTTGCAGCCTTGTTCTCCTCCTCTATTACACTTGTTTTTTTTCCCCACTTGTTTTCTTCTGTCAGCGTGTGATTGATACTTCTGCCGGCGGCCGATATGCTGCGTCTAATTTTAGCATGGCCCGCTCACTCCCTCGCCAGCGGTACGGCAACAGGTAAGGCGCTCGCTGGAGCGTGAGGCCATTTGCACTGTAAATAGGCAGTGATGGATGTCTTTGCTTCGTTGCAGCTCTCTCACTCCATCTAGTTAAGGTCTATTAACCAAGTACTCCAACTTGCCTATAGCCTTAGGTGATTGCAATGTAGGTGTTGGTGCTCATTAAAGGTATGATTACTGGAAACCCATTAATTGAATTAAGACTTTTCCCTCTTGTAGTATTACGTGTGAATTAATCATGCATTTTAACAAAAATAAAAGTGTCTAATATTCTTATTTTCACAAATTCAAATGTATTTTATTCCTCATCTATTAAAAAAATGCACCTGCTTTAGAAACAGAAAAATAATAAGTGACATCTTTTTATGGCAATGCCCTTCGTTTGGCCTTTCCTCATGATCCAACATTATTAATTTTTATGGATTTATGTGTTGGGTTGACGCTCGGAGGAAAGTGGGTCACTTTCATCTTTCAGCAAAGAAGCCAACGGGGTACCTGGCCCATGTGGATCAGAGTTCATCTTCACTCCCGTGTGGTTTTTCTTCTGTGTCCACCGTCACTGGTGATTAATCCGCTAATGTGCACATGCAAATTCTCCAAATGGGCCTCCTCGGATTGTTTAGTAGCCCTCGCCATGCATATGTATGAGTCCCTATATTTAGTTACTTCTCATCAGGGTGCAACGAATGAGTGTGCTGGGCTCAATGCTGGTTCAGGGCTTGGCTTCAGCCTCATTTTCACACTGAACACAAATAACAGATGGACCGACCAACCGGCAACACTTTAACCCAAATGCAAAGTAGTCAAATGTTTCATTATGTGCAGCTTTCCAAGCTAGAGTGCAAAGGTTCTCAAACCTTTTGAGTCAAAGGACCCCTCAGTGGGCAGAAAGCTTTTCCAAGAATCCTCTTATAATCTAATAGCTATTAAACACCATGTGTAACTCTGAATCTGATCTGAGTTATCCCATTTTCAAGAAAAGTTGTAATTTTACTCTAATGTCATTATTTTTTACGTAAAAAAGTTATGGATAAAGTCATATTTTTTTGTGTGGCAAAATAGTTCAATTCTGTATATTCTAGATACTTATGTTCTTGTTTTGTATAAAGTAAAATATTAAAATGTGAGTTTACCTTATTAAAAACATCAAATGTTTTGTTAAAATGTATACATGGCATTTGCATTTATTTTAACGGAGAAAGACAATCTTAAATTTACCTTCTTAAAGTTTTGAATTTCGAAGAACAAATACACTTATATCACGATATTATCATCCTGAGATCAAAGTCATCAAGAGTCTATTTCAACAAAGTAGTGGAGTTTTTTCTTTTTTTTTTATTGTCTGAGGTATCTGTTTTTAAACACAGACAATAAAAAAACAATGAAAGAGATTAACTGGAAGTCCACTGTATGGAGCAATTGTCCCGTAAATGGTCCCGTGTCCATACTGGGACTCATCTGGAGCATGATGTTTAGTGGTTGCTATGAAGCAATCTTTCGATTAGAAGTAGGAAATTGCTTCTGTCAACACCACTCAAGAATGGAAGGAGTGATGCTAGCTCTCTGGCTCCAATTGCATCTTGATTTGAGAAGAGAGGCGTAATCTAATGTGACGTCTTGATCACGTTGATCATTGCTGAAGAAGGGAGATGAAGGGCTTTTTTTTTCTCCAGAGGGGATTCGCAACATTTGTCCCTTGCACACAAGGGAATACTTGTTGGCGTTTTCACTCACCCTGCTAACAAGCTGATTTGGAAAATGCTAACTACGCTAATTCATAAGCAAAAGATTGCCAGTGAAAATTTTGCAGTGGTGCAACTATGTGTCTGGCCTTTTTACAACTTAACAAAGGAGAATTTAAGGATAGTATGTCTTTTTTTTTTTACATGTTAAGCAGTGAAGGAGTTGTACGACAATGTTAGTGTAGCGTCCGAGGTGAAGGGCATCTAAAGTCACTCTCTGCCTTTTATTATTTATATATATATATTTTTACCTAAAACAGTAACTCATGTTCGAAACACTGCACTGACATTTACTGCAACAATGTTAGTTACCAAGCAAGTTGTTTTTGTTTATAACTCGGTTCAATAAAAGGAACATGTCCTGTACGACCTTGTGAAGGGACTCGATAATTTTGCCTCTCACGAATAACGAACAAATACCTCCAAGTGATTCCGCTCTCTATGACACTCAATAAAGAGCTGCCCTATCTATGTGCTTGAACTTGAAAAGCTTGCTCAATCGAAAGGTCTTTAAGGCAACCAGAATGGTCTAGTTACGATCGATTCAATGCTCTGGGATTATTTTGAAGAAATTTAAGAACCGAGGCAAACTGGACAGAGCAAATAATTTAGATTCAAATGTAAGACTTTTTAATGATCTGCTGACACTCTACCTATTCAGTGCCCAGGCAGGGAAATTCCCTGCACAAGCTCCAATTAGTCTCTCTGGAAGTTTAATAAGTAATGTCCAGAAAAAAGGGTTTTGCCGCATGGGGCCGAACTCTCTGTGGGTCACCTTTTACCTTAGGATAGGGAGGAGGGAAAGCCTTTTGTTGAGGACTCAGGCATTCCGTTTGTAACCGTTTTAATGGCCATGGCCTCCTGGTCGAGAGGTGCTCGCTGAAGGCACTAATCTACGGGATTAGTCCGCCGTGTCGGCCAAACAAACCTGACCTGACTGTGAAGAATCTGTGCATGCGTGGGTATATATTGACTCCATAGAAGAGCAAAGGCATGAGGGATGAGGAGAAGGGAGTACTGGGGTATAGTGGTGGTGGTGGTGTGTGTGTGTGTGTGGGGGGGGGGGGCGTTTGTTCATCAAGAGATTAGCGGGGATCAAGCATTCAGGCGTACATTTAGACTTTGAAAGGCTCTTCAAACAAGAGTCAGCCCTCAGAAGGGGCAATTGATAGCAGACAAGGATGAAAAGGTATGGGCAGGAAAGCTTAGAAAAACATAATGTTGACCACAGTGTGATGAAACTGAAATAAAGTAAAATCCCACCTGGAGAGGGAACACGATGAGTGTCATCATTTTGGCACTGGAGCCAAACGAGGTGGCTCAGGGATGATTCCGACGTCTCCTGGAGGACTCCTTGGTGGTGTTCCAGGGACGATCCAGAAACTCAGATCCACCGTAAAAAGTTTGATGAAGTGGCTGGGGAGAGGGAAGCTTGTGTGTGTATAGTGGAGATATTCTGAAGTCTCATGGGACAAATGCCAAGATGTTTGACCTCCGAATGAGAATGTACAGCGTTGGATTACTTGTTTCGTCAGGGAAAGAAAACAAACATTGCTGTATTGAATGTTCATGAACATTCGAAGCCGGCAGTTCCTAGATTAATCAATTATTCGCAAGCAAAGGTGGAAGTGTATGACGAACCATTGTAGACAATGAAACTTTATTGATTAAGCGGCATTGTATTTTCTTTCCAAAGGGTTCACCCCTGCTGCTGCGCATGTGATTTCTCCGACTCCAACACATGAGGGGAATACATACAAACAGACCAATCAACCAATCAATAAACAAAACCAGTCCCCCAGTGGTGTTGCATTTAGAAAACAGCAGTTGATGAAGTATGGAGTCCTCACAATGTAATCACGTTGATTAGCAGCTTAAAAGGACAACAAATTCTTGTTGCAAAACGTTGCCGATTACAAAACAGCGAGCTATGAAATGCATGGACGTGCACAACATTGTGGAGCGGTCACTTCCATGTTGACTTGGACGCTAATTGCCACTATAAACGTCATCGTTACTGTTCAGGGATCTCAATTGAAACATACGGAACGACTGCACGCTATAATACATCTGAAAGACTGCTGATGTCTTGCGTAAGTGTTGCTGTTTTGGTTAGCAACAGAGTTCAACAAGGCTAGACAGTTAAGTATTTAAAGTCCCTGTGTGAATAACACTGTCTTCGAATTGAGATAATTTGTTGGATGCGAGTGCATACAAGTCTCCATACATTTGTATGAGCAACTGCTGACGCACATATTTAGGTGCTGCTGTTTTGGTTAGCGACAGACTTCAAACAACACTTTAATGTCCTTGGGTGAATAATTGCACCTTTGAAATTAGGTTACTTCCTCGCACCATGACATGGTCGAATCACTTTGAAGGGACAAAATCATGACAACATACACAAAATGGGCTGATATCAAACAGCCGTTACCATTTAGGTCCTGAACTGCAGGGGGGTGCTCACATCGCCGGCTTTATGACACAACTCCTAAAGCTCAGAGGCATTCGTCTGGATTAAACTCCTGTCAGTGTCAGCTATTGTGGTCACCATTTAAAAGCATTTATGACTGTAGTGACCAAAATGGGCTCAAGAGATCTGTCATTAACTCCCCGCTTTCATTTGTTTGTTTGGTTTTTATTTAACACATGAACAAGTCTCAGAAGATATTACAAAAGGAAATAGAAGATTTACAAGAAATGAAAATACAAGAGGTTATTGTTCAGAAAGTTTATGTCTTCAAAAGGGAGTAGGAAGAAGTAAAAAGAAAAACCCTACTCATTTCTCTTTGTATATTTGGTTTTATTGCATATGAAGTGAAACTTTCTTGCTAACTGATACCATCTGGCGCTCGGAACTCAAATGTCTGCACGCAACTCTATGTCGATGTACCAATGTATATTATTTTTGTTTATTTTGCTTGGTCGTGTGCTGTGAGATTTTTCTCATGTAAATTACGTTTCGTGGCTCAATAAAGGTCGGGAAACGTTGTTTAGTGCAAACGCAGGAGGATAAACTGGGAACAAAGGAAACACACGTTTTGCACATGAAAGCATGTGAGCCAGTTGACCATCACTCTAAGGCAATAAACATGCCGCAATAACAGCCTCCACTCTCCCGGGAAGAAGGCTTTCCACAAGATTTGGGGTTCTGCCCACAGGGATTTGCTCCCATTCAGCAACGAGAGCTTTAGCTAGCTTGGCCTCTGATGTCGGCTGATAAAGAGCCGCCTGCCAGGCCGCCGGTGTTCCGGCTCATCGCATGTGCGCAAGATGAGATCCGAGCTTGCCGCGGGCAACTTAGCTTCTTCAGAATCAAAGAGCAGGAGAGCAAAACACCTCTAAGACCCTGTTTGTGTTCAATCTGGGGATATGATTGTATGATGGAATAGTTTGATGTATTTTTCTTCTTCTACCAACCCAAACATGAAAGACATGAAGTGCCCTCAGAGCACAAACCTCGGCAATGAACCCAAATAAACATGCAGAACGTATTGAAATAAAATGTCAGCCAGGTGCGGGTAAACAGCTCAGCCGGTTACCGTGGTGATGCTAACTGCCTAGCTGTCATAAAGCGAGAAGCAAGTATTCGTGCGGCTGTAAACAACTGAGGAAAAGATATTTCATGATGTCAAATGGAAAGAATGTGACATGGCTCTGAAGGACAATAAAGTTGATAAACAGTTTCAGTTTGATTAAAAAAAAAAATCTTTCCTACCCATCTTCCATTTAGATGTTGTTGGGGGCTACCATCTTAGCTCAAACCTTCACACATTTAAAAGTTAACATTAAATTAAACAATGACTGAGAGTGTTGTTGGACTATATTGGACCATTGACACTATTAAGTTAAAGATGTCTGATTGAATTTCCGAACAAAACACAAGGCTTCATTGGTTGAAGAAGTTATTAACTCATGACCTAAAGTTATGTATACTCCAAGAATAATCTTGTGAAAGCAATTAAAATAGCGTGTTTTGCTTTGATATGGACGTCTGAAGTTGCACATCGGTAACTACAGTGGACAGCAGCTCAAAAGCTGAGAAAAAGTTACCTTTTAAACAGCAGTAATGTAATAATGGCTGATGAAAAACTTTAACTAAGGGTTGTAAACCTTTTAGAAGGTTTCATGTATTTAAAAAAACGGTATAAACTGCACAGATGTGCTCACTCTGCTGGCTTTGGTACAAAGGACACAGTTTAAATTACAGCAAGGGAGGAATCTGAGAAGATCAATCCATTTTCTATACCGCTTGTCCCCACGGGGGTCGCGGGCGTGCTGGAGCCTATCCCAGCAGTCATTGGGCAGTAGGTACCCTGAACCGGTTGCCAGCCAATCGCAGGGCACACAGAGACGAACAACCATCCGCACTCGCACTCACATCTAGGGGGAATTTGGGGTGCTCAATCGGCCTACCAAGCATGTTTTTGGGATGTGGGAGGAAACCGGAGTGCCTGGAGAAAACCCATGAGGGCAAGGGGAGAACATGCAAACTCCACACAGGGAGGGCCAGAGGTGGAATCGAACCCGCACCCTCCTAAATGTGAGGTGGATGTGCTAACCAGCGCCCAGAATCCGAGAAGATGACAAATGTATTTTGCAGACGAGTCCAGTTTATTTGCATAGCCGCCTTAAATATCATTTACCGTCTCGTAGCTGATTGGAAATCAGGGATCTGGTTTCCTATCTATATCTAAATATTAATAGTCTCCATTACATTGCAATGACTTTCATCTCTGACTGCGCGTAGAGGGGATTAGATTTTAATCAAGGTATTAAATATGACTTTCTATTCCTGCTGCCTGCAGATGGCAGCTAGTCAATTAATATCACGCTCTGTTTGCACTGACTCCAAAGCCCGATAATGTCTTTGTCATTCCATCTATAAACATTTTTTGGGGGGTGGAGTACTTCCATTGCAGTGGTCCCTCGTTTGGAGGAAAATCTGCAAAGTAGCAGAAGTATACATATTTCTTTGAATATTTACGTACTATATAATATACTTCCGCTTAATGCAAGTTACTCATATCCCAAATCTTATTTCTCCATTGAAATGAGTGAAAACGTGACTAATCCATTCAAGCCTCCCCAAACAATAAGTAATAGGGAAAATAACACTCGATAATATGTTGTTAATAAAACTTACAATAATATTATAATTAAGTGGAATGTAAAGAATCACAGTTGACAAAGAATACTTTCACAACTATTGTACATAATAACTAGCAGTAATATATATATATTTTTTTTTTTGCAGAGGATAACGAATATATGCCTGTGAGTCATATTATACTGTCTGGCTACTAGGCTGGGCAATTAAAGAAAAAAATAATAATCCAGATTATTTTAATTGGTACTGAAATCACAATTGATACACTTGATTGCTTGTTGATTACAAAAAAATTAGTAACTCTCAAAACTAACATTCTATTGAAAATCGAAAGAACAAGCAGAAAATAAATTAATAAAAAAGTAAAATAATGTCATGTTTAAATAATAGCAAAAAAAAAGTCAACAACTGCCCTCCGAAGAGCCACTGCCATGCTGTTCTGGTCTGTAAACCAAACCCCAATGTTAAAAACAATTCATTTCGAAATAGGTAGCAAATCATGTTGTTGTTTTTTGATTTTGCGCTCCTCATGCAGTGTTTTGCGGATGGTCTTTGTTTGCGGTATTAAAATCGCATTGAGCTTGACTGACACACTTGAACTGTTTCAGTGCCGTCACGCTATTAGAATAACATTGGATGTAATCGCCAGTTATCTAGTGCGGCACACGCACAACAATAGCCTCTTGGAGTTTACGTGCAATTATGAAGAGCCTGTTTTTGTCCTGCCCGTCGGGCCGTGGAACAAAAGAAAATGCTGCAATTAGATATTTGCTGGATGGCGCTATAGGAATGCATCAATTGGAAGTGCAGTGCTTTCCTCTGATATGGAAATAATTCCGATTAAGTGCGGGTCCTCTGGGGAGACCCAAGCATAATCAAAAATGTACAGGCGCCGTTAATGTCAAGCCTGCACACCTTTTAAGCTTTTAAAGCCTTATAAAGTCTGAGAGGAGGCCTGATTCGGGGGTGCTCGGACCGGAGAGACCACATCCCTACGGCGGTTAATCAAATCTGATTTAATTTCCTGCGTCTCCGCTCATTTGCATAATGACAAACAGAGCTCTAATGGGCGCCATTTAAAGCACACACTATAAGCTCGTAGAATCAAAATGGAAGTGAACAAAAGAAGGCATAAACTATTGTCGTTGAACTGACTTTTTAGAAAAAGGACAAAAATTACATTTTAAAAAAACACACACATAGAAAAGGCGTTATAATACATACTCATAAATTTAAATACATAAATAATGTGAAAGATTTAACAAACAAAAACAGATGAGAAAAATGTTGGACAAGAATTTTTAAGTCAAAGTTTTGTGATGTGTCGTATCAGTGATTGTATGAATTCCATTGGCTAGATATCCCAATAACGTTGCCAAAAATGTGTTTTCTTATAGCTGCTTTGCCGAAATGGCGCTATGAGAAACCTAGAGCAGTGTGGGCACACCACGTTTTTTATTGATGAAGCTTCAAACATTATATTTATACAATGATTAGTAATTCGGGTCCAAAAGCTACGACTTCAGTTTTATATCAGTAAAGTAAATGACTAATTTCACTGATTACAGTTACGTGCTTGCACAACAGTGGAAGTTAATAGAGAGTATGAGTTTTAAATGATACCATCTAAGATAAGCATGTTAAAATCAAATAGTGGTGGTCCGAGTGTGGACCCCTGCGGGACACCATGGCTTAGTTTTAAGTGCATACTGGTTTTGTTACAGATTTACAAACTAAAACCAATCTGACAAGAATAAATTTGGTATTTGTAGGGCATTTTGAAAGCTCGTGGAGATACTTGTGACAGTGGTCCCCAACCTTTTTTGCGCCACAGACCGGTTACGTGTCAGAAATATTTTCGCAGACCGGCCTTTATATAACTAAATAATACATTTATATAAATAAATAATACATTTATAATAAATATATAAATAACATGAAATAAAATGATACAACTGGCATAAAAACAAGTACAAACGACATAAAAATAAAACTCACCATTACGTTGAATTAGTGGGAGTACTGAACTTGTGGTTAAGGTTGGTCTTTTAATGCAGGATGCTTGGTCTCCATGTGCCGAAGCAGATTTGAAGGCTTCATAGCCTCGTTAGCTAGCCTGTGCTTAGCGCTTTAGCGTGACCTGTGACGACAAAACCATATTTTAAGAAGAACTCCAGAAATTTTCTTTTAAATGCAGCTTTCCTTTTCTTAGAAGTCGTAGCCTCTTCTTCCGTTTCCTCATTGGGGTTTTTTCCCCTTTCCGAAGAAGCCTTCCAAACATCTCTGTTTCCTGCTCATTTTTGCTTGCTTCGCGGGCTCGACTGACGTGGCATGTCACGTGACCTGAACCGACGGATGTAATTGGGAGAGAATCGCCAATTTTTTTAAATATTTTTAAATTCTTACTCATTTTTGCTAGCTTTGTGGGACATGTCACGTGACCGGGACAGGCGTCTTGACCTGAATTAATTGATTGTCGATTAAAAAAAAAGATGGATGGATGGATGGATGGATGGATGGATGGATGGATGGATGGATGGATGGATGGATGGATGGATGGATGGATGGATGGATGGATGGATGGATGGATGGATGGATGGATGGATGGATGGATGGATGGATGGATGGATGGATGGATGGATGGATGGATGTTATCAACACTTGACTGACTTTAAGCTAAGCAGCAACAATTGGCTTTTAAAAACAAAGTAATGATCATTGGCTCTTTTCACCAGATCAACACAAAGTGATAAAAGCCTTCAACCTTTTAACCAAGTGCCCAGAGGCGCAATCAAGGTGCTTGCTTTCGCATTATACACGTGGTTATTAAGTATAAAAATACTGCTCAGAAAGCCTGCAAATGCAAATCAAATTTATTGGAAGCATCTATGTGTGACCATAATGGCAAATGCTAGCGGGTGGCGGCCATTCCACAGGGGGTCTTGATTCAGCATTCATCTTCATTACAGCGCTCAATATAGGCAAATAGATTTTTTTAAGCAATTCGTGAAACCCCATTATGTATTGTCTGAGCAGTCAATATTCCTCTCTGTAAACATGAAAATGGAGGAAATACATGAAAAATGCATCAACGTGGCTTTTTTGTGAGTCTGTGTTGTGCCTGCAGGAGGCTTCGATTATTATTAACTTAAACGGAGTTCGAGGGATGTGTCCGTGTCAGTAAGTGTCAATTGTGGAGGAGGCCTTTATTTACACAAACTGGCTATTATGGAGAGAAAAACGAGGCGCACTGGGCAGAACAAATCAAATCAGTCTTGTAGCTACACAAAACATAAACATGGACACACACTAATTTCTGGAGGGGCCACAGGACCGAGTCCATCGAAAACATATTATCTTTCCGCGTAATGGGAGACAAGTTATTTATAATTTGAAAGACGTGTTTTAGTAGCTACTGCTGATTTGGTCACACCTGCAAATCCTCAAGTTTTGACCTTGACCTACGTCAGACAAAGATATGGAGGTTCTCATGTTTCCTTGTCTCACCAAAAATTTGGTCAATTTCTGCTGCTTTTCCTTTCAATTATAGTGTCTCACCAAATTTTTCAATTTTTGCTGATTTTCCTCTCTATTATGGTAAAGTGAAATAATGACGGACAAAGTTAGATTTCATATCTTTACTGCTCTAAACGTTATGGGACCAAAAATGAAGTTATTTCATTTACCGTATATTTTATCCAAATTAATCGTTGGATTAAATCAGTTATCAGTTTGATATTGCTTAATATTGGAATTGCCAAAACTCCATATGTCGCTCTTGTTTTTCCCTCATTTTTGTTCCAGAAAGCACAGAAAATTGAAATAACTGAGAATAGCTGGGGATGTATTCTTTAGAAAAAAAATACAAAAAGGTGAATCGATGAATAGTGAACCGTTATCATACAAAACATTCCGTGATATTATGCATCATTCCACCACAAATGCGGCTTCCTCATTCCAATATAGTCTTGGGGGCTCCAGGGAACAGCCGACGGAATTATTTCACGAGTATTATTAATCCTTCTTAGTCTCAACAATTACAGGAATAATGCGGGCCATGAATATTTCAGACAGAGTCGAGGCAAGAATCGACTTGCACGCTCACGACGCACACACTAACGAAAAAGCAATACATGCAATATTAATGTTTCATCATAAAATTTGGGCCCCATCTGAGTGAGAATCCAATGAGAAGTCAATACTTCACAGGGAGAAAGTCCAATGAAGCGTGCTTGTGTGTCTTATTAGATCACTGGCAGGCACATATGAGAAGTCAGTGAGTTCCTTCCTGGGAGTTTTAATTAGAACACCAGTCACTCGACTTTATCTTTGTTTTAAGGCGGGGGTCGACTGCCAGCATTCCTCAGCAGGAAGAGAGAGCCTTGATTCCACCTGACATCACCTCTGGATTGTACCTGAAGAAAGATCTATAGTGATAAAAAATTTAAGGCCTGTAAACAATTCCAACAAAATATACACTTCACCCAGCAAACCTGCTCACATGCGGATGATATTTTTGTGTCCAAAAATATTTATTTGAAATTATAATAACGCTCATTTATTATTGACGCTATCAAACACAGTCTAAGAGTTCAAATAACTCTGCCAGGGAAGCTCAGTTTCTCTTTGGCTGCATTAATGCCATGTTTGTTGACATTCACTCATGGGGATTGCACTCTACTGCCCCCTGTTGAAAGGTGAACTAAATTGTTTACATCATGGATAAAAGGTCCTTTTAATGAAGTCTGCATAATAATAATGTATCATCCAGCCATTTTCTATAATAATAATAATAATAATAATAATAATAATAATAATAATAATAATGCTGTACATTCATGTTTACAGTGTGGTCCGGAGTGTTCACTGCATGCCCTCTCCCTCGTTGTGTACTGTTGTTTATTTGAATTGTTTGTTTTTGTTTTGTAACTAGACTTTCAATACCCAACAAGGGGTGCTTGTCATTTTTGCTGTATTTCTGTGTCATTTTTAAATTGTATTACGACTTCCACTTATGGAACCACCTCCTGCTGAGTATATGAAAAAGATACATTATGAAAAAAAAAAAACAAATAATTAAATTAATCAACACTGTGCGTTACTGCATAATTTAGTCCTGTCTTACAATAGTGCTTTATAAATATTTATGAAAAAAATCACCAAGGATTATAAAGGCTTTCTTTTGTATTCCATTCCAGACGACAATGACAATGCAGTATACTTTGTCCCACCGCGTTTGGTTTCATTATTTCTCATAAAAATAGCTACTGTTTGTGAGTGCGGAGATGAAAAAAGCAGTCGTGGTCCACAACGTGGTTCCGAGCAAGCCGCGCCCACCTCTCACTCCCACTCTCCCCCTCCTTATAAGGCCCAGAGCGAGGGTTGAGAGCTCAGATGAGACCACCACACTGGAGATACTACACCGTCCGGGAGGATTTTATTCTTCTCGTTTCCCGGCCAGCATGGATTTTCTCAATCACAACTACTTGAGCGCCAGAGGGCCCTACGACTACACGTTTAATTTCTGGAACGACTACTTGGGCCTGACCACGCTGGTCACTAAGAACCCCAAGCTGAGCATGCCCCACATGAGCCCTAACTCCATCACCGAGTCTCTGAAGGCCACGCTGGGGCTGGACGACGCACCCGAGTGCGCCTGCGCCTGCGAAGGCGGCGCGCTGGAGGGCGGCGGCGGCTGCTGCTACTGCTTCGGATGCGCGCCCGCCACGCCCCCATCGCCGGGCTGTGTCGCGGAGCTCAAGGAGCGTTTCTCCATCCTCAGCCCCTTCCAGAGCCAGCTGCCGGAGCGGGAGGCGCACGGCTGCTTCCCCGGCTTTGATCGCATGAGGACCCGCGGCAAACCTGCGTCCGTGCGCGCTAAACTGGAGCCCAAAATCTGCGTCTTCTGCCGGAACAACGGCGCCCCCGAGGAGGTATATGGCTCGCACGTCCTCAAGACGCCCGACGGCCGGGTGGTGTGCCCCATCTTGCGGGCGTACACCTGCCCACTCTGCAGCGCCAACGGGGACAACGCGCACACCATCAAGTACTGCCCTCTGTCTAAGGAGCAGCCCCCGCAGAGGCCACTCAAGGGCGGCCGGGCTGTGGGGGGTAAGCGGATGAAAATATTCTAAAAAGAAAAAAAGGGAGGAAGAGCAGAGAGGGTGAAAGAGTGAGTGAGAGCGAGAGCGAGAGCAAGAGAGAAATATTAGAGAAATACAACTATGTATGACAAAGAGTATGATGAAGAATTGCACTGAACAATTTGCAGATGACTGTTTCTATTATTTAGACTTGTATCACATACATTCATGCAGGGGTGTCCAGCAAAATATATACAACATTATCATATTAAGACCAATCCAATGTAAGTTGGAATATTTTAAGCAGTTAAATATATACTATATTTTTTAAATACTGTTTGTTTTGTGTTTTAGGCAACAAAGCAAACTTTTTGGGTCATTTTTCATGCATATTAATTTTTCTTCTTTTTTTCTTGTCTTTTTTAAAAAAACCTTTAAGTGTGGTCCTAAACCTCATTTGTCATGTTAATTTTTATTCTTAGACAATTTAATACTGTTTTGGTTATTGTTATTATTATTTTGAACTATTTACGGTCACCCTGTGAATTCTAATTTTTTATTTCTCTTTTGTCTATTTTGGTATTTCTTTTCTTTGCTTTTGGGTTTGGCCATAAACCTTCTTTGTAATGTTAGTTTTTATCATCAAATATTTTTTCACTTTTCTATCCTTTTATTCTTCTGCAACAGGACCATAAAAATTTGGTTACACTATAGCTCATGAGCCGCACTTTGGACACCACCTGATGTATCCAGATCTATTTTTATAGTTCCTTTAATCACTCATAGACGCCTTTGTACATTGGATTTATTTTTTTTTCTTTTCTAGTGGGTAGCCATTGGCGAGCTAATGAGTCTGTATAGAAACACCAATGTACAGTGAAAAAATATTAGTCTTTTGGGCAGTTGGAATTTGAATGTCATGTTTCTATAATGACTATTTTTGTATATCTGGCAGCAAAGCTGACCTCTTTTGTTGTCATCGTTTAGAAAACCAAAGTTTTGTTGGCCATTAAAAACCCTCCTGTTGTGTTGCAGGTCAACTTGACCCATATAAGACTTGAGAAAAGTTTGAATATTTGCAATGAAACAGTTAGTAGATTGCTTACACATAAACAATGATTATTATTATTGTTTTTTTTTTTTTCTTCTTCTTCTTTTGGGGTTGGGGCACGTTGGGATTGTCAAACGTGGCTGGGGTCATATTGAACCAAATGGAACTTCTTCTGCAAAGTAACAACGTTAATCATAACAACGAAACAATAATTGCTTGCATTTCCCTTCCCATTTGGAGACTTTTAGATCATCACACAAGCCCTGGGTCAAACTGACCCGTGAAATGGTTATTCACTGAGTTCATAATGACATATGAAGAATTCGTTTTGCGACCACGCCCTGTTCTAGACAGTGGATCATGGCACACTTTCCTGGTCAAATTGACCCATATGATATTTCTTTCACTTGGCATCCAAAATTTATCATTTGAGTAGATCAATGTTCACTAGAATTTCTCCATTCAGTTTTGGACAATTCAAAATACCCTGGATTTTGGATAATTTAACATACCCTGGGTCAAACAGACCCATTTGGAAACATTTCAAAAACTGAGTTAATTTCAAATATTAATAATTAAATTGATAGTCGGTAAAACATCTTTATTGGGATTTTCTTCTGTTTCTGACACTGATGGATCATGAACCATGCCATGGGTCAAAATTACCCTTATGAAACTTCTCAACAAAAACATTATGTTACATATCTGCAATGAAATTATTAGTTATACAGTTATTAAATACATATTTTTTTTATTTTTGAATTCCATTTCGAACAAGTCTGTATGCGAAACGTCTTGTCTGAAAGCAGTTAGTTTCATATGTTTGCAATGAGAGTGATATGGATCTATTGATGACGTATAAAAGTTGTTTATTTTGTTTTTTATCTGACGCTTCTGGACCATTAAACACACCACGGGAAGAATGACCCGATAAAACTTATTGATAAAAGCAGATTATCAGAAAACTGAATAGAAATGATTGATTTCATACAGCAATGACATGTAAAAATCCTTTTTAGTATGTTTGTTACTATTTGCTTTTCATTTCTGACACTTTTGTCTCATTCTAAAAAAAACACCTGGGTCAATTTGACCCTCGGACATTGTTGCTGTTCCTAAGAAAACACAAGTAACAGGAGGGTTGAACAAAAGAATGTGTCTGGTCAGGAGTTGTTTGATCCCACAAAAGTTGACAGTGAGTCTGCAGAGGTGGGCCTGGGGGGGACACAATGTGTCCTCTGTTTTAGGGAGCTGCTGTTCTTTTATGCCTAGGAATGGTTTTTCCCCTCCAAGCTTTTCCAAGCCAAACGCCTTCTTTTTTGTTTACATTGCCAAATAAAGGCACCGACACACTGGATTTTGCGCTTCTTCTTCCCACTTGGAGACAAGCAAATGAATGTCAACCATACGCCCGATTTACTGAGGAGTTTCCAAATAATCAACAATTATCATTCAAGACTGTTGCGAATGTATGCAGGACTGCGCTTGTCTTGACAGTTTACCAAAGGAATCAACGGTTAAGGCTGGCACGCGCGCGTGCCTGTGCGTACGTGCGCGCGCGTGATGTCAGTGTTTGAACAAAGAGTGACCACAAGAGGGTGCTACCTCAACCTGATTTTTGTACTTTAAAGAAAAAAAAAACAAGTCTAAGGCAGTTTATTGATAGAATGCCATTTATAATAAGGGTTTTTGATAGTATTTTGGATCTTTGTATAACATAATTGTATTTCTGTTGCATTTAACACAATGAGAGAGAACATTACCAAGAGCGTTGTGTAAATACTAATGAACATGCCCGTACCTTTTAGAAAAATATACTTTGTTGTTGTTATTGTTGATGTTTGGATTAAATGAAGAAGATGATGATGAAAACACTGTTGTTATTTATATTTGACCACATTTCTTTGGGGCTGTATACTGCTGTGCAGAATAACAAACATATGAACTCACTAGAGAAATAATAAACTGATGAAATATTTGTCCTTTTTCTTGGTCTATGTGGTTTTATTTTTTAACCAAATTGCTATGATTCATGTTTAGTGCGAGACGCCAAGAGACGAAGGAAAGATGACAAGTTATCGAATATCGCTTACTACTGGTCTGGCATCATCATGACACCGTTTCAGTTTTATAACAACAACAATGATAATTATGATAATCTGTATTTTTAATTAAAAACTGCTGAGGTACAAGCCTACTGCATCATTTCTGCACATAATTTTGGCAATCTTGTGAGAACTTAAATAAATAAAGCCAAAACAAAACCTTAAACAAAAATTCTTATAAATCAAATTTTAATTGATTTTAATTGGAAACAAACAAAAGAAACAAAACGCTAAATTATTGTATTTGGAGTTACTTTTGGCAATCTTAGTCATCTAAATATTATTATCTCTGGCCAAGCAATGACTACAATGAACTATAATGAATAACCCTTAAACTTGTAAGTCAAGGCACCCGTATGTCAAGGCACCACTTAAGGATGGCGCTACACCGAGGCTAGGCGATGCTAAAGCCCTATCAGAACTCTATGTTCCATTACAACTTTAGTTGCATGCAGCCTAATGCGATTTCCTCCAGCCTCAGCCACAACGTTAAATATGCATGACGACTAAGTGGAACTGGAATTGGCTTTGGCGATCTCACAGCAGGCTAGCGTTGCAGGCTGGCCATATTATTCCCCCCAGGCCACTGCCTGCATTTGCGCAGTGCACACCGGGCCCCATCTAATCTAGTTAGCCCGCCAGCCACTTACATGATGTGTATCTTACATGAACGTACAATATGTCTTTGCTGGCTGATTTGAGTGCACAATAAAGTCTGATGAATGGCGTGGAGGCTTTTCAAGGAGGTATATTTTGCACATTATTTTCCACCATTTAAAACAGTTCCCAGGGTTCCCACTTTACATGACTTCATTAAAAAAACAAAGAAACATAATTAAAATATGGTGGGATAACTCCATTGTCGTCATTTTACAGAGTATTTTGTCGCTGACTGTCAGCTGTTAATGAACAGGCAAAATAGAGCTGCTATTGACCACAGCTCACAGGCAGAGGCTCACATGTGACCTATAAAGATATATTGGATTGTGTTGTATCTGAACATAAGCACATTTTCACTCTTGGACTTATTTTTGTCTTCTTGATGGCTGCCGTTAGCCTCTTGTTGTTGCTGCTGTTAAGCTTTTAAAGGGCAGCCTAAAAATAGCCAACATTAAAAAAGTCAGTCTTGCATACCCCAAAAAAGAAATGAATCAGTGTTAGTAGTTAATGATAAGTAGTGTGCATCAACTCTGAAGCTGAAGTTCAAATTGTCTTTTAGTAACATAAAGACTGATGTTAAAATGAATGAATCACATCAAGTGGTCTGTTTATTTCAATAGAATGGCCAAATATTGGTATTTGAAAGAAATTAAAGTCCTTATTTCCAGGAAGAAGAAGGGAGGAAAAACAAGTTCCCTGCTGTCCTCGTTTATTTATGGTAGTGTCTAAGAATAAAGGAGTGATAATAGATAAGCCGACAGAGTGCCTGGATTCAATGATGCTTCTGAGCACATGGAAAAGAAGCACATAGCTCAGTTTTATTATTTTATTTCCCCCCAAATTTTCATGAAAAAATTCAAAGTGGGATGCGTGATAAAACTACTTGCAATGTTTGTAGCGTTACTTTAACTGATTATAAATCAAGGAGAGTCAAGCAGTGGAGCTCATGAATTCAAAGCAAACATGGTGAATCAACATTTGGCTGTTATGCTGCATGAGAATGGCTTTAGTCAGCCCAAAGTGTAAATGTTTTGAAATCTAAGTTAAAAACGTATCTGTTTTCCCACTATCTAACATTAACATGTTGTAAATCTTATTCCTGCACTGCAAACTCTGAACTAGTCAAACAGTTAATCAATAGTCTCCAGTGCCGAGTTACTTCATGTCTATACTGTATTTGTAAGGTGAGTCATGTTGATGCTGATATTAAGTAGCATATTGGTTGTGATGGTGTATGGGTCCCATCACACAGGCAATAAGGACGTCCCTGTTTGTCGCCTAGCAACATCTCCCTGAGATAAAATTGGACTGCAGCCAAGCATGAAAGTCATTCCACAGAACGGGCACAAGAGCGAGGTGAAAAGGGGATAGCATCTTTTAGAACCAGGAGGGAGGGTGCGGGTGAGTCGGAGGGGGCCCGAGAAATAATGTGGCACCGCTCAATTTTTTACAACGGCTTGTTTAAAATATCGGGGGGAACATTTAAAATATATGCATGGTTAATTTAGCATTTTTAATGTTTTCATTATAGGGGCGGGGCGTGGGCACTTTCAAGTGAGGGATTCATTTCTCTGGTGTATTATGTAAGACCCCCAAACAACAGTACTCCAGCATGACACTGACGTCATTGATTTGATCGATGTCCCCTTTGTGCTTATACATGGAGTTTTGCAGAAGAATAATTTTGTCCCTATATTTTTTTTTTAATCAAAACATTGGTGTAGAGTTTAAAAACAATTAATCTTTCATTTGTATACATGGACTAAATTCCCTCTTAAATCAATTAATC
The DNA here is from genome assembly GCF_059516105.1 of Syngnathus floridae. Taxonomy (NCBI): domain Eukaryota; kingdom Metazoa; phylum Chordata; class Actinopteri; order Syngnathiformes; family Syngnathidae; genus Syngnathus; species Syngnathus floridae. The sequence continues at coordinate 9,223,448 of NC_142413.1, read as the reverse complement.
TATTTTGATTGGGACATACCTTAAAGCTAAATAGTTTTACTTTCCCGTAGAAATGAAATGACCAAGTCGCCAAAACTCGTGTCCCTTTTGATTAATGACAGAAATTCAGTTTTCATTCAAACAACCAGCGTGTTTTTAATCACAATTACTCATTTACTCAGTTTTCATTGTAAAAAAAAAAACAAAAAAAAAACTTAAAAGGTGTGCAACTGCTTCTGATGTTTATTCTCTACTGTCGCATATGAACTTGATCAAATTTAAGTGCATACGTACAAAAAAAATATCTAAAGTGCTGTGAGGAAGTCTGGTCATTCTAGCTCCACAATCAAACAGCGGGCCGGAGAAGACAATTGGATGATGTTGGAATTTTCCTCTAGTTCCACATCTAAAGGGTCCACAACATCTTCTGGATACAGCAGAGATGAATCATGCGGTGGTTCTGGTGACTTGGGGGAGCCAGACATTAAAAACAATGATTTATTATCTGGACCACAAGTGAGGATGTCTCTCCAGACTGGGCCAGCTTCACAACCATCTTCTGATAGGACTTCTGCTTTGAACACTTGTTGAGGGAAGGACATTTCTAAAACCTCAGGGGGCAGCGACTCTACACTGTCCAGTCCAGATCCCTGGAGACCTAGGCTATGTGGTTCCTCAGAATCAAACGTCATCAAAAGAAGTTCAGTCTCTTGGATTTCCCCTTTATCCATATGTTGGGTCTTTTCTTCCTTGTCCCCAGAAATCCTATATTTCATCTCAACCTCCATTTCAGACATGAACTCTTCGATACATGATATTGTTTCATGGACCTCCGGTGTGTACCGCAAAAGGCTGTGGATGTTCTCTGAGGGTGGTTGCACATCTTCAAGAAGAATGTCATCAATGGAAAGTGATGCTTTACCCTGTGTTTCAGAACTTTGTGGTTCTTCAAGAAAATCTGCCATCGCTGAAAGAAGTTGACTTTCCCAGTGCTGAGAGTTTATAATTATTGTAGGTTCTCTTCCCACTTCACCGGAAAGAACCTGAGCTCCTTTTCCATCAGCCTTCTGAGCTTGTTCTCCAAGTTCTTCAATCATCTCTAGTCCAGCCTCCGTAGCTACACCTTGATGCTCTGCTTCAGAGTTGTTATTGTTTTCTTGGTTTTCAATAGATTGAAATGTTGTTTGACTTTGGAGTAACTCCTCTTGGGCCTCCAAGAGTGTGTCCTTCACAAAACTTTGAATAGTTCTACCTGATGGTTGCATATCCTCAAGAAGAATATCATCAATGCAGAGCGGCACTGAATCCTGCCACCCCTCAGAATAGTCAATCCACACTGTGGAAAAATGCTCATCCTGGTGCTCTGGTTGCTCGATTTGTCTTATTTGATCCACGAGAACAAGATCCTTCCCTGCATCCACCTGCCAAACCTGCTTTTCATCATCCTCGGACAATTGATCATTTATCTCAATCTCCAATCCTTCACTCCAGTTTTTCTGGTTTTCATCGGATTGCTGTGTTGTTTGACTTTGAAGAAACTCATAGCTACGGATGTTCGCGGAAAGTGGTTTTATATTCTCAAGATTGAGATAATCAATATGCAGTGAGACTCCATCCTCAACTTGGGTCCTGAGTGGCTCTTCAGAAGGTTCAGCCTTCACAAAAGGAAGCTGGTTCTCCTTATGTTCATGATTAACAATTGTTGTAGGTTCTGCTGTTATTGCATCATCAAGAACATGGTTCTTCTCTCCATCCGCTTCTTGAACTTGTTCTTTCTGTTCTCCAGACATGAACTCTTGAGTTCTAATTGCCAATTCTTTGTCAAGCTGCTTGGACTTGGTCGCTATGTCCTTTTCCAGGTTTTCATTAGATTTCGGTATTTCCCTTTGGAGAAAATCATCATGGACTTCCAATGTGTCCTGCACAAGACATTTGATGGTCAACGCTGTTGATTCTACATCCTCAAGATCAGGACGATTATCAAACAGCATTTCATTCGGTTGTCCGGTCCCCTCTAGACAGGGATCTTGTGGCCCTTCAGGGTATTCCACAACTACTGAATGAAGCAGTGTCTCCTGATGCTCATTGTCTAGAAATATCATAGGTTCTTCTAATACTTCATCACAAAGAACATGATTTTCTCCATCAGCCTGCTGAGATTGTTCTTCACATGAATCATCTTCAGCTCTGGTCTCTAATCCTTTATCAAACTGCTCTGATTTGGAGTCTTTGTCTTCATCAGATGGCTCTGTTGTTTGACTTTCAGAAACCTTCTCGTCGTTCTGTCGTGTGTCCTGAACAAAACCTTGAATGACGTCTGTAGGTGGTTTGACATCCTCAAGAACAGGATGATCAATGTGCAGTAGTCTTGTTTGACTTTGGTGACTATCCTCAAGTGTGTCCTGCACAAGTCTATTGCTGCTTTCAATAGTTGGTTCCACATCTTCAAGATAAGGATTATGATCAGTATGGTCCTCCTGGGGCTCAGAGTTGACTCTTCTTGTTTCATTTGCAAGAACGTGATCCTCTTCTACATCCACCAGCTGAGCTTTTTTCTGTTCTTCAGGCATCTCTCCTTTATTTCTGATCTCCAAACCACAAAGCTGCCCTAATTTGGAATCTTTGTCTTTTCCCTTCATTTCATCAGGTTCCAGTATTGTTTGAATCTGGAGAAACTGCTCACTGGCCTCTAATGTTTCCTCAACATGGATGTTCTCAGCAGGTGATTTGACATCGTCAACATGATCATCAATATTCCGTAACCCTGTATTCTGCAGCCCTGTCAAAAGTGAACTTAGATCTTGCAGTTCTTCAGGAGAACATGTCTCCAAAGGAGGCTGAATATGCTGGTACTGGGGGTTTATAATTGTGGTAGGTCCTCTTCCTGCTTCATTGTCAAGGACCTGACCTTCACCTCTACCCACCTGCCAAGCATTTTCATCATGTTCCTCTACCTCAGATATCTCTTTGCTCTCCAGTGCTCCATCAGGCTTCTCTGGTTTGGAGTCTTCACCTTTTTCATGGCCTTTATCAGGCTGCGGTATTGTTTGATCTTGGACGTTCTCCTCATGGGCCTCCAAAGTGTTGTGCAGAAGGCTCCCAATATTCTCAGCATCTGGTTTCAAATCATCAAGAATATCATCAACATGAAGGAACACAGAATCCTCCAGAACACTTGGCTCTTCAAGGGAATCTACTTTCACGGAAGAGAGCTTCTGCTCTGGGTTTAAAATTGTAATAGATTGTCTTCCTTCTTCAAAGACAAGATCCTGCTCCTGCTCATTATCACCTCGCTGTGCATGTTCTATATCTGTCTTGGACATTTTATGTTGATTGTCATTCTGTACGTATTCTTCAAACTGTTTTGATTTAGAATCTTCGCCCTTTTCCTGGTTTTCCTCAGCTTGTGGGATTGTATGGCCTTGGAGAAACCCCTCGTTGGCTTCCAATGGGTTCTGTACAAAGCTCTGGATGTTGTCAACAAGCGGTTCCACATTCTCAAGAGCAGGAAGGTCTTCAATTTGCAGCAGCTCTTCAGCCACCAGTCTAGCCTCTAAAAGACCGGGACTATATTTTTCAGAAGCTATCCTAACCGAAGGAAGCTTCAGGTCGTCATGGTTTACTCTAGTAAAAAGTTCCCTTCGTGCTTCATTGCCAAGAAGCAGCCCTTCATCAAGCTGCTCCAAGTCTGAGTCCTTATCTTCCTGTGTTTTATTGCGCTTTGTTTGACTTTGGTGGAACTCATCGTGGGCATTTAATGTGTCCTGTACAAAGCTTTGGATGTTCTCTGAAGCTGATTCCTCACATGAGGAAGTGGTGGATGCCTCAGAGTCACCTGGGAAAAGACAGGTAGATGATAATCTCTAGAATAATGACAATTTAGCATTGTACATAAAAATTGCTCACCTCGCTCCGCTTCCTCTCTAAGGCGTCGTCTCCGCTGTGCTTTCTTCTTAATCAAAGCCAAAGCATCCAAGCTCTCCTGTATTTTCTTCCGGTCCTGGGTGTCCCATTGCTCCCTCTCCTTACGTTCCAATTCGAGACCACCCAGGGCCCAGGCCTCGGCACAGGCTCTGTCCCTAGGAAAGACGGGCCGGTCGTCCAGGAAGGTGAGATGCCTAAGGCGGACGATTAGTGTCTTCCTATAGTTGGGAATCATGCTCACCACCTTGTTGCCTATCAAATTCAAGACGCGGAGTTCAGGCATGGCCTCCAAGATGGGGAGAATCCCTGGCTCATGGAGCAGGTTGTGCGATAGGTCCAGAACTGTGAGTGCAACGCATTCGCTTAGGTGCTGGATGTCATGGACCACCTCCAGCTTGTTGTGGGCAATCTGCAGGGTGCTAAGCTGAGGAAGGCAGGAGATGTTCTCGATGGTGTTGATGTAGTTGTTGGAGACATTGAGGGAGCATAGTTTCTGCATGGGCGCTAGGTTCTCCAGTTTATGGATCAGGTTCTGCTGCAGGAACAGACAGCGCAGATTGATCTGCGCATCCAAGTTTTCAATGCGCTGTAGCCCATTACTCTCGAGCCATAGACACTTGAGCCCAGTGTACTCCTCCAAGTTCTCGATGATGGAGAATCCCTTAAAGTGAAGGTAGAGCGTGTCGTTTAAATACGGCGTGCAGTAGAGCCTGTTTTGCTTGCAGTGATTTTTCAGGAACTCCTTGGTCATCCGTGGCCCGGCAAATTTTTTCAACAAAATATTTTCGTTGCTTTTCAAAGCACCGACTTTTATTGGAGTGGAAGCTGCTTTTTCCATAGTGTTCCTGAAAGTAGCACAGCTAACTTCCGGGTTCGTCACCCAATACTTATGTCCGTTTAATGGCGTTTTCGTACCCAAAAAGTCAGTAATTAAAGCACCTGGGCGCTGATATATGCCAGAGTGGCGTCACACAGGAGTAACTTTGTATCAAAATGACACAATAAGCGGTGGAGTGACGTCAGAGAACGTAAGCGTTTAAATATCATGTTTATATTTACGTCACAAGCGAGGTGTCATCTGACCCTAATGGCGAAAATCACCCGCTCTGGTTTAAAGATAATAAACCAGGAAGAGCATGTATTATTTCGAATCCCTCGTAACTTTTAGAATATTCTAATGTAGTAGAAACCTAGCTGCCCCGGTATACGGTGAAAGCAGGAGTTCACGTTCATTGGTAGGTTTTCCTCCCGTTAACCAAGACCATTTTTATCACAGTTTTTGATTTCTAAAAAAGGCATTAAGTTATTCAACCATTTTATGCTTTTGGGGTCATAACCAACGTTTTGTGACAGGTACAGTTTCCATTATCATTCATAGAGCTTGCTTTATTTCTAATGTATGTAAATCACCAGGAGCAAGACGCTAATCATTGAAAAGCATGCACAGTATCATCAAATTTAGAAAGCTTTCTTTCTAGCAAAACTTTTTTTTCATGACCAATACAAACCTGCAACATTCGGGGATAGCTGAAACGGGGCGATTAATGCTGATGTTTTATTGGGGACGTATTCACAAACATGGCAAGTAAAAAATGCCATTATTGCATAAAAACAATCCTACAATATTCAGATACAGCTTTTGCATGGACATTTTGTCATACAGAACATAGACCTCCAATGAAATTTGCAAACCAATAATGTGCAAAACTATTTACATTGCAAGCCTTTGTTTCATCAATACTGATGATGCATTCAATGACCTTGTTAAGAAAAACGCTCTATCACAATATTATCAGTTAAAAATCAAACAAACATGAAAATTCTGAGAAGGGTAGTAGAAAAGTGACACCAACCATAACAGCCAGCTAGTATGTTTTATTCAAACTTGTGATGTGACACTATAATGAATGTGAATTAAATTGCAGCTAAAAAGTGGAGGTATACAGTCAGAGGACGCCAGTGAGCATGCTCCTGACGAAAAGACCTCTTTGAAAAAGAAAAGGACTCGCAAAGCTTCTCAACCAATTGGAATTAACACCTAGCTTAGCTTTCTAAAAGAAAAAGAAAAAAAAAAGAACATCTTGCTCCTTAAAGCAAGACTCTAAACATCTGTGACAGCTAAGACTGTCACTGCAGCCTTTTCATTCCAATCCTCACAAACTTCTGCTTCAGGAGACATGGTGAGTGTGAAAAAGGCTTTTTTGTGTGGATGCTTGGTGTTTTCGAGCATCAATCAGTGTTATATCGTGAGCACTTAACGATATAACTGCATTTTTGGGTTGAGTCTGACTCAGTTGGAATAATGACTGTTGGATATCATTCCAACTAGGACTGTGACGATGTGTCAAAAGTTATAGTTGGGCGCTTACCTTGTAGTGTACAGTTCGGGCAAAAAAAAAAATCGTTTAAGGAAAGGGCAATATCGATAGTTTGTTCCCTATTCATGGTAGCTTGGTAGTCTTGTGGAAAGTACATCATAGACAAGCTCGTCTTTTGTTCTCTTTAGTTTTTTTCTGTATAGGAAAGTTCACCAGCAATAGTTGACTTTTTTGTAAGAAAGAACTACCATATATTGTTTTTTAAGTTCAACAATAGTTTGTCTTAAGTTTTTTTTCGTTTTGTTCTCCCAGCAACTAACTTTAGGGGTCATCAGGGGTCAAAAGAATTAACCTAATTGCGCCCCCCGGATAGGGAAAAACCAACTGCCTTGTGACACAAGTTTTACAGAATGACCCAAAAAATTTTCAAGATTCCATGTCTGAAATGAACGGGATTCTATTATAGTTTGACCATGTCATTTTAGTGGATTTCCCGCCATTTCCTCAGAGGGAATGACTTACATTTGTTATAAACCTGTTTTTGTTCAAAATGCCAAAAGGATTGTTGGCTTTGTTCGAGGACGTTGCAGTCGGGACGGCCTAAAATAATCCTGTCTGAGGTTATTCCAAGCTCCCTTATCCTTTCCGGAAGTCGTATAAAGATTTGTTTTCTTTCTGTAGCGCGAGTGTATCGCCATACACGTGGGCCAGGCTGGCGTCCAGATCGGCAATGCCTGCTGGGAGCTTTTCTGCCTGGAGCACGGCATCCTCCCGGACGGCCAGATGCCCAACGAAATGGCCATTGGAAACGACAGTTCCTCCAATACCTTTTTCAGCGAGACCGGATCCGGAAAGCTCGTCCCCAGGGCGGTTTTTGTTGACCTGGAGCCCACCGTCATTGGTAACAACGCCCACTGCTGATTTGTCGAGTCCAAGTTGACTTACTGTGTGTGATCTTATCTGTAGACGAAGTTCGTACCGGAATCTATCGTAAGCTCTTCCACCCAGATCAGCTGATCACAGGTAAGGAGGATGCGGCCAACAACTACGCCCGCGGACACTACACTATCGGCAGAGAGTTCATTGACTTGGTAGCTGACAGAATACGCAAATTGGTGAGTAACTTTCTGGAAGGTGCAAATGTGGCCTGGGGAAGCTCACTATTGATTGTGTTCTGTATGTATCTGGCCTTGCAATGTGTTTGACTAACTGCTGTTTTTACCCCTAAAAAAATAACCTGTTACTTATCACAGATTAGGCAGAAACATGTGACTTTAATTTGTTCTATGGCCACAATTCTAACTTCGTCCATCCATTTTCTGAACCGCTTAATCCCACGAGGTTCACGGGCGTGCTGGAGCCTTTCCCAGCTGACTTCGGGCAATAGGCGGACACACTGAACTGGTCACCAGCCAACCACTCTGTACACATAGACAAACAAAGTAGACAACCATGAGCACTAGCACTCACACCTACGGGCAATTTGGAGTGCTCAATCGGCCTACCATGCGTGTTTTTGGAATGTGGGAGGAAACCGGAGAACCCACAGGAAACCCACACGGGGATGAGGAGAATGTGTAAACTCCAGTCAGTACCTGTTCTTCTGAACTGTGAGGCGGACGTGCTAGCCAGTGCTCCACCGTGCCGCCCTCAGTCCGAACTCAAAACATAAAATAATTAAATAGAATGTAGCAGGGCTCGACGATTATGGAAATAATAACTGAGATTAAAATCACGATATATATACATATTTTTTTACTTAAAATGTAGTATTTATTCAACTACTAAGGAGTTAACATAAAACAATCAACATACCAACTCATCCTGGCATGGTGAAAACTTTGTTGTTGAACTCCATTCAAGTCTCAAACAATATTCTGGGGACTGCTGTACCTTGATGTCTTGCCATTCAAAATGAAAGGATACTACATATTTTTAGTAACCTGCACAGTTTTCCCGATGTCTTAGATTTATGCCGTAGTTTTATTTCAGTATCGTATCAAAGCCTGAATTTTGGCAGGGCAAAGACATTCTCATTTCTGTATCACTAGGCCAACGTGTGTTCCGGCCTGCAAGGTTTCTTGGTGTTCCACAGCTTTGGCGGCGGCACAGGCTCAGGTTTCACCTCACTGCTGATGGAGCGTCTATCCGTGGACTACGGCAAGAAATCCAAGTTGGAGTTCGCCATCTACCCGGCCCCCCGGATGTCCACCGCTGTGGTGGAGCCGTACAATTCCATCTTGACCACACACACAACCCTGGAGCACTCGGACTGTGCCTTCATGGTGGACAACGAGGCCATCTATGACATCTGCCACCGGAACCTGGACATCGAGCGTCCCTCATACACCAACCTAAACCGATTGATCAGCCAGATTGTGTCGTCCATCACCGCCTCCCTGCGTTTCGACGGCGCCCTGAACGTGGACCTGACGGAATTCCAAACCAATCTGGTGCCCTACCCACGCATCCACTTCCCACTGGCTACCTACGCGCCGGTGATCTCGGTGGAGAAGGCCTACCACGAGCAGCTGTCCGTGTCCGAGATCACCAACTCGTGCTTCGACCCGGCCAATCAAATGGTGAAGTGCGACCCGCGCCACGGTAAGTACATGGCCTGCTGCCTGCTCTATCGTGGCGATGTGGTGCCCAAGGATGTCAACACCGCCATCAACTCCATCAAGACCAAGCGCAGCATCCATTTTGTGGACTGGTGCCCCACCGGCTTCAAGGTGGGCATCAACTACCAGCCGCCCACTGCCGTGCCTGGAGGCGACCTGGCCAAGGTACAGCGGGCCGTGTGCATGCTCAGCAACACCACTGCCATCGCTGAGGCCTGGGCCCGCCTGGACCATAAGTTCGACCTGATGTATGCCAAGCGCGCCTTTGTACACTGGTACGTGGGCGAGGGCATGGAAGAGGGTGAGTTCACTGAGGCCCGTGAGGACATGGCCGCCCTAGAGAAGGACTATGAAGAGGTCGGCGCCGACTCTGTGGACGACGTCCTAGAGGAAGCGGAATATTTTTGAAACGTCACGAGATTTTCGGGAACTTTGGATTAGACTGAAATGGCAAACGTGGATCAGGACTAAAGAGACGTGTGCTCCGCCAACAGAAATTGACACGAATGGATATTGTTTGAATTTGGTTTTAAATGGAATAGGAAGAAAACTTTGTAAAATGAAATTGTGTGTATTTTGGTGGTCTCGAAATTCAAAAGGTTCATTTAAAAAATGCTGGAGTTGTTAAAACTAAAACTGAAATATTTTTTTTAAATGAAATTGTTAAAAGAAAACGTTTGAAATACTGTCTAATCTGGAAAAAAAATTGAAAAAATAATTACACGTAAAATGTAAATATTGTAATTTTGTTTTATGAGGAAGCTATACTTTTTTATGTCACGTAATGTGAAATGAATCTAAAAAATTACCATGTCTTGAAATTCAGGAAGCCGGAATTGTTCTCTGTGAAACTGCAAAAATGGATCAGGATGTTCCGCCAAATTTCCTTGCTTGATTCATTGGGACAGTTAATGATTGAGTAATATGTGATATTTTTATATTCAGTGAAATATTTCTCAGAATAATGTGGCCCATCTTGAATTAAAAAAAAATAATCTAACCAAGCTGTTGAACTGTGATCTAAAATCTACTTGGCTTGGCTTGCCCTTACAAAGCCACATTTTCTAAATGTACTACTTTCCCCAATTAGAAATATTTCTGTGCCCTGCGACCACTACAGGGTGTGTTCTACCTTTCGCCCGATGTCAGATGGGATAGGCTTCAATACCCCAAACGACCCTGAACAGGATAAGCTGTGTTTTTCTCCTTTTCATTGCGAATGTTGTAAATTCCATGTGGGTAGTGCAAGCCATGTGCTTGCAGTTTGTGCAGGAAATGACAAAAATGCAGCTTCCTCTCAAAATGTGATTACTCTCTTTTGTCTAGCCTCCAGGTGAGGAGCAAGGAGCAGTATGAGAATTGTGGAGCAACAGCGACACCGAGAGGATGAAACTCACATCGACTGCTTGTGAGTTCCCTCTAATTTAATTACACTCTCGAGTATTAGTTGATAAAATGCATATTGTCTGATCATAGAAATTGAAAGTCAGTGAACAAAAACCCTAAGCTTACATAAATTTCAGAAACAGAACATTTGATGAAGATTAATGTAATTGAATGGCTATATGAAGTATAAACATGTTTCGATATGTACATATGTATATATAATGTGTACGCTTCATTTTGTTCAACTTCTGTTTCATATTTTAGCAGCTTCATGTAAAAAAATCCGAAATCTCGTTTCCTGGTGGAATTTCACTAGCTTGTAATTTTTATATTGGCCTCTAAGTGTCAGTGTTTCACCACTCTAGCCCAAGAAAAACTGAGTACACATGACTTTTTAGACTGTCGCTTCATTCAGCTTTCAAAACACGAAATGATTTTTATTGGCTATATTTGCGAGGAAATAATAAATAAAATTGCTTAAGCCCTTCGGGAAACGGAAGATTGGAATGATGGAAAATACCTGACATGTTTAAAAAAATGGTGAAATATGTTAATTGACGAGTGTTTAACTTTATAAAACAATTCAATGGCAAATAGCTGCCATATTAAAAAAAATAGCTGGACTATAAAAAATTCTTTTGAAATAACCTGAAATATAAAAAGTATTGAAAGTAGAAAAATATATATATAAAACTAATGTTTAGAAAAGGGTTGGCATATTAAAAGTTTAATAACCTGAAATATAAAAAGTATTGAAAGTAGAAAAAAAATATAAAACTAATGTTTAGAAAAGGGTTGGCATATTAAAAGTTTAATATGCCTTTTGAAAATATAAACATTTTCAATACACTAAAATTTTTATTTATTTTTCTTAATCTAGAATCTAGAACATCTAGAATGTAAAAAGAATTGTATTTATTTTTCTTAACTGTTTGGGATGTAAAAATAATAATACAAATAAATGTGTTTGTAAATTAACTATAACATTTTAAATTCCAGTGTGAATATATTTGTTTTGCCATTTTAAAGGAAAAAAAAAAAAAATCAGTGTCGGCCAATGTTTAAATAGAAGCATCTGGCGGGGCGGTTAATGGCTCACTTAACTCGGCCAACTTAAGTCGGGACCCGCCCCAGTCGGGAGCATCCGCCAAAGGAATTCACCGCCTCTTAAATTATTCCACCTACTTCCCCATAATAGCACTTTTTCTTCTTCTTCTTTACGCCCCCCTGGGACACCCTCCTGACTGCAATGAATGTCAACGCAATATGGCTGCCGCCTGGCTGGGGAGGGGGATTGACTTGTTTCCAAACACTTAATTCAATTTGTCATCGCTGCTGTTGAGGGTGGAGGCTGAGGATAGGGGAGCTCAAGTGTTCTAATTTGTGTTAATGAGGGCTAATAAAGTCATAGCCCCCTATATGACTGCTGAGGGGGGGAGTAGCGTGTGTGTGCCATCTCAGGCATCCTGTCATATATATATATATATATATATATATATATATATATATATAATACATATACACACATACATATATATATATAATATATAGGAACCTGTGATGGAGGGGTTCAACTATTCAACTATAGAATTTGATTAGAATTCCAAAATTCAGGGCAGTTAAAAGAAAGGACGAAAAATATTTTTGTGCAATACCCCCCATTAATCTGGTTTATTAGTTATTCAGTTGGCCTTATGGGTGGCTGGGTGAGTGTGCGTGTTACGTACTATGTGCCGTATCTGGCGGCCTTTCTCTCCCTATTGTGGGTCTAATTAGACGCCCTTTGTGGAGCTAATGCCGTCACCATCTGGCCGGGCCTTTCCGGAGGTGTTGGCCAGAGGGTCTGCCGATTCCCCCCAATCCCGCCCTGCCCGCCCCTCACTCAATAGCACCGGCGGGAACCATCTTCCCGCTTTGGCTGACACCACCAAGACCCTTTCACACTTGAAGGAATTAGTGAAAGATTGATGTCCTCCAACACATAAAATAGACAAGCCCCTCCACCCCAGCCTCTCAGCCACCATATTGTCACCATGTTGGCAACAGAGGTCAAAAGTCACTTCTTACAAAGCTGTGCTCGAAAGACACTAAACATTAAGAAAGACAAAATTACAGTGGAGCTTCTAATATATATAAAATCAATATTTGTTCAAAAATATTTTACTCAACATAAAATATGATAAGTAAACATTTCAAAACGTTTTTAAATGCTTCATCATGACTTTTGTCCTTTAAAATACACTACTTTCAACCTCAAGTTTTCTTCCCCCAAAATATGTGACTTTCTCTAAAGTCTAAAACCGATTGTTTTGAGAATAGCATGCGTCTTTTTTCTCTTGGGAAAATCAATCATTTTCAAAACATGTTTTTTTTTTAATGAAAAATAACCAACTTGTTTTTTAAAAAAAAAAAAAAAGATCTTGTAGCATTTTTCAGTTTAATGTTTTTGTGACTTTTTTATGAAAAACTTGTTTTTTAAAAATAATAATGATCTCGTAGCATTTTTCTCTTCAAACACACAAATGTCAACCATTGAGTTTCATGTTTGTGTGTACGCGTGTGTCAAGTGGCCTGTGCTCCTCCTCCTCCGTCGTTGTCGTTGTCTTCTTTCAAGCGGTAAGCGCAACCCTTTGCCGACCTCCAGCAGTTGGCCTTCTTCACGCCTCTTTTCATCCCGCCCTGCAACAACCAATCCCCCCCCCACACACACACATACACACATACACACATATACAAGAATGGCCAAGTGTCTTCATACAAACACGACACACTGAGCACACTTTTGGTGTTGCTGTTCTTGACAAGACCATTAACATGGCGCTGCCAGTTTACTAAAAGTAGTGGTCACTAATTCTTTGGTAAATTTCTCCAAGCACCCCTCATAATCCTGTGACATAATTTAAACAACTTTCATGTGGACCCCTCAGTGCCATAAGAATTCAAATGATTTTCCCCCAACTCTTTGCACAATCTCTCAAAATCTTAAATCATATATATATATATATATTATGTGTGTGTGTGTGTGTGTGTACGGGTGTGTGTGTATATATATATATATATGTTTGCGAGTGTATATGTGTGTGTGTACATGTAGATATATATGTATAGAGAGAGAGAAAAAATATAAAAATATATTTTTTTAAAAGTATATAATAATAAATGCTAATAATAAATATATATAAAATCAAATAGATTTTATATCTTCACCTCATCTGTTAAAGTGAAACAAATAGTCAAGAGAAGCTTTTTTTGAACACAAACCATAAGATGCAGTTGTCAACCCAAAAATTGGGTTTTGTACAAGATGACAAAGAAAGCTACCCACATGCTGCAAATTGACCTAAGTAGCAAGTCAGTCCCGTTATGACACAAATTGGGTTATTACTTTTTCATGACTCTTTTACTAGAAATTTTGTTATTTCAAAATGTCTAAAATTGATGATGATGGTTTTGTTCCATGAAATTAAACATATTTTCCATAACAATATTTTTTTTCCCTCAGAAATGTATTTCTCAAAAATAAGTAGTCTCATACATTTTTTTTCTTTTGCAGTGGTGTCCGTAGAGAGTACTCCTTCATAGAAAGAAAATTCAAGAGATTACAATAACCTGGAAGTGAAGAAGCACTCAGGAACGCATCTTTTTCAGTCTTCACCGTTCACCAAACGTAAGTCAGTGTCCTCTTGTGTACATAAATTCAAGCGCACACTTTCACTCTCTCTCTCTATCTTCATTCCTGACATTTTTCCACACACATGAAAGTCTTAAATAGCTAACCAAAAAAAATCACTCCGCTTTGAAAGGTGTTATTGTAGCTGTGAAAGTTGTTCTTGGAATCCTCCAGTGTGCATACTTCACAGCCACTTGGCCCAACATCCTCTTAGTCTTCATCTTTTAGTTTTTCTATGATTTATTTTCCACCCCTCTCGTCTTGGTGTAACGGCCTAATTAGGAACCCAACTGGACCGCGGCTGTGATAGCGCAATGGAATCCGAATGGAATCAGACACAATTAAGCAACGTATTAGTTCTTGTCATGTTCGTAGGGGTAATACAATAAACATGGCTCGGAATAATCGTAACCAGAAGGGGCGGGGGGCAATCATGCTAACAATGGAGTTTCCCTGAATACGCCTGTACAGTGTTAACGTACCCCAATAACATGCATCCTGCCAAAGGTTCTGATTCCACACTTGCGCTCTGTAACATTTGCACAAATGGATCCCTTTCAGGAAATAAATACAAGAGCAGCACATCGTTATGAACGAACAACATTTTGGAGCAATTACGTGTCATAGACAACTGGAAAATTGCGGTTGAAATCAAAATACAGCTGTGCCATGACTTTGCAGTTTAATTTACAGTACCTATTATGCTTTATTAAAACATACAGTACATCCAACAAAACATACATCTGATTTTTTGCTTCTATTCGATGGAAATTGCACTTCTCCGTCTGATGTGCACAGTTCAGCCACCAGGGCGCAGTTCAATATTTTGAAATACTATATAGATTTGCAGCATCTTATTTTTTTTTTAATCTCAGAAAATAGACAACTTTGTTTACAAATTCTAACAAATGAGGGAGGCCTCACACCCTCAGCAGCAGTTCAATGAAAACTTAGCATTAAATAGCACCTTTGTCTTATAACAGAAAGAAAAAGTAGCGAGACTTCCCTGAATTAGCATATCATAAAGTTATCTGAATATTTGATTAAATAAATAGTTGCCAGAAATTGAACTGCCCTGTTTTAAGAGATTCTTATTGGCTGTTGGGTTATCTACTTGTGTTGATAATAACTATTGTGACATCAATGTTAGTTTTGTTAGCCTGTTTATTACGTTTCCCTTTATACATTAGCATTAAGCTAATAAACTATCATAATGTGGTTATGTCGAATGTTCAAATGCATAGTTCCACTGAATTCTGTGTATATTTTGTAGTCAAGATTTGTTGACCAAAACAGGGTTAGGCATTAAAAATCCAAACCGCTAAATAAACTGTTGTTTTGACTTCATCCCTCTCATGTAAACATACCATAAAAATTGTGATATTTTGCCCCAAAAAAGCCTCCCGCTGCTTCTTAACACCTCATGGTGGTGTGAACACTCAGATAAGCACAGCTCCTTCACACTCCAGCACACATACAAACACACACACAAGCAGTTGCAGGGATAAACTAAACGTCAGCGCCGAAGCATATTGCACCCCTGCAAGCTTCTCTCTCTCTCCACATCCTTTATTCACAGGCGCGTAATTGGTAGTCAATTGGAGCTCCCCCTTTGCTCATTGTGGGCACATTTTGGTCTTGACAGAGTGCGGAAGATTAATGGCTACGAGCAGCCGAGGGAGCCTCGCCTCAGCAAGCATGAGCGCCCTAAATTCATTACGCCAATTTCCCCCTGTCCTGCGCTCCCTTACGTCCTACCCACATGCTGCAAAAAAGAAAAAAAAAAAGAAATTGGTGGGGAGGGCTGGAGAGAGTCAGATGGTGGTGGTGTTACTATGAGCAAAGGCAGTGACAAAAGGCGTCGCTCAATAACATCGCTTTTATCATATTTGCCGTTTGGCGTTCACAACCTAGCCTTTTTATTTTCGTCAAGAAAAAATAGCTCACTCTATCGTTTTCTTTGTTCAGGCCAAAGACTCCTTATGGCGGCATGCCAAGTAGCTATGTTAACCTGGGAGGGGGGACAGGTGCTTCATTTAGTTAGGTAGCCTTGTCTAACCAAAAGAAAGTATTTTGCTGCTATCTTGAGGCATGTCATTATTCAAATCAGGACTAAGTAACACTGTATTCCCTCATGTGTTTCGTCATGTTCGGTCGTGGTCACTATCCCCTGGATTTTTGCGATACACCATTATCTAACAATAGTCGCTTCCCCCATCTGCAGTTAAATAAATACAGCAAAGAGACACCTTGAATTTGAGAAGGAGCCACAGTTTCTAGTAGCTTGTAATTGTGGTGATTTATTCCCGCTGTCAAAGGCAAAGAGCCCCCGTTGCATCCATCCTGCATTTTGGGAAACGCTACACTGCGCATGCATGACGACCATGGCGCCATGCCCCGAAGGCTTATTTGGCGGGGGGGTGCAGAGGGTAGGCCACGGGAGGCATTAGTGGATGTCAAGTGACAGTGAAGCTGTCCGTCATCCTGTAGCATCATGTCTCCTACTGTTACCCTCCACACCATATTCTGTTGGTGAGTCCATTCCGTCTTGTATGTCGCATTATTACAATTATAAAAAATTCTAAATGGAATTTGACACCCCAAAATATTTGGTGGACACCATCTATCCTGCACATGCCCCCCCAAAAAACTTAAAACTGAAAATGAGCAAACCATTTGCATGTTCCATCTGCTTGCATAAGAACTAAAAAAATTAAATTAACTCTAAGAAGAGAGGAGAAGCGGCAATAAAACAGGTTAAACTCCAGGCAGGATTAGAAACGAGTTGAAACTTCTTTGTGGTTTAACCAAACGTGAGTGTAGAAAAATGTGTTGTAGTCGAGATTTAAATCTTTCTAGAGAGGTAGCCACTCTAATTTTCGTGGTACACCACAGTTTGGGAATCTCTGCTCCAAACCAGTCTTTCCCAAATCTTTTAGGCCACGCAGAGTTAGCACACCCCACCCAAAGGCTTCACACTCACAAAATTTTATTTTACAACTGATTGCCGTTACACTTTCAATCTCACGCACCCCCTGGAACGGCGCGCACCACAGTCTGGGAATCCTTGAAGTAGGGAATAACTTCAGCGGGCACTTCCAGGCTAGCTCATAAATCAGCGCAGGGCGGATAGATTCATCCAGTGGTGTAATGTCGACAAGGTGCACAGGTTCAATTCCCATTTTCACAGCTCCTTTAAGGAAGACGCCACAAATGTTTTGCATTAATGTCTCACCGTCACCGGGTGTCGAGGGGAGGCCAGTTAGGTGAAGGCCAGGTTTATAGAAGTGAGTAACAGCGTGCCTTCATAAAGATGTCACAAGAAGACACAAAGTCTCAATTTGGGGGCCGAGGCGCTGCCAGCCAGATGTGGAGGCGCAGAGCAGCGATGGGATCGTAACGCACCCCTCACCCAAAACCCCCGAACTAACGCCGCGGCCCCGTTTGAAGCGATCGTCAGGAGGCGTCCGGCCCTCCGTAACGACTGGCGATTTACGACAGGCAAGGAGCCAGAGGTCGACGTTAGCGCCTCTCCAACGTCTTTGTCGGAGCGCTCTGTCTCTCGGCGCCTCCTCTCCGCACTCGGGTTTTATTCGTCCCGCTCTCGTCTTTCGCAGCACCTGTTTGACACCTTGACTCCGTTTACGACCTTTGTCAAACCGCCGTTAAGTGTTCCTGATGACGGCCGCCGAAACACACAGCTGGCCTCCGCGATGGCGTTGACGCTTCGCTTTCCCCGCTCACAATTATTCCTTTAAAAACAAACATCATTTCACCAGTAGGGGTGGCGCAAAAACCTATTTGAAGCCGAAAATTAGGTTTGATTTTAAAGATGCGTGTAACCGAACCGAATTGTTCCTCTTGAAATTGGACGTATGGAGATTCGTATCAAATCAGATTTTATAGTGACTAGTAACATAATGAACTTTTCTAGACTTTGATAGACCCAATTAACGTACTTTCAAGAGAATTGAAGCAAATCTTTGGTAGTGAGTGAAGCTAGCGTTCATGATTTTGTAAACTTAACGATGATTTTGAGCCTTCAATGAACTAAGCATTTGTGTTTTTGTAAATTGAAGAATTTCAACAGTGACTATCAGATTCTAATTTTTGTTGTCGTTGCGGACC
Organism: Syngnathus floridae; assembly: GCF_059516105.1. NCBI lineage: Eukaryota > Metazoa > Chordata > Actinopteri > Syngnathiformes > Syngnathidae > Syngnathus > Syngnathus floridae. The sequence goes on along the minus strand of NC_142413.1, from coordinate 9,205,422 downwards.
GTAAAGAAATCAATGATTGGATCCTGAAAGACAACATCTGTGTTAATTTTATGCCGAGCTGAACTATAATTCAAATAAAATAGTTTAACGTTACATGGTATCGCTATGTATTTATTTGTAATGAGCACAGGAGGAAATGATTTCGAAAGTGATGTTAAGTGGAAATGTTGTTTGACCCGTCAGTGACTCAGACCAGCGCCAGATGGCCTTGTGAATTCATATTAATCATAAAACAAAACAATGAAATATAATCCGCAGAACAGCATGTGGACTCCAAAGAGGATTCTTTTGCCTTCCAATTAAATGAGAGTGTATCCTCTTGTGTTTCACTGGAAATAAAATGTTGAAACTGTATTTTTTTTTCAGTAGGAAGTATTTATTCGGACAAGGAAATTGATCATTAACTGAGATGGACGTGGGCCACCCTCTCAAGGGCTGTATTGGACTACAAGGGTGGATTTTTTCCCCCGCTTTAGTGTGGTAATTTCAATATAATGGCACATTCACACTAGTACGCAAGCTCTTATTAGCGCCCACGCCGCTACATCTGTGTCCACTTTGTAGATGGCGCACAAAAAGACCACCGTTTCTGTTTTCTTTGCTAATGAATTGTAGCGGTGGAGCGAAATTACACACAGATTGGAAATTATGAGCAATTTTTGATGCGCTGGATGTAGAAAAATGCATCTGCCGTTGTTCATATTTGCTATTTATTGCCAAGAATGTGTGCAAACACAAACTAGGGATTTCGTTTGATATGATGAAACACTAACACCAATGTAATAATAAATGCTGTCGTCCATTAAAATAGTACAAATGCAGTAAAAATATAAACATTACAAAATATTTTGAAATGACGGAATGTGATACACATTTTGTATATTTAACATTCTGAGTAATTAACCATCAACGATCATCGTCTTATTATTATTATTATTATTATTATTGTAAACCCATGTTGGCATATCACTATTCCTGCCAGACATTCTTCTGTTTATGATTGTTATCATGAGTTGTAGGTGTTTTAAGAGTCGTGATAATAATAGCAGAAGTATTAGATTACAATGTTGAAAACGGCATGAGGAAACTGACTAAAAAGTTTTAGTCATAAGTTCATGCTGATGCTGAACATGTTAGCTCATGCCCACTGGGCATAAAGACACTGAACATGTATACATAGTGTAGTAGTGATGCTCAACATGAGAGAACATGACTGCTGCTTGGAATGAGGTGGGGTTGTCATTTTTTGTCTGCGGTGTTGAGGGGGGGTCACCAGCAGGGGTTCCTGGATGGCACTGTGGCCCATATGGCCTGTCACTCAAATGAGAGGCGAGATTTTTTTTTTTTTTTCCAAAGGAGCAACTTGACGCAGGACTGTCTCCATGGGGTGTCTGCGGCTGTCTGGCAAAACTATGCCCTCACTCATAAGTCTTTCCATGTTTAGCGTATCAAGTCTGCTAATAGGCTGAAGACCATGACCTTGAGAAGGAACCCTGTCATCAGTATGATCAACCAGCGTCGTCTTTAAACTTATGTTTATTTGGAGGATTTACGTGTAGTTAGTCATATATACATTCACAAAACAATCGCAAAGAAATACGTGAAAGAAACGTTTAAGTGCCGTATTTCCGCGAAAAGTGGCGAACCTGGATCGACATTTATTTAATCAATCGCAGATGAAGGGAGGAGTCGATTAAGGATGAGACATTGGAAATAAAGGCCACCAACAAACTATGCAAGAAAAATGACAATTAGTATGTGAGAAATTGCTTTGAGTGTGTGAAATGGTTTGTAAAAATCTAGTGTCGTTGTAATTGTTTGATAAAAAGATGCTAGCTGAGACTAATAAATTGGCATAACGTGTATCTCACTTCACTTGGTAGCCTATGTAACTGTGATCGCTAAATACATAGATCAGGTAGCTAGCTAGCTAGGAAAGTTAGATCAACACGTTTTGCTACACTATGTTATTTGGTTGAGAAATTATTCTCTTAGCCTCAACTAAATATATATATAAATCAGGCACATAACATACTGTAAATTGACTTTGGATAGCTTTGCCAGCTAGCTATTGAGCAAAACAATTTATTACTAAAATGCTAACTAGATACGTAGGCAGATGTATGTTGTTAACTACCATTAACTTGACAAGAAGACAAATGCTAAAGGCGGCTGTGTAGATTTTTCAACCTATCATGTCAGCATTCCTTTTTTCTCTTGTTTCAGCTGCACTCCTTTGGTGCCGGATCATGAATCACGGAAATTGATCGTCAGTGTGACCGCTCGAATAAGCGACCGCTCGGGGTGTGACTGCTTAAAAGGACGTGTTGCCGCCGAGCTAGTTTCCTCCAAGAGATGACCGCTCACATCGCTCGGAAAGAATGAAAATGTCCCGTTTAAAATTACAAGGTCCGGTGTTGATTATCGACCGCTCGTGGCTTCATCCGCTTGTGTCGTTTGTATTTTGCTGGCTGCTAGAATTCTTAGACTCTTGGATTCTTGGAGGTGTCATGAGCTGACTGACGAGGTTCGGCAGCTCAGATGTCATTGCCACGTCCAGGAAAATACATGAGAACGTTAATGATGGGGTATCCAGATAGTTGAAAATGTCTTGCTCATTTCAAAACGTTCTTGATACAGGCAGCCTATATGAGTTTCTCCGTAGACTGCATGGGCTCTCTCTTAGATACCGTAATTTCCGGACTACAAACCGCACCGGACTATAAGCCGCACCAGCTAAAATTCGGGGATATTTTAGTTTTTTTCTTACATAAGCCGCACCAGACTATAAGCCGCACCTGCACACGAGTTTTATACAAAGAAAGAAAGTACACAGAAAGCCTTTTTAAAGTTTTAATAACATACTTTAACATGTCTTTCTAAACATTGCCTGTGACGCAGCAGTAGTACCGCAGCAACACGGAAGTGTGCACTGCTTTGTGTAATCTCTTGAGTCACATGGCAGAGTAAGAGAAATGGTTTAGAGCCCTTTGACGCAGGTCACCTAGCGTGCATTCATACTAAAGCTCATAATAGTCACAAGCAACACAGCCAGAATAAGCAGCAGCCATAGTAGTGTTTCAAAATAGTATTTTTGTTGTTGTTTTTTTCTTCAAGATACCGCACAACAGTGGTCCACAGCCTTTTTACGAGGCTATAAAAGTGATCAAGTCATCACAAAAATCACGAAAAAAATCTTATATAAGCCGCACCTGACTATAAGCCGCAGGGTTCAAAATTTTGGGAAAAAGTTGCAGCTTATAGTCCGGAAATTACAGTATTTCTTTTAGGAGAGGCTCAGAGTAGAGGTGTGGCACGGGCATCTGAAATCCATTGTAGCTGTGTTTTTGTAGACTTGACTTTAGTGAGATTGGCTCTCGAGTTATCTTCGATAGCTGTATAGATAACCCAAGTAGATTTTGAGTAAATACAAATATTTAATTCTAGGTGAGGGAACCTGTTTCATTCAAATGAAGAAAGGCACCGAAAAACAGTGTTGGGAGAGATGCTAACAAACAACAAAAAAGTAAACATCAGCACGTCATCAGTACCTCACGAGCGATTAATTGTTTTCGGTACTTTTTCTTTGTAGCACTTGTTCTGACAAGGCTTACTTAGTTGCCATGTTTTTGTGGCGCATCTTTCGCACCCCTGCCTCGCCACCCCTTAATGATTCTTCCAGATTGTCTGTCTCTTCTTTTATTGTGAAGATAAATCTGCTGTAACAAGCTGAAAACAGCCATAAATCTGGACTGGGGTTCAGATTGCAACGCAACAATCCTCCTGGGGTGAGTGCCGTAAAAGAGTTGAGTGCGTGTGACAGTGTTACTGTTGTTATTGTGGGCTTGCAACTAATGTGTCTTCTGTTTTTCTAAGACACCACTTAACCTCAAACTGATTATTGCTTTTTCTGTCAGGGCCTGAGAGACAGATTAACAAAAATAAAAGTGAAGAATAAGCATTAATTTTAGTGTTATCTAAGAGGAGACTAAGGGCAGCAGTACATTTAGTGCTTTCAGTTATTTAGTTTTAGTAAGGAGAAGACTTTTATCCAAGAGGAGACTAAGGGCAGCAAAAGTATTGCATTACACGCAAATGGTAAATACTCCCATTTACGTTTCAGATAAGACAAATAAGGACACCAAGAAAATGGACAAGTTTACTATGTTAGACAAAAGACAAGATGTGTAAATAACAGATAACAAATAACAAATTTGTCACCTTGTTGACAAAGCATACTTAAAAGTAGGCACAGTGATTTATGAATCCGTTTTCATGTGAATATCCCAAAGAACTTTAGCATGTTGCGGCCAACAAGTTTGTCGGAAATAAGAGAGCATAATTGTGCTGGCGGTAAAAAATGTAAAATAATAAATGACTGTAGCCTGAGCAAAGAATAATATTCAATCACAGTGGGCTTAATACAGACTCCTGCATATTTGGACTTGATTAGCGGTGCGGCCTGCCAAAGGTTTTTTGGAAGCCGCAGATGTCTTTTTGTGGCGTCTTTCAATGAGATGAATTAGAGACAAAAGACCGAGTGGACATGGCGTCTGCACATCAAACACACTCGGCCATCGCGGTCGTCATCGTCATCCTCCTCCGCGGGGAGACCAACAACAAGGTGTCCCAGCAAAGAGCCAGAGCGAGTGCTGATAGACGCACCTCACGCTCCCCCCTCGTCCCCTTGGCTAATTCATCTTCCCCAGAAGAGTCCTAATGAGCTCCAGTTGTTCCAGAGCAGGCCCGTCAGGAAGTGGATGTTTGGCGCAGGATCAGTGCGTCTTCACGGGGGCCACTTATGTGCTGCTTACCCTCGCCCCCCCCCCCCCCCCCCCCCCTCCCACACCCACTCTTCCTCCTCCACCACTTCTCCTTTCCAGTCATCTTTATTTTGCTTTTAGTATATCATTTCCTTTGTGAAATCGTAAGGAATGATGAATATAAATGGCAAATACATGTAAAAATGAAGATATAAATAAAAGTTAATGAACAATTTCAAAAATGTGGAAAGAATATGAGCAAAATGACAAGTCAAAATACAACAAAAATACGGTGAACGTTTTTAAAAAGGCAAAACAAAAAAGCAAACGTTTTTAAAAAAGCAAAACAAAAAAAGTCAACCTTGGAAAATCGACAGAGTAGAAAGTCAATAGAATATGAAGATGATTATTCTCACATTTGACTTCACCCTGGGAAGTGTTTGCAATATTTTGTCAGGCTATTTTAGCAAGGCAAATATTGGAAACAGTTGTCCTCCCCGCTTGAATCTAAAGCGAACGTCGTATCAAGCATCCACTCACTAAATCTTTCTTCACTCTTGAGTTCATGAGAGGAAAGCACGGCCAAAGCTGCTTATCGCTCCAATCAAGTTCTCATCAATTACCGCCATCAAACGACACCGCTTTGACCGGGGGAAGTGAACGCAGCATGTGACCACGTTTTCAATTGTAATCGTCATGACGGTTCATAATACATGACGAGCATACGGTAGACCGCACTTATTGATTTATACGCCGATAGTTTGTCAAACACACGTTGGATCTTGCGGCTGGAGAGTGAAATAATGCGCCGTCATTTTTGCGTTATTGCCGGGAAGATGACCAGCGGCTTCAGCCAACTTGTCGTTTTGATGAGCTGTCTGACAAAGACCCCGTCTTTCTTTTTCTTTCATAAAGTCCTCATTAAAAAGTCAAAAGGAGGTCTTCTGTCAAGCTTTGATTGCCTCTGCCATTTGCTTCTGTCACTACGGCCTGGCGACTTGACCCTTTCTGGTGATTCTCTCTGGATTGTCTGTTCTCTCGCAAACCAAAGTGCTTCGGAAGCTACGGTTGTCTTTTGCTTTTGCTCTTTGTTCTTAATTGTCTCGCAGAATAAGGTGTTGTGTTGCTGTTTTTGGATCTTGCCGTCATTACTGTTTGTGTTTTTGCTTTCTGCTGTTTACCTCTCTCTGGACCACTTTACTGTCATTAAGCGCTTGTAATTTAATACCAATCATCAGTCAGTGTTGTTTCTAAGTGTCCTCATGTTGAACTGTTTGTAATGTTTCCTGTAACTAATGTCAGCCAATGGCCAAGCTGAAGAAGTGTTCTTTTCTTTTATTTTCTACACAAAACCACAATTGATGACGGCAGCCATGTTTGATTTTGGGAGTGTTTCATGAATGCGAACCGCCCTCCTGTCAGGCCGCCGATGATTTGCTCCAGGAGCCACGTCGGAATGCCGTATCTTCTCGAGGCCGCTGACAAATACGTGACATCATTAAAGGTTATCCCAGGATGTGAGCGAGACCATTGCTGTGACAATGAACAGTTTGTTTGATGTAGTAAAGATGCATGCATGAGCATGAGTGTGCGTGCGTATGTGGACGGAGTAACAAATTCCTATTTAGCAGGCAGCACAAATATTTTGATGTTGGTTTCTGGCAAGTACAAACATAAGGCATCATTCTGCGTTTGCTTTTATTACATTTTAAAAGAAAGGGAACAAAAACATTTCCGGCTATTTGCATGCGTTTGATTGTGTGATCCTGCACACTGACCTCATTGCGATGGATTATTGGTCGCATTCCAAGTCATTCACCAAGCCAGATTTTCTCTCCGCAGAGCAGTGCACTATTCCCTATGCAATTGTTCTTTTTTTTTTGCATTAGAATGAACAAATGGCTGATCCACAGCTTACAGCCTTTGGGCAGAGGTCATTATTTTAATTGATTGGTTGGTTTTCATAAGTAACTCAGTTGGCTCATTTGGCGGTAGTCTGTTTTTTGGTATTTGCTACTTAGTTGGTTGCCTGGATGTTTGCTTTGTTGGGTGTACGTTGTGCATTTGATTTTCTGTAGTTTTGAGTCTATTGCGGCTTTCGTGGCATATTCATGAAATCAGTCTTATCATAATTGCATTTGACTATACACTGTGTAGGGCTAATAGAGCTTTTGTTTCCTGGTATTTGTTCTGTTTCATTTTAATATTGGTCACCTTCACAGTTCATATTGTCTTATTTTAACGTTACATGTATATTTGTAAGCGATTGACTTGTACATACTAGGTCTGGTAATTTCCTGAATTATGTGCATCTTGCGTGAACATAAGATTGACCAGAATCCAAGTCAGATGAGAACCAGAACAATAAAATTCCAATTTCCATCATATACCTGCCCCTTTCCAACACTTGCGAGCATGAAATTCTCCGGGAGCCTGATTTCAAATAGTCGTGCTTTCGAACGCGAGAGCCTTGTGAAGTCAACAAGCATGAAGGCATGCTTTGGCTTCACAAAGGTTACACCAAGCGGAGCGCGGGTAGAGTGGATTACATCCATCAGCGCGTAGACGTGCTCGCATCCAAAAAGGCCCCAGCGTGTGACCAGAAGGTTCCAGACGGGCCACGAGGGGGCTTAAGGCCGGCCTCGTAAACGCAGCGTGATGTTAAGTATCAAATAGTTACGGCTGCGTGACAAAGATCTGAGCAGGACGGGCAGGGGCAATGGCAGTAGAAATGTAAACACGGTGGCGGTGATAATCACAGCTGCCCGTGGTCATGCTGCAGAAGAAAAGCCAAGAAAGCCGTGACGCTCGTAAACGTGTGAGAGGAAAGCAGCTGCCCTGTCGTACGCTGTTTGGGAATGTCACAAAGTCAACAACAATGGTGGTCAAAGTGTAAACATTGGGATTGCGATGTGGCCATGTGAATATTGCACTTGGAGGGGCAACATTTTATAGGAAGGCCGACAATCACTCAACTACTGAGTTCAACTGACTTATTTTGTTGTCCATTTAGGAAAATGAATTATTATTATTATGATATCAAATTTGAACATTTATTGCACTCAGTGCTTTTCTTTTCCTTTTATTTAGAAGAATATTTTGATCCCCCACACCCTTCCACCATGTTAAGTACCTTCCAAAGGTCGTGCTGACTTATTTATCTGAACAAATCGTTTAAAACCGCCAATTTAAGAACAATGTAAAGTTGTGATAATATTAGAGTAGGTAATATTACTTTTTTTTTTTTTTATTTGGCCCGAGCTCACCTGAGATCAACTGACACAATGTGGAAAAGTGTGTTGTGGTGGTCAACAAGCCTGTTCCAGCTTTTTTTTTTTGGTAGGCATCAAAAACATCATCAGTTTGAATATTAAATACCTTATTTTTAGCTTGATATTTTATATACTTATTCTACCTCTCTCTCTCTCTCTCGCTCTCTCTCAAATTGTGGTTTGTTAATTATATTTTGCCAACATAGTTGTCTCATATGGTCATCGTGAGATTGCTTTCCCAACCCAGATGTAGAAATAAAAAAAACGAACAATACATTTATTTATTTTTTATGAATGAGCCCTGGACAGTGATGTTAAAGTTGCAAGAAGTGCCTGTATTCACGTTCAAACATATTTTTGCACGTAGAGCTGAGTCGTGCTTTTCCTTCTCAGCGGACACACATGTTAATGATCCACTAATTTTTCCACAATCTCAGAGACATTTCAAACCGACATAGATTGGAATGCTGTTGATTCCTCTTTCCTCTCCCTTTCCAATGTAATTGACGTCTTTGCCGAGGAGGCGAACGTGAATCCAAGTATTTGATGTTGGCCAGCGGTTGTTGGCACCCTTTTTGGGAATATGGTACACGCCCGCCTTGTATGTTCATCATGGAACTGACAAATCAATGAAAGACAATCGGCGTGGTTTCTGTGGCTCTTTCTCAAATTTTGGAATTATGTATCATTATTATTGACTCCAACCTCCAGCGATTAATCGTGACAAATTGCTTTTAATCTATACATCTGAAGTAATCTTGGAACGTTCTATTCCTGTCATAATAAACATTACAAATACGACATTTACTATTTATATTGAATGGAAATTACATTTTTTTTCTAATCTTTTTTGATTTCATTGCTCTTTAAGTATGAGCAGCTTTTTCTTTTTTTGTTAAATTGTCCTGCCATGACAAGGGAGAGTTTATCACAGTGCTGACAGGCTGTTGTAAGGTGACACATAACAAATGGACTCTCGGTGAGGCTTGCATGTGTGTCTGTGCGTTAAAAGACAACAACAACTGCGCGAAATAAAATGCTCTGCCGTTTTCTGGCGGGCCGCCATTATCGCTGGGGTGTCGAAACCGGGCTTCAATGTATGTGTGTGTATGTGTAAGAGAACAGAGAACAAAACTGTACAACGGGTTCAAGACTGTGAATAGTGAGAGCTGTGATGAAGATACATTTCTGGGACAAATAACACAAGTCAACACTTTTTTTACACATTTTTTTTCTCATAGAAATGTAAGATCTACTGAATCGGAATCTGCCCTCATTCTTACATAACATAATACTAAACGCTTGAATTCATCTGAGAGACTGTTTACATAAATGCTGCTGTTTTGGTTAGCAACTGAGTTATACTGTTAAAAATGCTTCTAACCTGGAGGTAGCAACACGCTTGGTCATCACCTTTTTAATCTCCCACCTCCCGACACTCCATGCAGAGTTATTGTTATCCGTGGCAAGACAGGCTCGGGGAAACGAAGCAAAAACACCAAAATGCAAAGTAGCTTCAGTGACGCCGGCTCTTTAAAGGAAACAGGTGTTACTCTTCTACAGGCTTGTATTTTTTGACACATCCCATCCTAAAACAAATACACCGTCGCTCGCTTACAGCTGTCTCTGGTATGACCAGCGCAGCAGGACAGAAAGTGCTACATCATGGGGATTGTGTAAAAGGATGCATTCCTACATGTCAAACTGGGCAAGGAATACATTGGTCATCATTACCTTCACATGAGACCCCCTAAGCACCTCCAAACCGGGCCAGACCCCTGCTGTCTTTCCCACAGTTGCTTGTGTATGAAAAAAAACATTGTCTTTTGGATCTGTGCATGCAAAAATATTGTGTTTTAATCATCTTAAGTGTGTTTCATATGTTTAATTTTCCAACTGTGTGGGATGGATGAAACGATAAAATATTTGGTCTCTCGACATTGCAAATGTTCACATATTAGGAGTGGATCCATAAACAGAGATTCAGTGTAATATTAGTTCTAAAAAGACTACAGGGTGTATAATTCCCATCTGGGTTAGGTTCCTGTTCTGGAACAATCAGCGTGTCCTGCCAATGGAAGCCATCCAACAATCCGCTTTGCCTTAGCCGCCCAGTCATCACTATGTTAAAACAGACATTGGAATGGTTGGGTTTAGGAAGCTCACTGCTCAGCTGTCAGGTGTCCTTACCCTGGCTTTCTAACAAGCACAGGTTACAAGACATACTTTCCAGAAGTCAGTGATACCAGCTCATACAATAGGCTCCATTTCAGACTCCTGGGGAGATGGGGGATGATGATGACTATTTTGGTCAGGCAAAAACCATGGACGCCTTCCAGGCCTGAGGAAAAAAAAAAGTATACTCACTTAAATTGAAGAGCAAGTGGGTTGCTTCAGAACAGTGCACTCACACATCCAGCTGACTTGTACGTGGACATTTATAGTTCCTCTCTTCTCCTGATAACAGGGTACATTTAATAATAGGGGGAGGACGGAGGGATGGACGGAGGGATGGACGGATGGACGGACAGACAGACAGATCGAAGTGTTGTTCAGCTGCTGAATGAAGTCGTCACCACCGCATTGCTAGATGTCAACAGAGATGTTTCCTTAGGCAGGAATGAGGAGCATTTGGAGGTCAACTGGGCCTTCGACGGCCTTTTAAATGTTAGTGTCTGCCTTTCAGGAGCACTCGTGATTGCGAGCAGTGTCCTATGGACTAATATGTTCGTGACTCATGCTTGTCAGTCGCCTAAATGTTTTTAAGAACATTTTGTGATTTGAATACAAACGTGTTTTGCTGTTTACGGAGAAGCATCCCTAAGTAAAGTTGTAGATTGCTGTGTTACCTTTTTTTTTCTCGTCCTTAAATATCTTTGTTTTCTTTCTGTGCACATGGACTGCTATGTCAGCTTCACATGTTTAGCCCCTAGCATAGCTTAAGCTACGTGCTCCCCTTCTGGCTTTTTTTTTTTTTTTAAGGGGGAGCCCGAAACACAACTGACAACAGAGATGTCAGATCATGTTCAAAAGGAAGACACATGTCTGCAGTATGCTGTCTTTGGCGTCCAAATTTAGACCACGGTGACAGTTTTCGCGCTAAAGTTTCACGACTAGTCCGCAGTCCTTTGCACTTAGTGGGGAAGCAAATCTTCAACAGAGCAGGGAAAGTCTTTTAAATCTTGTTTGTATAGCTGCGAAAGAAGTAGATCCTCCTTGTTGTGTCTGTTTGCTTTAGCTCTGATGATAAAGCTCAAGCACCCAAGCCTTCTCTAAGCCACGTCACAGCAGGCAGCCGCAATGACTCTTATAATGTTATTCGATATAACTGTCGAGCAGTATTAGTTAGTCCAGTTTAAAATGAGGAATCAAACCCAACGTTTGTCCTCTCTGTTTCAGTGTTTTCAGTATTGGGTTGCCAAGTGTCATGTAGTATCAGCAGGGCATGAGGGGTTAAGGGGCAAATGATGGCCCACGCTCACCCGGGTCCCGCGGGCTGGCGCCGGGCAAGAGAAAATAACCTGGCCACAGTTGTCAGGGGGCTGGGGAGAGTGACAAGGAGAGACTGTCACGCTGCCACTCGGGTTTCAGGGCCTGTCATCAGCGAGAGGTCGTTACTGGGACACTAATTATCTCAACACGTTGCACTATCAGTGGTCGGTGTGGTTACAGCCTTTTTACCTCGGACTGGGTGAAGCAGCATGTGGCTTGCAGCCAAGGTTATTGTTGAGTGCCCTGTTCCAAGTATGTGCGTGTGATCTCAATTGTATGTTTGTGATCACAATTCTGGATTTGTGTCAGGTTGCCATTGACGCTTTGTAGTCAGGATCGCAATGGTCTGTATATGTATGGATGTTTGTGGTCACAATGGTCATCTTAGGTTGTAACCATCACAATTGTACATTATGTAGTCCCGTTTTGTGCCCTCCAGGATCTGTGGGACTGGAACCTCAATCGGAGCGAGGCCCCCTCTCAGCATTCCCAGAGGCCCTTCATGCCACATTTTACGTCCTGGCTCAGGTTTCTGTCACGGCCTTGCGTTGTCTGGACGGCAGTTGCGCGTGACCTGTGCTCAGGCTTAAATTGTGCCTCAAAGAGCAACCGTGCCGTGATAACGATTTTTATTACGGCCGTGTTGAGCACCGGATTAGCTTTGAACCCGAGCTCGTATTGACAGCGTGGAAATCTCCCCGGAATTTGCATTGTATAGAGTAGGGTTAAGCAACCTTTGACCCGTGGGACAAATAAGTGTACAAGTAGTAAATATGAACATAAACTAAAACACATTAGAACAGTTGTAAAAGTGCATGGAAACAAAACTTCTGCGTGTGTTTTGTTGGCCACACCCCGTACATCCATGGACTTTGTTGGAGCGCAAAGTGCTAGACTCCTCAACCTTCCAACATGTTATCCATTTTCTTTCATAATTAACATGAAAAGCCGACTTATCTTTATCTGCGACTCAAAAGCTGTGCTGATCTTAAATGCAGTGAAACAATGCCGCCATCTTCGGGGATCTGTTAGTCTTTACAATGGAGCGACCATTATCCAAACCTACACATTGAAAAATGTACTTGGCGAATATATTTGTCCGTGGCAATTAACGGTTGGATTCCAGTTGATGAGCGTTAGCGGTCAAAACAGTAATTGTGTTGAGTTTTTTTTTTACTTCTTTATGACACTTAATAGAAAAAAAATGATGTTCCGTGCATCAAAAAACTTTTCCCAATCTTGTTTCTGTTCTTCTGCAGTATGAGTTCCCTCAAAAGCAACAAATAATTGCAACAAAGTCTCTTTTGTTTCACAAATAGCTAATTTTCTCTGCTTTTAGGTCGGAAACTCGCACTTTCAGCGACACCAACCAATAATGTATTAATTGTAAGCAAAGAACAAAAAAAAAATGAAGGAACAAACTTTTGGGTATATCTGATGCAATAAGACAGTCTATACTTTTTGTAGATTCAGTTCTTATTTATTATTCTGTGGCTCTTGAACTGTCAAAATGCACTGAAACAGCTTGCTGGGAATTAGTTCATTACAAACTTTTTTATTTTAACACAATCATAGTTTAACTTGTTTTTACACTTTAAATGCAAGTTTGTTTTTATTGCTGACATTTTTAAAGGTTAGGACTTATTTTTACACTTGCATGACCTGTAAAAATATTTATTGCCATCCATCCATCCATTTTCTGTACCGCTTTGTCCCCACGGGGGTCGCGGGCATGCTGGAGCCTATCCCAGCCGTCATCGGGCAGTAGATTTCGAGAAACATTATTATTATTCTCCGTATTTGTAATTTGAGGGGGAAAAAAATCTAACACTCACAAATGACACTTAGAAATTCAATATTCCATCAATATTGCATGAAATATGTACAAAACTGTTTCGCCCTGTCTTGTCACATCAAAGTGCCCATTATTAATTGTCCTCTTTATTCCACCATTCTAAGTGATCACGAATTTGCGCTCTAATATTTATATATGCATCCTAAACCCAATTACTTCATACCGGCGATGCCGCTAAAGATCTCATTTGCATACGGCCCATCATTGTGAAGGTTAAATGACGACAGCAACGCTGGCACACGGATTGATTTCTTTCTCCAAGGGTGCTCTGACGGTCAGCAGAAATGCGATAGGGTCAATTAATTGATGAGGACTGGACAGGATCAAAATACTGCCAACCCCACCCACCCAATAAGCCCCCAACCGAAGAGCTCCTAATGGCTAATTGAGTTAGCCGGATTTGAACCGGAGACGTCCTGCATATCGCACACTTTACGGCCGGGTGAGAGGATTAGTTGAAGGACATAATTATACCGCATGAGACACTGATACTAAGTCAGCATCGTTACTACTGCCAAGGTGGCTATAGTGCTATTTGCTTCTTTCCTCTCCTTGCTGTATTTTTTTTTTTTTTTAATTTGGCAATGAGGTCAATTTTTAACTTCATTAGAAAATGAATTGATTAAACGGCCTCCTGCATTGTTTGTCAACCTAATAATTAAAAATCAATTAATATAGATAAATCACAAGTTACATTTTCAAAAATCAACTTAAATGTTAATATTTTGGTAGAAATAGAATCGAATCAATGAGTTTTGGGGGGTATTTTAAGCTTATGCCAGATCAAAAATATGTTTTTATTGTTGTCATTTTTGTATTTTGTAATCATCAGATTTTAAACTTAAATTAATTAGTTAAGTAATTTTAATGACTTTCATGACAACAATCATTTCTTCTCTAGAATAAACACAAATTCATAATTTATTCTTCCGTGTTTTATTTTGCATACCACATGCTACATCTCGAAGATAAAAAAAAAATAAAAATAAAAATGAGATCATTGCAAATGTGGCCGATTGACAGCGACCACTCGCAGAAACCGTCCCTTCCCCTCCCTTCGCGACCGGTGTCAAGCCCCAATAAATCATCCTGTATCAAAGCGCCCATGTATCGCTTCTTACATTTCAACATGTGTGGAATCAGAGCATGTCTGTCATCGAAGGGTTAGGTGGGAGGAGAGTCATTCCCGGTGTAATGTGCAACATATGTCCCATTGATTGGCCCCGACTTTACCTGAACATTGAAGACCTGTAGAGCACAATCAACAAGGTGGATAAGTATCCAAGTGTGGCAAAAGTACTCACACTTGTATTTAAGTAGAAGTGCAAATACGGAAAGAAAGAAAAGGCGTCCGTAACTCCAGAAAACTTTGTTAACCAAGGTGTGTAGTCCAAATGTCTTTGTTTTATTTGAAGAACTTAAAGATTCAAGAAATAAACAAAACCATCAATCTAATCTGAGACAACTGAATAAATTTACCTGGAACAATTTTGTAGTTTTTTTTTTTAAGGATGTCCGAAAGTAATGGTCGAAAAAGTTAGTCGGTGAGTCGAGGTTGGCTTTAGAAGAGTTGGAAGTGTCTCCCTCAGTGAAGTGTACTTTGTTACTTGCCTCTCCTGAGAAGCATGAGAAAATGGACCCCAAACGTACTAGAAATGGCCTCCAATTCATCTTCGTGATATTAATGGGCTGCACTGTCATGTCAGGTTTTAAATTTCCAACAAGTGTGTATGCGTGTGTGCGTCTGTGTGTGTGTGCGTGCGCGCGTGTGTGTGTGGTGGCTGGCCGCAGATCCCCCGTTCCAAGCCAACTCTACAATCTCCTGCAGCTTTGCACTCATGCCTGGCCCTCCATCTTGACTCCTAAAAGCCACCATTAGGAACCTGGCAAGGCGTCATTTAGGAATCTGCTTTGGTTAATGCGGACATTAAAAGGGAAGAAAATATCTCTTGTATTTACAGTAAATAGCAGTATTTATTTACTTTATTGCCGACGAGAGGAATTGGAAATGCATTTTTTAAATAAATCCCACCCTATCTTGACATCTTATTCTAAATGCTCGATGGGTGCTTGACTCATTTAAAAGAGATAAATGCCACATTCAAATAGAAATCATTCCAAAGTAGTCATTTTGTACAAAAGCTAAATCCTCTCTCAAATGCTATAGATGCTTGGCCCCAATTAGTTTCTTAGGGTGTGGCATCTATTTCGGAAAAATAAATAGCTCAAGTCAAATAGAAACCATGTCCAAATTTAGCGGGTGCATCATCACCTAAGAAAAATAAATCTCGACCGTGCCCAATTAGTTGCCAGTTGCATCATCCACTTACGAGAATAAATATCTGTCTTAAGTAGATACTTGGCCCCAGTTCTTTACTGGGTGGATCCCTCATCCACTTAGGAGGAATGAATGCCTTTCTCAAAACGGGTGCCGTCAGCAGGTGTGTCATCCATCTAAAAGAAATAAACATCTTCAAATAGACACCTGGCACCAATAAGTGACCCAAATTTGTCAACAACTTGAGTTAAATAAATACCTCCATTCAAGAGGGGCCATTGCCAAATTAGTCACTGGTTACTGAAACATCTCCCTCAGACACACACCTTGCCCCAAGTGGTCGCTGGCATTGCCTCGCCCAAATGAATCTCTTCACGTCATCCGTTGAAAAAAAAGAAATGGCGCCACAACTACCATGGCAGAGTGAGGGTGTTGCGACAAGGCAAGCGGCCTTACGGACGACAGAGTGTGAAGAAAATGTCCCATGTACAGCTGCCGCACTGTTTTGAATTTCCTCCAAAAAAAAAAGCTGATTGGATTTCCATTGCACATTTTTTTTTTTTTTTGGGCCGCATGTAAGATTTATCTGCATGTCGTACTCCTATAGCCGCCTGGCTTTTACCGAAGACGGCGCCCCCCGTAAGCGCTGCTACTTTTTGGAACGGCGCTATTGGTTTCACATATGGCCGCTTGGCGAGGGTTTTACGTGGCTCTGGTTTTTCCACTTCAAAGGTGTTGGCTGGAGACTAGGTCAATTTTACAGCTGAAGGTGAGAAAGGCAACGCTTTACTACCCAGATAGCGCCGTAAAAGTAGAGGGGTTCTCTTATAAATCTCGTGCCGACAACAGCGAGCCTTTCAATTTAAATTCATTTTATTGTGTCAATGCGAAATAGCAGCAACATTCTTGACAAATCCTTCACTCAAATTTAGAGAAATTCAGCAAATTTACCAAGCTTTTCACCACTTTTACCATAAAAATTCAACAACTTTATTATCATTTATCAATCAATTCAAATCATCAAACTTCCAAATGTTCTTATTCCATGGTTCATCTCCTGAATTGATGGAGAAATTTTACAAATTCACCCCTAATTTCACATT
This sequence comes from Syngnathus floridae, assembly GCF_059516105.1. Taxonomy (NCBI): domain Eukaryota; kingdom Metazoa; phylum Chordata; class Actinopteri; order Syngnathiformes; family Syngnathidae; genus Syngnathus; species Syngnathus floridae. The sequence goes on along the minus strand of NC_142413.1, from coordinate 9,188,659 downwards.
TTTCAACCCAATTCACATCATCCCATCTTTAAAATGTTTAACATACAGCACAAATTCCCACACTCACGAATGGCCAATTTAAAAACAAAAAAAATTATCGACCAACATCAAAATATTCATCTCATTCAGAACATCCTGTGATAAATTCAGCTCAAATTAATCACTTCTCTTCTGAACTCCTTTTAAATGAATTACATTATGTTAAACCATTCCAACATCAAAAATATTCAACCTTTCATTTGCATTTTTCCACAAGTTAATAGCTCACAAATCTGATTCAAGCCAATCTAAATTGAAAATGTTGAACTAGTTTCAACCCTGACAGTCGCTGTGCTCAAACAATTGCGGCATGGTGCAAATTCCCGGGATTATTTTAAATGACGAGTAATTTGAGGCTCCCTGGATTGAGGGGATCCTTGGGATTAAGGGTTCAAGTTGCAGTTGACATCCCTGAACAGCCAGTACTCCCGCTTAAAGCACCGAGGAGAAACACATGGAGAGGTGCGCTGTGGGAACGCTCGCCCGCTGAGGATAAGATAAGATAAGAAGTCAAAGAAATGACTTCTCGTTGCCCCCACCCCAAATTAAATGGGGAAATGACATTGGAATGAACTAAAGTGTCTCTTGGGACGCATTCCAACTTCAAACCAATTGCCTTGATTTAAAGCAGAAGCAGGAAACTATTTCTTAGGGAATATAGTTTGATTTTTATAAGACCTTGATAAATGCAAACAGGCATTTATTTCAACACTGAGATTATTTGGGTTTATCAGAAATAAAAGAATTTGGAAAATAAAAACTTTTATGGTTATGTTAAGAAAAACATGTAAATGAATTATTTGATATGCAAGAGCTGCTGTCGGTCACAGCTCACGCTTAGACTCACGTATGTGCCAATATCGGAATGCCAACCCTAAGTCCCGCCTCTTAAAGACACATACATTTTTCTTACATAAATGCTTTTTTTTTTACAAACGGGTTTTTAAAAAAAGACAAGTTACAGTCTGCCTGCACTGAGGGGGTCGGATCTCGGGCAATTACCCACTAAATCTAATAGTACGCTCTTGAACATCAGGATTCTCCTATTGTCAAACAATAAATAAAAATGTGAGTGCAAAAGAAGCTAACACATGGCACCAGAGAGTCAGCGTGACGAAAGGACTCTGCGTCAAGGTTGCTGTCCATTTCGTTGAAACATTCCCGCATTGATCGTCCCGCCCTTGATCCCGGCAATGCTCTATCAGCCGAAGCGGTCGTTAACAAAGTTAACCTCCTCCACACCGTGCGGCGTCTTGGCCCCAACCAGGCAGATGCACAGCTGTGCTTATGCTTACCTCGGCATAAAAGCATTGGGTCATCGTTATCGAATGAATCAAGGCTGTCATAACGTGCTCGCTTAGATCGCGTAACACTCCAACGTGACCAAAAGCACGTACACTGAGAACCAGAGAGGACATCCTCATTTCTAATTTAGGAGGTTATTGAAGGGCTGATTAAGGCCTTAATAGGCTAACGATTAATTAGCATATGTAATCTAATGCCCGTATTAAATTGTCACTATGAGTTTATTTTAACATAGACTGAAACAGGATGAAACATAAACTTACCTATTACTTTTATTTATATATACACTATTTATACAAATAATTTTACATGCTTATAGAAAAAAAGAGAAAATGGAAAATAAATTAAAGATACTATAGATATTAAAGATAAAATCTTACATTTATTTCTTTTGTATATTGCTTATCCTCCTTAAAATGAACAATTTAAAGATGATATTTTCACTTAAATTCACAAATACTGCTCTGACACAAAGTATGTTTCCATGCAATTTACATTTCATTATCCTACTTTAGTTAAAGTACTCACTTGTTTTCATACAATTGTATTTATTTTATTCATTTATGTAAAATAATGTAATAAATGGTGTGTGTGTGTTTGTGTGTGTGTGTGTGTGTGTGTCTTTTGGGCGGCTGCGTGTGTACATATACGTAGTATGTGTAAGGGTGCCAGAGGAGATGCAACAAGGGAGACATGATTGTCACATTGATTAACTCTTCACTGTGACAATAAACTCTGTACCACTGGGAGCGTGACACATCTGACACACACACACACAGACACACACACGTACTCCCCAGGGTCTTGGTGCAAGCCTCTATCCCAACTGTGCTCCATTTCATAAGTGCATTCACTTCATAATTGAAAAGGAAACTCGGGGGCGTGTTTGTCCACTTAATCCGCTTACGGTGCGTGTTGATGCGTGTGTGTCTGTGCGCTCGGTAGCCATGACCCAACTCCCACCACGAGGGGCTCTAGCTCCACCGCCCCATTTCCACCCCTGCGCTGCAGGGTCACGGCAGGTTAATGAATGATTATTTCTCACTTTGTAACACAATGGGATACCACTTTAAAAGGGCAGACCCCCACCCCTAAACCCCCCCGAGCATCCTCAGTGGTACAGGCCAGTGTGAGAGGTGTACAGCATATGCAAGTCTATAAATAACCAAATTTTTTGACGTACTGTCAAGCAATCTTTAGATAGCAATTGTTCACTCTCCCAGAAAATTAAAAGGTTACAGAGTTCCTTTTGAACTGATATTTTTTAACAGGAGGAAGGGTCTTGCTTTTATACACCACTTCTACAACTCATTTTAACAATAGTTCATTATGTATCACGTTTATAAATTCTTCCGTTTTAAGTAAATGAAAAATGAAAGAAAAAAAAGAAAAAAGGATTTCGGCGAATCCTTCTCTATACTGACAAAAGATTTCTGAAACACGGGTCCTTGAACAAACAGGACTGCTTGAAAAATGAAATTTGACCTTCTTTGAGGTTCTGATGCTGGGGACGGTGCAGTAGAGTATTTCAAAGTGATTTTCCTGCTTCTTAGCGGGAAGAAAGTACTGTACAGTGTGTTATTAGCGTAGTGACACACGTTAAGCATGTTCAAAGTTCTCGGATGTGTAAAACCCTCCTTGAAATGGTGACAAGCCCCTCATAGAAAATGAATGATGTTAGCTGAAAGAAAAACAATCAGCGGCGCGTCACCGCAAAGCAGCTACTACTGTGATGAGAGATAAATCAGCCCCGAGCTATTGTTTTTCCGAGCTCCTATTTGGAGTCGGAGGCCACTTTCCTGTGCACGGCACTCTGTAAATCACTTAACGCATCAAAGAGCTCCGGTGTGCCGCCCTCCCCGACACTGCCGTTCAACAATAGGGGGGCCGTGCCAACGTGCGAACATGACAAGGATGTAGACCCACGTAAGGTTTTCCTCTCCCGAGGTGATGAAAGTCGTGGCAAAAGATTTATGATGAGAGTCGGAATAGCGACAGGAAACAAAAAATATACGGGAGATCGTTTCGGTGGCAAATGCTAAGAGATTAATGGGCCAGTTGTTTTGAGTTGTACCTGGTCACGCAAACCTGCTTTCTTTAGTCTGTGTCTCAGGATTTGGTTTTATTATTGTCCCAAAAAGGTCTTAAAACACCTCAAAGCCGCCCACGTTGGAAGGGTTAGGCCAAGTGTTTCCCATGTGGCTCAGCTACCAACTTTTGACTGGGATTCATTTGGTCAAATTCATATACAAGGCCTGGAATGAGCCCAAAATGGCTGACTTCATGTTCAATTTTTGGGAATAGGTTCTTGAGGCTGGGGAAATTAGAAATGAGTCCACCACAAACTTCCTTTGAATCATTTAGTCTGATGTCATGGGCTGAATCTTTTCTACTTTCCAGGGGGGCGTTGTTTGGTTCGTTTGTGTTTGAGACTCCTCAAATACAATTTCTCCAGGATACACGCCAAAAGTTTTTAGGCGTGCGTAGGCAGCGGGAATAATAATGATTCCTACTATTTTTCTTTGGCCTTTTACATTCACAACTGTTGGCGTATTGTCACACATATTTTGTCATCCTCGGAGACTCTTTGAAGGAAACGCGCCATCGTCCCTCCACAAACACGACGCTGAGTCACGTTGTTAGCCGTGAATAGCAGACAATTTGCCCTCACCTATTTGCCGGGCTGACGTCAAGACGGGATTCACGCGCCTCCGTCGGGCCGTCCCCGTGTGTCTTGCCGGCTTCCAAAAGCCATGCAAACAGGAAAGCGCGGGGGCAGATGACCAAGTGCTACCTTCCCTCCTGCAGGAGAGCGTGCGGCGCTGAGATTCAAGGCCACCAACCTGCCCACGGCTCACATCCTCTGTGGAAGCGAGGCCCCAATACGGCCGAACGGAAACGGGCCGCATTTATCCGAGGGCGGCACCGAGAGCATTGTGTGCTCACTGAATATCTGAGGCCCTTTTACACCAACATTCGGATGTCCAATCAAAAAATGTTGCGGGCACACATATCCAAATCTGCTGAACCCATTTGAACTTTTACTAACAAAAATAGCAGCATCTAAAGACGCATGTGTAAAGCGAGTGCAGGATCATTGATGTGTAGATTCATAAACGACACAGCACAAACGTGGACCCTGGCATTTGATTGTGCCATAATTTTTTTGACATACATGACCCAGTCTACAAGTTTTTCCAAGTTTTTTCCTTTGAACGGGAAGCAGAAACAAAAAACACTTGTGAATAAGAATAAGTGCTTAAGAAAAAGGATGAATGGAAAGTATAGGCAAAGGATGTAACCATGCGGAATACAATGAAATATGTGAATGACTTTATTAGTGAGGCCAAAGCAGCAAGCGCAATGAAGGCTGGAGAGGAGGGTGGGTGAAAGGAGTCTTGTCGCCCCGGGCAAGCAGCGAAGCGATGCTGGGAGAAAAATCCACCAAAGGGGGGGGGACTGAGTCTCTTCATCACTCGGGAAGCAGCCACCCCGACGCATCAAATCCTGTCAGCTGGAGAAGAGGCAGACGGCAAGGTCACGGCAAATGTTGCGGGCGACCTTATCGTCGCCTGCTGATGTCTTTTTCATTATCCCGCGAGGGGAGAGTAGAATGAGGGTCTGATCCAGCTGAGTGTCCACCCCTCCCCCTCTCGGATCAGCGTGAAATGTGCAACGGCAATGGAGGATAACGTCATTTTAATACTTGAATGCGAAGAAAATAGTCTCCACTTTAATATAGAGGCGCTTCGAATAAGAACTTGCTATCAGCATGTGAATGCAAAAAAAAGCAATGGAAAACGCCGCAATATGCATGCCAGTCCACTAGTTGGCAACCTTACTTAAGAATGCCCATTGTGTATGTGTGGCACTTTGACACGGTGCACCAGAAGCGAACACTTATTTGTCTGAATCTGGCGAAAATTAATGCAGCTCTGCTTACCTTTTGACTTCCACTTGCTACCACTCTGTCACAAATATGGTGGATATGTTCCTTTTGGAAAAATATTGGATGAAAACGTAGTAAAAGAGAATGGAGTGTTTGTTTTAGGGGTGTGCGCTTTAAGGGGCGTGGCCTAGTCGATGACATCTAGGTGCTGGAGTCGGATCTGTGTTTTGTGGCCTACAGCGGCTCCGTTATGAGTGCGCTTTGTGTATTTGACTGTATTTGACTTTTGGATACAAACGAGGATGAAGAGTGGGAGGAAGGAGACTGCGCATCCTCCGACTGGGAGTTCATCTGTCATTGGAATCAGTGTGTGCTGTAATTACTTTGTCAAATAGATGAGACGATGTGTTTGCTCTGCCTACACTGCTATGTCTTTAAGCGCTTGGTACGAGCTGAGTGCGTGTGCGTGTGTGTGGCTGCTCTCCCGTGAATCTTCATAATCATGCCCCCACATACACAGCACATGCACTCTCATCTGTCATCCATAGGCGGGGCCCTGTCAAGTGGCGCTGTCATGCATCGCCACCATCGGGACATCAGGAAAGGACATCCTCTGGGCTCACGCAAATCAGTGGCGGGTCGTTGGAAGGAAAGAAGTCAAAAAATTGTAAATACTTAGTGTACTTTAGTGTACTTGCCTTGAGTATTCAAACTTAGGAGTTGTTTGCACAACTAAATTTTTTTGTGGTTCCCCTGTGGACTTTATTCACATTCCTAAATGCGTGGCAGTGATGGAAGGTCAGGATGGGTCGTTCCCACGTTTGCATCTTCTCGTTTAGGAAGTTAGCTGAAAAATGGGCACGGCTTCCCGGGGCTGCCATATGGCTTGGCGGGAGCGAGCGAGTGAGCGGCGAAGCACGAAAAGAGGAGGTGGTGTTAACTGCTCGACTGCTCCGTGCGGGCAATCAAAGTATTGGTGAACCAGTGAGAAGTGGAAGGAAGTCAGAGGATGTCGGTGGTTTCTTTTCACATGGGTGCACCGCTTTGAACTGCAGAGGAAATTGCCCACTTCACTCACCGAGTTTGAAGTACAATTTGGAAGCAATAAGCCACAGCCCGGAAACACCTGAAAAATATCAAATTGTTTGTGGCTATGAGAATTTAGTTATGCACCTAATCCATCCGTTTTGGAATTTAAACCCAAAATTATAAGATTAAAAACACCAATTTTGTTCCAAATAGAGGAGCAGGGAGCAGCCAGCTGCTGCCTGACGCCGCTGACACGTCCTTGAGCAAATGACAAAAAGTGGCATAATTAATTAAGATTCTACCCCGGTCCTCACTTGTGAGCAGCTGAGAGCACTGCGGAACCTGGTAACCCGCAATGTTGGCAGAACCAATTGAGGAAGAGCAGCAGCGAGCTGTCGCCAGGCAACCCAAACCCTGTAGTGCTCCTCTTTATTCTCTCAGGGGCGATTAGGGAAATGTAACATTCCGGGCCATATGTTGGCAGGTTGTTTGGGAATAGCGAGGCGGACGTATCGCGACATGCTGTAGTGTACATTAAATTACCATGGCAACGTCAAGTTGAGGAGCCAAGCGCCGACGCCGTATCGGTGCGAAGAAAATTGGAAAGTTTATCCAATTTAGGATCCTGGTCAAAAATAATAATAATTGTCCTTAAAAGTTGGTAAAGCCTTGTATTTTTGGCCTTAGGGCAGACATAAATGAAAATATGTTCTTAAGCTCTTTCCAATTATGAAAGGCATTTGAAACATTATAGCGAATTTGCATAACATCATTGGAAATTGAAAAATAAATCTTCAACTGTAAAATATGTAACATTCTTAAGTAATTGTAGCACCTCCAGTGGTGGTTTCTGGTATGAGCAATATGTGCAGCCACACGGGGCAGCTTTAAAGGACAAAGGCGAATAAATGCGGAAGCTTTTGTTCTGACGGACCGAGGTGACAATTTTCCTGCGTCTCTGTGTAAAATTGGCTATCCTGACAGATAATTGTTACTAGGCCCCCATTTTGTATCAAATGTCCTTAAAAACAGAGGGGCAGCAATAAAAGCCGATTTTTTTTTTAAAAAGGAATGTGTGTGTGCATGTGAGTGCGTGTGTGTGTGCATGGCCCAAAAAAGCCTTTGGGCTGTTTATACAGGGCGGCGTTCTGACTGACTGGCACACTTCTCTTAATCAGCATGCGACTAGCAGAGGTAATTTAAAAGACGCTTTCACCGCTGACAAGAATTAAATTGTGTTTTGATTTTCTCATTAGCCTAATCTCAAGCGGGCCTCGTTATTGTGTAATTTTGCCGCCTTGACACGACATCTTGTTCTGGGCGATGACAGCCGTTATGGGGGTGAGGCGGAAGGGTGGCAGCGGTTTGAGGAGGGGGTGAGGCGGAGTCTCTTCGGCGACGACAGCTTTAGAAGAGATTCGGTTGGCGAGTAACACACGTGCTTCCAGCTACCTCTGATGGGAGGATAGCTGACGTGAGAGGGCCGCAGGGGGTAGCCAGGTTTACGTGAGCAAGTGTGTGTGTGTGTGTGTGTGTGTGTGTGTGTGTGTGTGTGTGTGTGTGTGTGTGTTCGTGCATGTGTGCGCGTGCGTGGTAACTGTTTGATTGTGACTTTGGAATCACCATTCTGCTCATGTGCCAGGTGCACCATATGTTTAGGGACACATTAATGTGTTCCCCCTACAATACCGTGTGTCGCCATTGTTTCTACAGTCCGCTTATTGTGGGAAAGGAGACCCACAATCACCAAATCACCTTTAAGCTGTTGTTGTAATGCCCAGGAACAGTAAATCACATAAACACAAGGAGCACACAAAAGCTGCTGTTGGCCACAGCTCTCGTACACACTCACCATTCTTTTATCCGTGGTTTTTAATAAAATGTTCAAATATTCTTTATTTTTAGTAACTGTGTGTTTGCAACAGTGCAAAAGTGCAGTTGAGAGCTCAACAAGAGCAAAAACAATTCCCTCCAATTTTGTTTCCTGTAGCTTCAATATCATTCAAGATGATTACTAGTTTAATTTGAGTAGACACAATGATTAACTTCTACATTATACTGTGCTTAAAAAAAGTGTCTATATATGTAAGATGTCCAGGTGTCGCACTTTCTTTTTTATTTGGGGCAATAACAACTGAAGAGAATCCCAATTCATCCCTAAGCAACATGTTTTTCTCATTGTCACGACACCACCGCCTATTAGCGGTAAAATTGTCACATAAACAAAATTTACAACTCTGGCTGACACTTCTTGCTTTGACCGTAGTAAAAGTCTTAAGACGAGCACTGCAAAATGTCACTTTGGACACACCGAGATGGAGTTATCGTCACCACGCTAGCCCTCGCGGCTTGTTCTCCACGCAGCCGTGGCCGAATCCTGGAAGAGGCGATAAATCACAGCCTTTTAGTATCCCGGGTCGCAAGGCTCGTCGCGGCTCTCTTGTTGCCCCGGTCTTTAGCGAGCCAAATGCAGAAGGACCGGTGACCCGCTTACAACGCCGCGCACCTGTTGTCGGGAATCCCACCACTCGTCAAGGTGTTAAGAGAGGACGGGGCATGAAGGAGATGTCAAGACAATGCGTCGACAATTTGTGGCCACTCTATGCGTTATCCACTAATATACTAAATAAACACGTCCCTCAAATAGAATGTTCCCTATTCAGATTTGGAAAAGACACATTTAGTCAAGTCATATTTATCTATAGTATCTCCCTTAATCACAAGTTTGCTACCGTGACGACTAGGACTTGAGTCTGAACTAGTGAAATGCAAAGGGCACGCAAACAGTTAGAAAATGCATAGATTGCATTTTCACTCTTGGAGGCGGCACTGCTCCATGCACCCAAATTTCACTTCATTAGTATGTAAGACGCAGCTACGTTGTCAAATACAAAAACCCCAAATGGCGAGCGACTGTCTCATTAAAGCCATTCGGCAGATGCCATTTTTTCCCCCCGCATCCGACGAGGAAGCTGTTTGTTCTTCGCACTTTCATGCATCAAAGTCATCGAAGGAAGAGCGTCCCGTCGGGGTCGCCACCGTTTAGGCCACGGTTCCACGCGAACAATGGTGTGACTTCATCATGCCGGCCGTCGCTACGTTAGCTGTCATCGCCACAGCCTTGGTTCCCACGTATCCGCGAAGAGTAGTCACCCCCGAAGAAAAATGAGTCCTTTGACACATTGTGCGTGCGTTTACAGAAGTCCTCATCCTTCTTTAAACACATCCTGTTTGGACGAGGGGGTGCACGCGGACTCTGACCCCGGCCGGCTCTCGTCAGGAACTCGACAGCAGCAGCAGTTGTCTTTTCTGTCTCATCCTCTGGCCCGGCATTACGACACGTTTTGCTGGCGTATAGTAAACGCATCGGGTCTTTCATTAGTCAACACGGAGAATTCGTTGAGAACAATTTTTATCATATCAAGTCGGGATTTACACTACAAAACAGAGTGCGTAGTTCCGATTTAGCGCCAAGAGTATACTGTTGATAGTTGAGGGTGGATTTATATTGCTGGTCTGATTGCCCAATTCAGATTAAATGCCTATTTATGGTTATATTATTTTTTTAATTTCTCTTTTTCCAAACCTTTAGCTGCCAAAGTACATAGTATACGTTAGAAAGAAAAAAACTCACCACACAACCATCAAATGAAAATGCCAATTCCATGTATTCTTCCTTGGAACCACAATGCAAAACTCAAAAGAGCCAAAAAGAATTAAGTGGAAATTGTGTCACTTGATTCACATAGCTTAAATCCAGCTAATTGTCTTGGCTCTGGAAGCTTCTATCTACGTCAACGTGTCTATTTTAGTTCACGAGCATCTCTTTACTCGTCTAACCGCTTCAATTTACATTAAAACGAGCCTGCCGCGGAGTGACGCAACCAACATCTGTGCCTATCACAATTAATTGAAATCTGTAATGTGCAGCAGTGCTAATAATTCTCTCATGTTACAGCAGACTTATCGAGGCTATTTAGGGATGTTTGTTCACTTGTCTCCAAGCGCTCCGTTTTTCATTGGCACTATCAGAGAGGTGTGTTATTATAATTTATGTATGGGTATAATAATCCAGTAGATCATTAAGACTATTTTGCCGGATAAATTGTGGATTGATCTCATCGTGAAGCAATTGAGGCAAGATGGATGGCAATGTGCTACATAACTTCAGCTGCTAAAGGTTTATCCAGACAGGAGTTCAGAAAATTTGAGAAAAAAAATTAGTAAATTAATGAATTTATTTTGAAACGGATATAAAATGTGGAGGGAAAAAAACACAAACATTTAGTAAAGTCTTTCCTGTACGGTCAGTGGTCATGTTTAAGAAAATTGATTTCTACATTGAATGCTTCTGAAGAAAACAAACAAAAAGGTTACTTTGCATGACGAAAGAAGAAATTAGAACAAATTATTTTATACTATCCAATGCAATTAATCAAATATGAGGGTAGGAGAAAGGCAATTACGCAAACATTTTTTCCCATACCATTTAGCTAAAGCTAATGTGGATATGAATTTGTAAAATAGCTCAATACCTAATTATGTAACATAACCACACATCGTAAAGTATGATGTCACGGATACCCCATCTGCCATGAACTGGTGCTTTTTGGAAGGGACTCCAATATGCAAATCCAGAACCTGGAAGTGTCATTTCATGGTAAACACACGATGGCTTCATTTAACGGACTTAATTCAGGTTGAGCTAATTACTTGAGGCCACATTCTCACACAGCACTTCTGCGGGTCAGCAGAACAATCGCAAGCCATTTATTTCAGCTTAATCGGCACGAGAGGAAAGTGAGCAAAAAAAAAGTGTAGAGGCGTCGGCGTTGGTGTGCAAGCCGGGCACAGCAACTAAGGGGATTTGACTCTTAACCCAAGTGCGCATTAGACGGGTGATGATCTGTGAAGCTGGGCCAGGCTAGCGAGTGTCTTTTACGCCGTGATCTATTGGCCCGCTTTGGCGCTGGCGATCCATCACACGGAACTGGCAGTAACGGATGAGAATGATCCGCTGGAAAAACTCTCTCATTTGTCTCTGTCGCAGCCAGTGAACTAGAGGAGACGCTAATACAGGGAGACGGCCCGCGGAGGGGGATATAATTATGTCTCTGCGCTCTTCTGCTCGCTGGCGCAAGATGGAAGACGTATTAGGATGTAATAAAGCCCCCCCCCCAAAAAAAAATACTCGCTTGACTTCCTGCACTCCCTGGATCCTCTTTTCACACTTGTTTTTTTTTTTTTTTTAAATCCCAACAGACGCACACATTTGTTCTGCCTCTCTCTCTGTCTGTGTAAAAAGTCGATTAAACCATTTAAATTGTGTTTAATCAAACAGTATACTAGCATATTGCTAACATCCGACATTCAGATCTCCTGAATATCCAACAAGTATTTGGTGTTAGACCAAACACGTGCAATGATCTTGTCAATAATCAAATTAAGGAGGCCACCATTGTGGCACTTACTGTGTGAATTTACAAGACCAGCTCGACTGCAATATTAAATTCATAATTTTCTTCCAACCTGTATCTTTTAATCAAGTTACCAAGAAATATTGGTGAAAGTTTATGTAGAAGCAGATGTGGTAATTCACATGCAAACATCTCCCGGCGTATGTCCTGTGTGTCTCTGTGCCAAGCTTTGGGAAAGAACTACATCCATAACACAGTGGTTGTTTTCCTGTCTGCCGCGGCTTTAATAGGCAGCAGAGCAGCTGCTGACTCACCGGGCTGCAGATCGGCCCCACACAATATGTCACTTGCAATTGTCACTTAGGCTCTTTGAAGTGCACTACTTTATTTCCGTCTTTGAATTAGGCTGGATAAATGTGGAGCATTTACAGTTCTGCATTTCGTAGAATGTGCCACTGAAAGAAGTGCAACTCCTGCCCACGGGTGGGACAGAACTTCTTGGCAGCAAGTTCCACGTTAACCGCCGCTCTTTCCAAAGCGCCCCCGTCGACCGTAAAGTCAGTCAGTGGCTAAAATAAAAACAATTTAATCTGACATCAATTTATTTCAACCATCAATCTGTCATTTGGGGAATTCCTAAACAAAAGTTAGAACTGGCTGTAATAGTTTTTTAGAATCCTGTTTAAACACCAAAGGCAGTAAATCCTTGCCTATTGATTTATATTTTTGTAAACTGACTACCATGCGTTGAACTGATTATAATTCCGCATCAAGTACGTTCAAATGCACATTTTAACAGACTCACAAATATGTTGAAATTTATTTGCAGATAGGGTCAGACACTTGTTAAAAACGTAGCTTTTTTCCCATAATGCCACGAGGTATTGACTTGCAATTCTGTTTTAGCATTTGGCATACATTATTCTACGGTACATAAGACCAATATGTTTGAAAATTAAATCAACATTATAATCATTTTTATGATTTATTGTGCCTTTTGTCTATTTCTCATAATGCAATGTGCTATTGAATACGTGCGAACGCGCTTAATGTCAGACGGTGCTGTATCTTTGCTAATATCCTCAAGCTAATATCTATGAGGGCTAGCATCTCTTGTCTTGAACCATAAATTCCAAGCTTAATCCTCGCAAAACTTCCCTGGCCCCGCAGACAAAGTACTTGGAAAAATCTGAGGTTAATTGTAAATTAAGCTTGAGCACATTGAACGATGCCAAACATCCACTTCATAGCGTAAGAGCAGATCAGTTCTCTCAGGGTCGACTTTCCCACTTTGTCACCGCAAACTCAGGAGGCTACGGCGACCTCGGAAACCTCTTTGCCCGTGCACTTGACCCCGAGGTGTCCTCAAAGATCAGCCATTATTTAAGCGTCCCCTTCATTTTTTTCCGCTGTCGTCGTAGCCAGAGAGCACTGAGAGGTGCTCACTTTAGCCGCCGGCTCTGCTCCTTCACTAATTGGAACCAGGATCTGTTAAAAAAACGAGAACTTAAGTAAAACATGCCGTAAAATTCTGAAGGCTAACCATAAAGAAACCAATTTCTTTCATTCTTTAAAAGAGATCTCTAACTGGAACCTCCGAGTAAACTTTTACGAGGATCCCCGGGGTCACCCGTAAACCCGTTAATAGAGATGAGATATGAGCGGGGTGCTCGGCCTCCCATTTCGTTTGCAATTTTTTTCTCCCCCGCCCTTTCTCCTCCTGTTCCACCGCATTCTTAAAAGAGGTCAAATGTTGTTCGGAGGTAAAAAGTCACCGAGACACTACTCTTTTCTCAAACTTGAAAATTTGATCCACGTGGGCCGCAGATAAATGTCGCCACGTTGCAACAGCCTGATTGTGGTCAGGCTAGCGTGAAAAGGTTGAGTCTCTTGCCGTGAGAATTTACTTTTATCTTTCATCTGGCGACACCTCATTAGTTCAACAGGAGATTGATGTGCTTCCCGTCACTCGAACGTATTTCGGTACTGCCGTGACGGTTTTAGCCGCAATTCTACCGGTGTTGATGATATCATGATGATGAAGGTGGAGTAGGTTGAGCGTCTATGTTGTATGTAAAAACTGACGTGTTGATTTTCGTGGCGGTACCACTCTCGTTTAGCATGTGCCCGGGACGTGTGCCCCCAGCGCATCTGATTATTTGATGGCTGAAAGCAGACGAAACTTGAAGAATTGATCAAATGGCAGCGTTTTGATGAATTCGATCCAAATGCTGATAGTGAAATGTGTGGTGGGTGTCATTGTACGTCATTCTCAAAACGTACATATAAGGTAAATAAACTTTCCTGCCACTATTTTTCTCAACTCTATTTTCATGGGAGCTGCCATATAAAGTGTTTCGTACGAATACGTTGTTCATTCTACTTTTGTTCCCTTACGTTCTGACCACAACCCGATCCGATTCGAACGACTTACAGTAACAACCCGAAATTTCTGTGCGCGAGGTCCACAGCCTCTCAACAGTCAATTAGCGCAGGAATGATAGCGGTGTTGAAAAATCTGACAAAACAATTGGTTAACTTTACAAACGACTTTTTTTTAGAATCAGACGGCACCCTCGGGGTAACCAAAACACAAGCATTGGTTAAACGTCACGAGAGGTCAGGAGTCTCAGATGCCTTTGCCTGACCAGACAGCCGCCTCCGTTTTTCAATACGTCGCCGAGCTCTCGTGTTACCCCGTCGTCCGTGCAACGGCCCGAGAGCGCCCTTCAATTAATCTTACCCTTGTAACACGGTATAATTTGCCATTACAAAAGCCATTAAACCCGGGGGCCTGATTCTGCGCTCTTGGGACTACTACTCTGGGGGAGGGCAATATTATCAGACAGGCCTCCAGTTGGCCCCTTGGACGAGCCCCTTTCTGGAAAAGGGACAGGTACTTAAAAACAGGGTGAAAAGATCAGCGCAAAGAAAACAAGGATGATTAATGGGGAAAAATGAGGGCCCTTTTGGTGTCTTTCATCTGGCTCCGATTCAGGTCTTCGGTGAACCATTAACCCAGAGGACGACTGTCCAGCGCCGACGTGAGAAATGAAAGCCCGAGCCATTTGGGCTTGCACCGTGATCCGCTGATCTCATCGATGATTTAGTAAGCAGACGCCGGCCTCGCACATCATCGGGTCGGCCACATAAAAACCGTAATAGTAATAATGAGTCAACGATTGATCATGACATTTAGGTAGGTTGCCAAGGTTTTTCAGAAACTCTCTGGTCAAATTTTATGGAATATCAAATTGGGTTATTCAAATGAAGAAAATTGCTTGAAAAATGTTGCTACTTGCTGTCTATCGAAAACGACATCGCAGTTGCTTAGGGCTCAGATAACAGCCAATCTGTGGTATCATTGACTACGAGGATACTTTGAAAAAAATCAAGCTGAATAAAGTTGATATTATATGATGTAAGCTTAATCCAACGTCACGCCGCCTACCGTGACAATATAGATGCATTGCCGGAGCACCGGCTTGGTTCGTGGCAAGTACAAAGCCCGCACCTGGTCCCCACGTGAAATCAAATCTATGCTGAACTCTGCCTCTCCTCTCATTTGGCCCAGCCAGCCCGGGTTTGCGGGTCAGGAGTCAGCGGGAGTCGTCGAGGTTAGGTCGCGTGAAGAGACACATTTCGCACCAATAATTGGTTTCAAAGCAACGCCTTGACAATGGCAACACTTTGCACTACTTATCTAGTCCACGTATTTGAATACAGCTCCTTGAACACAGGCCTTCGAGATATACCATTTTGGATTTGTTACTTAAGGAGTTACAGCACTTCTGATGCACATACGTATATGTAGCATTTGCCTATCAAGAACCCAATAAATCAAAGTTGCAACTTTTGCCATGTCCCAACAGAGGTCACTCACATTTGTCTAGCAGTCCCGACGCATATGATTGAAATGAATAGTAGCTTTTTGAATGAATTACATTAAAAAATCAAAACTTGATCCACACCGTTCCTTTAATGTTTCATACTCGCAGGAGGTTGACTGGTAAAGCGTCATAACCGGTGGCCATTAAGCCACTCTCTATAGATTAACACCCTCTAAACTCTCAGTGAGTAAGCGTGGCGATCAAGGAGATCAATAAACCAATTCCTCTTGGTTATGTTTGCCTTGTCCACCGCAATCACTTCAGTGCTGATTAAATCACAGCAAATTATCTCCTTGGGATTTATCTGGGCCTAAATTGACTTTCTTTCAGCAGGCCGGCCACGGGAGAGCAGACAACGCCTGCTGGGAGAGAGAAATAATCATTCATTAACCTCTGACCCTGCAAGGAGTGTCAATGGAGTCACCCGGCCGTTGTTTTCTTTTCCCCCCTCGACCTGAGGCAAATTGACGATTTACACGGCGCGGCCCAAACTTTATTAACCTGCGCCGCCGTGGCCGCATGACCAGATCTACTTGCAAACGGATAAAATCCTACTGTTTTAGGACTTCATGCGAAAACATAACTTGATCGTAATTTATGAGGCGTGACGAACTCAAAGGGATTGAACGAGCGTTCCTTTTTGGTTGTTGTTGTATCATAAAAGCCGCCAAACCGGCATGGCAGTTTCAGACCCCGATTCTTCAAGTTTGATGTCTTCATATGGCGGAGGTGATGAATTGCTTTTCTCCTTTCACGCACATGGATCCAGTCATATGAAGTTGTCTGATTTGTTAGCGTTACCCTCTTCAAATGTGTGTCTGATGGCTTTTGTTGTAGTTAACAGTCCCTGAACCTTGAGTGGACTCACCCTCATGTTCCTCATTTTAAATTATAGCAAGCAGTCCTCAACACAAAAGTGAATGTCGAATTAGAGTCATGTAAAAATCATCTTGCTATGAGAGAACACATTTTTAACGTTAGCATTTTACATTTAAGTATACTTGTATTGTGTTTATGTAATTTATAATACAGAATGACCAACTTCAAAACCTGATATATGATTTAAATGTTATGTAGACTTTCACCCTTCTCCCAGCTGAAAAAAGATTAAATAAATCTAAGTCTGCACTTAAAAAATGCTAAATAAATATGAAGGAGAAATATATTTTACTGTTTATTGTTACAGTTAATTACAACAAAATAATCCACTCTCAAAAAAGACTGCAAAAAATATTATTATTGTGATGATTTCTGACTTAACTAAACTTCATTCAGGAAATTGTTGCCAGACATTAAATAGTATAGCATCAGCAGTGTGGTATCCTTTCAAATTCTTTTATAAATATTATTATTATTAATTATTATTTTTAATATTACTACTACTAATAATAATAATCAAATATTCATTAAATTAAATGACCAAAAGGTATAGAATATTTTATCATTATGATCATACCTGTTTAGAATACAGAGACACCAAAAAAACAACTGTGGATTTTGTGTGGAATAGAGGTTTCAAAGTAAAGATGACAATTTAAAATAACAATTAAAATAAATACTACAATTATTATCAATCCCAATCCGGTTGGCAAAGTCATTTTAGTGTAGTGACATGAATGAAAATCAAGAGAGATCTTGCCACAGCTGCTAAAATTTTGAAAACCAATGAAACGCGGCATCTAGCAAAGCTATCAAATGTACCTGTTATTGTGGTATGTGAAAATGGAGTGTAGTTGCTGGCTACAATCAGCAGAGGCACTGTTCGGATTGTAGATTGTGTAGAAGAAGACGAATCGAATGTCAGCTATGAAAAATGTCAATGAAAATTATTTTCTCTTCAACACAATCATACTGACATAAAACAGGAGTTCAGAATATTCAAGGAGATTCTGCCACACCTTAAAATTGAATTAAAAATATAGATTCATAGTTCATATTTTGAATCAATCAAGTAAATGCAGTTAAATGTTCTTTTTTCAACATACATTCTAGGACAAAAGCTAAAAGTCAGCAAAAATGTTTGCTCCAACTTTAACTACTTTTCTTCACTTATTGATTCCATTGTCGATGGCAGGCGTGAGATGTGAGTCACTGCGCCGTTTGGCCGTTTCCCCCCTCACGGTAGTCGTAAACTCCACCACACTGCCCTCGAGATCTTTGCCTGTGACATTAATAGGAGCTACAAGTGTGCGAGACTCGACACGGTGTAAAAACAAACCAAATGTCAGCGCGGCTGCCCAAACGCCGCCGCCACAGCCGGCAGCGCACGTAATGAAATCTCGGAAGGGTCTGTTAGTACGCTGCTGACCTTTTTATACATTTATTGTTCTCTTGACATTTCTCCCAGACGGAGGAGGTGAGAGATGAAATGAGGTGGCCGGGCACGAATCGGTATTTTTTCAAGTGCCGTCTTGATGATTTTTATTGATCTACACACTCGGTCTCAGCCAGAGTCGATTTTCTGACGGTAATACACCGCTTCACTTTCTCTCTCACTCTGCATGTAACAGCTTTTACTTTTAGAAGCACTCACAGCTACCGAAGACCCCAAAATGGCATCACTTTAGCAAGCCATATTTCATCTAAGTGCGGTTTCCGTTCAGTAACGTCAGTAAAATGTGGCTTTGGAGAGCTGTTAAGTCAAACTGGTACATAAAGAACCGCAAACACGTTTGCAGTAAAGAATAATAAGACTACATCATCTCAACCCCTACCAGGGTTAGGGTTAGGGGAAGAAAAGCGGCTCAATAATTAATGACGCAGAGTTTAAAATGTGACATTTGCCGCCACCATGACTATGACTCTGCGGTTAGGAACGGTGAACAAATGGAGGTTACAAACAGCGTGCGATAAACTAGCTAGCACAGCTGCGTAGGAATACATTGTCAAGTGGCACAAGGAGGCACGTGTGCTTTTCCTACAAATATTTTCGGTAATATAGTACTTTGATTAGCGTACCGCATATTTGTGATGGCTATGGAACACCTTGTTCCGACTTTTCTACAAATTCAGGTGACGTTGCCGCCATATGAGCAGAACTCTGTTAGCTAATCTAAGATAATCGCACCCCGTACTGTGGAACAAGTGTCCAACCATTCCCATCGTCAAATCAATCAGAGAAATCTCATCAACTGCCCATCCCTAATCACGCTTGTCCCAAAACAGGAAATGTTTTAAGGACGGCAGCAATCAATGTCATTTCGACAAAATATTTGTGTTGAGTGATAAGCCAGTCACAGTGATATCTCTTGGCTTAGGAGTTATCATTTAATGCTTTGACCTTGTCACGTGGACATTGTGCACTTATACTGGGATTCAAGACTGGAACTGGACTCCTTCCTTCCACAGGCACTCCATCACAAAACAGAGGGCGTCGCTACCAGACAAACACATCGCCCAACTGCCCGTAACTCATATCCACTTAGCACCATCTTGTCAACATGGCTTTCGCTCACCCACCTCACCTTATTCTCCATGTGCGGAAATCACCATGGCTGACTATAGATGGATATTCAGTAAAAGCAGCAGAAAATAACGTGTATGCTTCGATGTCCGGGGTCAGAAAATATTGATGTTCCCATTGTGGAATTTCAAGCTAATCAGTATGTCATTTGTGCAAGGCATTAAATGTACATTTACGATGGTATGTATGGAAATCAGATCGCACAGATATTTTAATCACCTAATCGTTGATTCATAGTGTGTGTAGGTCAAAGTGCTCGATTTCTGAAAAATGTAGGATGCACTTTAGAGTGCAGTTTACTATCATGACTGCCATTCAAGTTGGATTTGGCTGAGAGTTGAGAAAGAAATCGAGATTCATCTTTCAGTGAGCACCATGACAACGTGAGAGGCCGCTCAAGGCATCCTGGACGGTTTCATCGCCATGTAGATACTGCAGCCGCGCCGTGTCTAGGCTCAGGTGAAAAGGTTGAACAGATAAGAATTATCTCTGGCGTAGGATTGTTTGAGGCGTGGATAATTGACATGCACGCCACTGATGGCCAAAATCGTAGGCGTGTCGATGACAGCTCAACTGCATTTGGCCCCTGGAATGCCCGTGGGCTGATCTCATGCGCATGAACATCAAACAGCGCGCAGCTCTGTCAATCTAATAGCTCTGGATGTTGGATTTATTGGCTTTTCACGGGCCAGAAGAGACGAGCGGCGAAAGCAAAACCAGATTTTCTCTCTCGTATCAGTTTCTCCTTGTCAGTCAGCCTCTCAAAAGAGCACTTTGGAGACGAGCTGTGCTAAATTGTTCTTTCGGATTAAAATACGTGTTCCTTCTCGTGGTGACAGTCCAAACGTTAGCGTCATTAGAGTTAAAGAAAAACGAGGGAACGAGTCTGAGCCCTGCCTCTTGAATCAGAAATCATTGACGGTCAAAAGGGTTCCAAGAACGAGAAACTGGAATGGCTAAAGTACAGACCTTCACAACCGTCTCTAATTAGATCAGAACCAAAGCCTCCTGCATACACCTGTTTTGGTGATCCGTGCTAAAGTCACCTTCCGAGATGCTGGGATTGTCGTCGTCTCAAACGTAATTTTCTGATCGTAGCTTTGTGAAAGGAGCCCGTAGTTGCTCCAATATAAATCTGTGGGATTGGCGCAGGTTGGTTATTCCCAGATTAACTAATGAGTTAACTGAGGCCTCATATTACAAAGCTATCAACAGTAGAGATCTTTTAACGGCTTCTTCTCTGGCGCAAAGTTTAGTGGAAACTTGATTTACCTCTGATTTTACCTTTTTGACCTTGGACCTAGGTTGTTCCAGACTCCCTTAAAATGTTGTTGTTGCTTTTGAACGTTTAAAGAAGATCCTTGGCAAAATGTGTCTGCTGGAGCACAGCAAAAACATGTTTCCTGCCAGCACAGCAATGAGCAAACCCATCGACAGCAATGACTTTGGTTTCTTTCGGTTTTAGTACACATGATTGAGAACCGCGATTAAGAGAAAGTCAGTGGTTGGCCAAAAGTCGGATGGGTTTATGGACCTCTTATTTTTTTCCTTCCGCGCTTACCGAGTAGGCTTCTTGGGTTGTGGCAAGGCGTTGTTGTCACCCACTGCTGCTTCTCGTTCGTTTTGGTTGTGGCTCTTCACTCATTTCGTGACCACTGCTCTTTGGCAAAAGCTTATTTGTCTTCACTCTGCAGCAAACAGCGACCTTTCTCCTTTTACGTTTGTTAATAAATCACCAAGCTTCGTTTAGCATCGTACAAGCGGTGGCTGACAATTGCGCAGATTTATTGATCATGTGAAATGAGGCTACTCAGGTATCATCTGCGTTCTGACTTTTCTGCTCCAAGTGCAAACAAAAGTTTGACGTTAACAAAAGCAACAGTGAATTAAAGATTGGGGGGGGGGAGGGCTTAAAAGCTGAGGACATGAGCCAGGCGAGGTTCTCATGGATAGGGACATAACCAAGAGGAGCTTCATTTATCTCTGTTAACTTTGTGAAAAAAAAATCCCGGTCCCTGCTTAGATAGCCCTACCAATGTCCCGTGATGTCATCCCCCTGGCGTGCAGCGATTTATGCATCATGGCTGCCAGCGCTCGAAGGAGGGAGGGCTAAATTTTCCGCTGATAGAGACGTCAAGATGTGAACGTATCCCAGCGAGGGGTCGTCTCAGAGCCGTGGCCGATCCGCATCCGCCAGCGCAGACCCGATTGCTCCCAGCGGTCGTCAGAATTTTGATGTTCCACAGGATGGCGGCGCAACAGGCGGACACGGCCCGGCTCCGATTATGTGCATCGGCTTGATGTTCCCTCTGAGCTCTGTTCTCCATCCATCCTGAAGGCACAGACAGGTTTCGCGTCCGTGTGGAAGTCTTTTTTTCTAAGTGGGGAAAAGTAGCTGCACGCTGAGACCGATACAATGGGGCACTCTCGCAATTTTGTCAGAAGGACGCTTCGGTTCTCCTGCTTTAGCCGATCCATCATGCCATTTCCTCCAGGGACCGTTGCTACAAGAAAGTTTAAATCTCATACACGACTCCCAAAAATTGTTGGATGAACCCAAAATGCGCTCGCAACCTTGCAGGGGAACGTAAATCGGTCTTCTCTAAACATTTTAAATGTACCCATCCAGTCAGTTTGTAAGTTTGTTTTTGTGATGTCACACGATTTTATTAATCGCATCATGTGTCTGCAGCAGCAAAAGCACGAGAATAGGATTTTTTTTTCCCAGTGTCGTCATGCAAATCAAATTTTCTTTTTTGAAAAGCCTCTGGACTAATTAGTGTGCAATGCAGAGCTAATTTCCAGGCAGCGGCAGCAACGGCAGCAGCAGCATTGCGACTCCTTTATCAATGTGACTTTTTAATTGGTACTCATCCCAAAGGGGGTCATTACGACCTCTGGGATCAATATGGTTTAAAAATAAACAGCCAGGCTGACGTGAAGTCAATGATCCTTCACTGAGCATGTAAACGTGTAAACAAAACCTTAAACCTCTTTTGTTCAATATTAAAAAGGGCTGCTGGTCACTTGCTTAAGGAATTGTCAAGGATTTGAAACATGATGGTGTCAATGGTCAATTTGGAGCCAAAGTGTTGCTCCCTAAGTGTATTCCTATGAAAATGATTCCTATAACGAAATGCCATTTGGCCGCCATTTCTATGAACGCTCTTGGATTACTATTCAATAATGTTACCGATCCGACTTTTAAGCGAAAGTGTTTCAGTGTGACTAACAACAACAAAATCAAGAACTGAGGTCATGTAGTTGCACAAGTATGCACACCCTTTTATTACTGAGCATGTGACTGCATTCAGAATTAATCAACTTTTTTGGAAGAGTTCACACTAAATTGTTCCGAATATTCTTTTAATTCCAGGGCGTCGAATGGTTCGTGAGTGGTGGATGGAGGGGGTCCGAGTCCACCCCGAGCAATCAGTGTCGCCCCTTCGCTGCTTTCACCGTGGTCCGGCAAGTGAGACGAAACATGCGTTGCTGGGAATTGAGGTGCATTGATCTGTTCCTCCCTCTCGTCTCACCGGACCAAAGAAATCATTAACCTTGCCGCCACAGACACAGGAAACTACAACAACAGTATCTTTCCGAGGTTAATTAAAAATAAAGGCATGGGGGGGGGGCCAAGGGTTTACACCGGGGAATAGTGCACTGACTTACGAATGAGCCCACTCCCAGTTGTGGAGCACATTTGAAAGATGCCATGTTTGCTTTCGGAACTTTTAGTCATGCAGTGTTTAAAAACAAGGTCGCCAGCCAATTACTCAATTGGTCAAACACTCAAAAGACACACCTAAGGATAATTTTGAAGTGATTATTCGTCCAACCATGATTTGGGAATGTGGGCAGAAAGCTTTATTAGTCAATTAGTCAAACACTCAAAAAGCACACATACAGACAATTTTGAAGTGATGAACCATTTTGGGAATGCTAGCAAAAAACAGAGCAGTATGTATGTGTGTGTGTGTGTATATATATATATATATATATGCACACACACAAACACAAAGCAGAGCTGAACACTCTTTTGAGTTTACTCATCCTTTATGAGTTCCTAATGGAAAACCCTCATTATGTTCATCAAAGAGCAACATTTCTTCACCCGATATTGCCTTCATGTAAGACGGCTCATGATTGGATTCCAGCCTCACACAGAAAGGCGCCGTTTTATTAGCCAACTGCGGTTGTTTATTGCGTAAATAGGTTAGGCGCTTGCAATTGTGCGAGAGTGTGATGTGGATCAAGCTGATGGGCCTGTTGAGCGCCATTATTGCGGCGGTGCGCCGGTGGGGAACACTCGGGAAATGATGCTCGGGCCTGTCAGAGCGGCTGAGCGTGTCTGTGTCTGGATGTGTGGGTAATTACTGAGCCTCTTGCTGACTCAGGACACACAAACAAGCAGGCGGCTGAAAAGACACACGCCGCATGCATGCAGGTTTGATCATTTGCGCAAATTCTTCCAATAAATACTGCCCATTAGTGACAGTTCAGAAATCAAAATTTTCTTTCCTTAGCATTTACTTACCTTGATTTTTTTAACATGCTAAACAAAGTAACTCCAGTACTAGTAACTCCACACACTTAGACTATTTTCTCAGCCATTCATTTACTACTTTCTAAATAGCTTGCTTTTGCTAGCTCAGTGAAACTTACTTGAAATATTACGACGTGACTATCAGAGCAGCATAAAATAAAAAAAGCTAGCTTGGTGCAAACGTGACTTCCAGCTGCATTTTCACAACCCCTCCTGGGCTCTCCAGGTGGAGCCAAAGCAATAACAAATGCCATTGGTCATTTTATAGTGTAAATAATTTACACCCGTTAAATTGTGTCTGTTGCGCTTGTCTGCATCCTTCATTCCCTAAAAAGCAGACAAGCTATTAATGTTGGATATTTCCTAAAAAGAAAATATTCAAGCGATTATGCAGCAAACAATGGTTTTGGTTCTGATTAGTAGTTCTGCAATTAAATAACATTGTGATACAATGGAAGTTTGATGCAGGTATCTCCTCGTCCTCCTCAACTGGTCATTATTTCGATCGCTGAACATCGCCCGTGTGGCGCTGATTTTCGAGATATTTTCCCTCCTTTGCAGCTCCGCCTCGGAGAAATCATTTAGTGGAGAATCCTGCCGCGGTTTAAATTAAATTACAGATTCGCCGTCTCCCATGGCAACCACCCACGGGACTTCATGATGCTCGGGCGAGAAAAAGCCTGCGCCTCTCCAGACGTGAAATATTTGTCGGGTTTATTAGCCTCTGGAAATTGGCTTCAGTGGGAGGCAGGAAAACAAATCATTTGAATACGTACGCGGGTGTTCATTTCTGTGCTGTCACTTAGAAAACGGGGGAAGGGGAGGCGGCCCGGATAGAGCGCTTTATGCCCCTGACAGGTTTGGCTTTGTGCGTGATGAATGGGGCTGTCACACACAGTGACAGGTTTGTGTTCAATACATGCGGATGTACAATACACTCTGCATCCCCGTGACAAGCTGGGAGTTCTTTTTGTCCCGATAATTTCCATTTCGTTTCATCTCCGGCTGCTTACGGCCAGCGCGGTCACGAGAGAGCCGCTGCGAGACACTACATTAAATTGTGTGTTCAAATGCTTTTTCCTTCTTTCCTTGTGTGTTTTTTTTAAGTCAATAAGTCTCTTTGGAAATTGAGTGTCCAGCAACACACATTCTGTTAATATAGCTCCCACTTGAAGGTCCTGCTCGGCTTGACACTCAAGTCTATGTGAGGATGGTCCTTGACTTTTCCCAACAGGTGACATGGATCTACCCGAATACATAAGTGAGTACCTTTGGAAAGGCTGAGACAGAATCCCAATACCTCAAAGACAGTTCACTCAATAAGCCCTTTAAAACTAACTAACATCTGCCGGAGCTCACCAAGGTTTCTGTACTTCACTACTTCTGGCTCTACAGAAGAAGAAAAAAAAGCCCCTCAGACGTGGCCAACTCATTTTGCTCACGTCTTTGCAACAGACGAAAACTCTCGAAGCTAAGTTATGCTAACTCCACAAAGGTAGTAAAAGCAGAAGCAGCTAGCTTCTACAGAAGCTGTGGAGCTAGTCCTCAGTCCATTGGGAATTGCAATTAAAACTAGTCCAACCCTAATAGAGCAGACCTTGGGAACCAGCACTAAATCTATTCCTGAAGACCTCTGGAAGTCATACTAAATCAGTGAGAGCAATCCTCCAGCACAAGGTCGGCTCGGTTTGCCCAGGCCTTTCGAAGAAATGCTAATTCCGAGAGTGCGAGACTCTGGAATTTACCCTAACTCCACTTGTGATATCATCTAGAACCAAACCTAACTCCCTGGGAAGACACTACCAGGACAAACTCAAATCACTCTGCTCTTTGGAATAAGGCTAATTACCTGCAGAGGCATCTAAAACTAAGCCAGTTTCACTATAGTATAAACTCATAATGCCACTTGAAGTCACAGTTCGTAATTGAGAACATCAGACGTCTGGACCTCACCCAACTGTACTTTCTCGGGCCTATGCAACGAACCAGATCGCCATTGGAGAAAACATCTCAGACAACTCAACAACTGTCTTAGACCTTCAGAAAGAAACCCTAATCTATTGGTGAATACCTGTGGAAGTCAATTTTCAGGGGAATGGGTCTCTGGATCAAGCCCATCTTAATTAATAGATCCAGGTCTCGTGAAGGAACCCAGTCTCTTTTGGTCATGGCCTCTGCAATCACCCCTAACTTGGAAGACGCGTATAAGGACCCACCCTGCTCAAAAATCTCTAGTCGCCAGAAAAAAAGGAATCCTCAAGAGAAGACCTCTGGAGCTACAAAATCACTAAAAGCCTCTCAGATGGTCTCAACTCGCAACCGGGACACTGATATTTCCCAAGTGAAGCATCCATTAAAAATGCAGGTTAAAAGTCCAAATGTCTTGTTGCATAATATTCGTGTACCTTAACTCTTTACATGGGCTTTAACCTTAGTGTTGATGTCATCTAATATCCCATGTTTCTCTTGTCCTACTTACGTTTCATTTTAGACTGGTCATTTTTACTGTTTATTTTAAATGACCCATTGCTAGATGGTAAACGTTAGCAGGGATAATGCATATATGTGATTTAATGTTGCATGGGAAGATGATCAGTCCTCATTTGTATCTGATAATTGGCCTCACAGCTGACTGATTACTGCAACATCCATTGTCATTAATTAGCAAAAGAGCTAACGCTCGGCAAAATCCCCTTCAGCTCAAAATACAAAACAATTTTCCATCACGTACTGTCCTCATGCTGATGTTTAACCCAGGAAAGAAAAATAAAACTTCATGGACTCCATAGGGGATTGTCTCCTTGGATTGAGAGTCCACTCTTAATATTTACGAACTCCAGTGACAGTGTAAGTTATGGCCGGGATCTGGCCAAAAGACCTTTTCTTGCCGTTTTCACACTCCTGATATTTATGTTTCTCACATGTGTTTTTAATGCTATTTCCATGTTCCATTAAAAGTATTAGAAATGGTAGAAACTATGAGTAAAACAAAGGAATGGATATTACCACTTTTGTACGATTCATGGATTTAGTATATTTTGTTAAGTGTGTAACTGAATGTCAAAAAAATTTGGTTCGATACCTACCTATTTTGTTTTTCAAGTCATGGTTCGATTCACATTCACATTTATTACAACTAAGAACAAAATGCAAAACATAAGTGTTTTATTTTTTTTCAACAGATTTAGTGACATTTAAGTTGAAAAACAAAACAGCTGACTGCTGGCAAAGTGCAACATCAATAGTTTCTCTCTCTTGTTCTTTTCTTGCTTTATTCTTACTGGGAAAAAGTTCATCCACTGATGCTGTCTCAAATGGGGCCCGTTTAAGTGTTGTGACAAAATCGATGGACCATATAAGGATTGAACGGATTCAGTGGACTTTACAACTCAATATCAACATTTAAAGCTTGAAGTCAATTAATCGTGTGTTTACCACGATACCACTCTGTGCCACAGTAGAATATCCAACCAACAAGGCAACACAGTCTTTAAATGTCCCCCACACACACACAGACACACACAGTTGGGGGGTTCATGAGTCCAACAGATCAGATGGGTTTCGTCAACATGTTAAACCTTAATACTTGGGATCATTTATCTTTACAGCCCAAACTCAGAGACTGTCATTGAACAAACAAGCCATTTCCTCATTTGGTTTGAGAGCAAAGTGGAGCAAAAAGATAGAGGGCGGGGGGAACATGCATTGGAGGTGGTGATAGACTGGACTGAATTGGGGTGGGGGTGTCGTAATGGAATCCTGATGCCAAGTGGGGTGAGGAGGACCCGATGCATGCCTGGGAGAAGGCGAATCTCCAAGGTCGAGGCGTCACGGCATCTCTCGGAAGACTCGGCTCGCTCATCGCGCCGGCCTCATTACCCCGAGCAATGTTGCATTGGGGACCGCAGGAGAAGCGGGGGCACTGCCCCAGTGCCGGAGGATAGAATTGCAGTGATTAATTTGTCCAAGGATCTCCTGGAACGCGGCCTTCTCACGCCAACATTTGTCTTCATTTGCCAAGATATGGCCAGTGACATGAAAAGATAGGCCTTAATAGTCCTGAATGGAGGCCAGCTTTTCTTTCTTAAAAACAAAAAACAGAACGACGCATATGATACCAAACCAGGGGAGAGAAATCTGTCCAATGCATGTAGTGTGTTTCACTGATTTGTGAAATCACAATAGAATAATTCTGACTGTTAATGCACAGCAGTACAAGCAATGCAAAGTTAACCAGTTGGATTTGACTATCATGTGCACTTTCGTCCAATGGAATAGATTATTAAAATAACATTTTCATAATAAAAAAATAATAACCTCCAGCCTTGAGGGACATCGATTTTTAATGTTGTTACTGTTTCACCACTGTAATTGTAGGTTTTATGTTTTCAATTAGAAAATTAGACTGCTTTGTATTTTTATTTTGTGTTTGTATTTCTTTTGGTATTTTTTTATCACTTTAATTTTCATTGGATTTTTGCTGCCCTTTTTCTAGTTTATTTTAAGCATTTTAAAAAACAAAGTAACTATTTATATGTTGTTCTATTGTTGTGTTCATTGTGATCTCGTAGATAACCTTTTTAGGTATAGTCTAGGTACATCCATCCAAATTCAGATGGATTTTTGTAACATTTAAATGTCATAGGACATTATTTTTCTGTGTCTGTGGAGCATTGCCAGTATTCTACCAGTTTTGTGAAAATATATTTTGTTTGAAGTTATAAAATTAATAAATTAAAAAATGATGCTACAAATTGTATGTATATTAACATTTGTAAATAATCTAGCTGGCTACCTCGTTATTGTGAGATGTAAAGATTTAAATAATTTTATATATTTTTTTTGAAGACACGTAAAATTTCGCCTGTCTTTATTATTAACTGTTTGAATCTAATTGCATTTCAAATTAGCATGCATTTTAATGTTATTGTGTTATTTTATATTTTCTAAGCACTAAAACAAAAGAACCGAAGGTGAGGGGACGATGATAATGATTCACGGAATGTCCCGGCGACTTCCAAATGACAATTAAAGGGCGTGTCACCGCCCCTCCCAACGTCGCTGATCGTACTATCTAAACACCTGCTGTTGTCACGAGAAGAATGTGTTCGGTGGCGGCTTGGAAAGACGCATGTCCCTTTCTCCGGTGAGCAGCTGTCGAAGATTCACTCAGAAAGTCACGTTTTCTCTTGTTTTAGGACTTAAAAGTTATCTTAGTGCCTTATTGATTTTAATTCAAATCAATTGAGACAAAAGTGACGAGTAAATGCCACATTTGACTCTCATTATGTGATCGTCTGCACGGAAAGCTGACGCGACAACAACTTAAGGACGCAACAAGCAAGCCATATCCGAGTGAACCCAAACGTCGCTCCTTGCAGATTCCATGAGGCGTTTACAACTGTATTCTTTCATTACACAGGGAAAGCGCCCGCGCGCACACAAACTGTCCATGCACTCACACGCTAACAAAATATTAATCGTCATTTAAATCACAGCTTTCCCTTCACTGGATAAAACAAAACTGTATTGCTGTACATTCAACCGTCGGAAAGCAATCTTCATTTTCAATACAACTCCTGTATTGGATTTGCTTTTTGTTGGTGTATAAAATGACTTGAAATGTGTGCATTATTAAATAACAAATATTGTTTGAAAAAAATAGACCAAATTGTAATGTGCAAACACATTTGCTCGATTTTAAAACCCTGGTTTACAGAAAATAAAGAAAACAATGCTCTTGTTTAGTCTTCCTCAGAGGTGTTAAAATCGAAGTAAATACGTTTTCTTTGTTACGTTGTATATATTCCTAAAAGGAATTAAATGTGACTATATTTATGACTTAAGATGTGTATGTTTGTAAAAGGTATTGATGTTCTGTTTATAAAAAAAAACTTGCACTGTGGCTCATGCACAAAAAGCCCTCGATTTTGAACACTAATTATGTTTGAATTCATAATAGCCTATTTAAAGCATCTTATTTAATTAGTTGAGACTAATTGCCTTTAGGTGCTGCAGCATGTCTCACTGTATTTTTAATTATGCGGTGTACTATTTATCGTAGTATTTTATATAATATAAATATTACCTCAAGAGTTTACCAACACGTCTTTGTGTTTTTGTATTTTTTTCCCCTCGTTGTAGGCAGGCGCGAATGTAGCGAGAATGTCGAACGGGAGTTATCTAATTA
The DNA here is from genome assembly GCF_059516105.1 of Syngnathus floridae. Lineage (NCBI taxonomy): Eukaryota > Metazoa > Chordata > Actinopteri > Syngnathiformes > Syngnathidae > Syngnathus > Syngnathus floridae. The sequence continues at coordinate 9,158,891 of NC_142413.1, read as the reverse complement.
AAAGAGTTGATGATGGATGGGGTCAAGTGATAGTGATTTAGCTTCAAGCAAAAAAAAAAAAAAATCTAATTTTACGATTTTATTCGTCGATAAAAAAAAATAGCGGCCTTTAGAAAAACTGTATAACCGTAAAATATTCCAATGTTACAAATTCAATTTTTACAAGTGCCTTCTTTAATTCAAAGTAATTGTTGTGTTTAATAAAGTAGACTCGTCTTTCTTAAGTAATAATGATTATAAAAAAAAGACCCCTAAGGCAGATTTAATAGAAAGCCCTGCTGTTTTATGGCTTCTTGTGTCACCATATGGTCATGTTGGCACGTAACAACACGCATCTTCCTGCCATGCAAATGGCCAACCACTGAGTGCACTTTAAAAACAACACACACGAACACACTAAGGGAGGAAAAAATGCTGACACGTCAAAAGTGTAAAATACACGTGCTGCCGAACGATTAAAAAAAAAAGCTTTTTTTTTCATCACCTGGTCCAAAATGCTTGTTTTTGGTTGAACATCGAAAGAAACAAATTTCGTTCCACGTGCATATATCTCATCCAAACCTTTATTTAGTATATAATGGTTCATATTTGATGTACATCAATTGATGACACGCCACAAAATTAGCTCCAGGCCATCGTTCGTGTGTGATTAACGTAGGAGCCACGTTGAAAGACAGATAAATACATTTTAAAAAGTCACTTCTTTAATATACAGTATGTCTTTAATAAATGTTAACACTCGATATTGATGAGTAAAATAGACTCTAATCGATCAAGCATTATTAATTGTTATTTATAAATATGCAAAAATCACATATGGATAAGACAAAACTATAACAATATGAAATAAAAAAAAACACTTGTTATATTGGCCTTGTTGTTTTCGTGCAATTCAAATGTATTTGAAAACGTATCAATAATAAACTGTATACAAATAGCATGTATCCTTAAAGTATATTGAAAATATAGTAATTCAAATAAAGTGCTAAAAAAATGTCTACCTGAATCGAAGTAACCAAAACATAACTTGTGTGTGGTGTGTTTATAGAGTATGTCTTTTATGGTCTGTTTTAGAAGAAATCATGTGTCTGTAAAAAAAAAAAATCAAAACAAGCATTTCATGTGTACCATCCCATCTTATTTAACTATAGCCAATTACTAATCAAACATTGTCAAACTACATTCATAAATAAAATGTGAAAGTGAGAAATTACGTTATTTAACCTTGTAACTTCGTGTTATTTATTATTCTTTAATAAATATTTTTGCATAATTAATTGTATTTTAATGATGCAAAATTTTTGGGCTTACTTAATTGTACCTTTTTGTCAGCAGAAACCTCAAACGTGTCAAATTGGTCCACTTCAGTGCGTAATTACGCACGACTTGTCTTCTTAGCAACTCATGTGTTTTGTGGTATATATTTATTGTGTGAGTGGACTTCTTTCTGTACAAGAATGCGTAAGAGTAAATATTTGGAAGCATATAATCATCCTCCTCATCATCGGCAGCAACATCAGACTCCTCCCCTCTCAACCCTGATTCGGAGTGCGTATTTTGGGGCGCGGCCCTTTAAGACGCAACTGTGGTGGTTGTGGCGGTGGGGGAGGTGGAGGAGGTGGAGGGTCAGCGAAGTGGTGTCGCCTCGCTCTAATTGAGCCTCGGCCAATCAACAACAACTCGTTAGCAGTCACCTTCTGCTTCCTCCTGCTTTGGGACACTTTCACCCCCTTTCTCCTCCGTCTACTTGTCCTTTTTTTTTTCCTCCAAACTGCAAGACCGACGCTACTTGGCGAGCATTTGCATGGAGCTCCGCGGACTAGAGGCGCACTTTTGACGGGGGCGGGGGGGGGAGGCGAGCGAATGAACGCTGCCGGAATATGCGAGCGCAAAGGCGGACACACTTTTAGCACAACTCCCCCGGAACCACTTGTGGACGCTCCACGCTGCCTCACGAATGAAATAGAAAACTATTTCTCCACTCCTTTTTGGTTTTATTTTCCTCTTCCTCCGGGCGATGACCTCTAGTAAAGACATGAAGGCGGGCTCCGTGTTGCAGTCCGCCGGCGAGGACAGAAGGCGGCCCCCCCTGGATCAGCTGCCGCCACCGGCTAACTCCAACAAGCCACTGACGCCGTTCAGTATCGAGGACATCCTCAGTAAGCCCTCGGTTAAGAAATCCGCCGCCTCTTCTGTCGCGTCCAGCGTATGTCCGACTAGGCCGAGGGTCCTGGAGAAGGTGGCCTCTGCTAGTAGCGCCCGGAACGGCATCGGCACGCCGTCGTCGCCGCTGTGCGCCCTGGAGGAATTGGCCAGCAAGACGTTCAAGGGCCTCGAGGTCAACGTCATACAGGCGGCCGAAGGTACGCCAAACAAGTTGATTGCTTGTAAATACTTTGAGAAGCCAATTTCTTGGGGAATGTGTATCATGTCTTGATAGATAGATAGATAGATAGATAGATAGATAGATAGATAGATAGATAGATAGATAGATAGATAGATAGATAGATAGATAGATAGATAGATAGATAGATAGATAGGAATTTACCAAAAAATGTTAAGTACAGATGATATGTCTGTATAGATATTAAAACAAATATGTTTGCTTTGAATTAGAGAATAATATGTGCGTAATTGCGCATTGGTGGTGTGACAGCAATTTGCCACTAATAAATATGCCATTAGTCAAAATAAGAAGCTAAAACAGATGAACAAAGACAACATTAAGAATCATGAATCATTTTGTGTTAATTTCTCTGTGTATTTATGCATTTGGAGGCATGACAATAAAATTACCATATTGACGTTATTAGACTAGCGTGTCTTTTCAGATTGCACTCAACTGGACAATCACCGATATCTTGTTATCATCTTTGATATTCAGTCATGAAATAAATAATACATTTCTTACGTAAATATTAAATTAAATTGCTGGCACCAGCTTATTAGCTCCGGAAAAAACTCATTTTAACGCAAATGCAGCAGCCTGGTGTTTGGAATAACTATTATTATTGTTGTTGTTGTCATTATTGTTGTTATTATTATTAAGACCATCGTTTGCTCGCAGGTCGGGAACACCTGAACGCGTTCGGCCAGCGGCAGGCGTCCAAGAAGCGGCGAAAGTCCCGCACGGCCTTCACCAACCATCAGATCTACGAGCTGGAAAAGCGTTTCCTCTACCAGAAGTACTTGTCTCCGGCCGACCGGGACCAGATCGCGGGCCAGCTGGGCCTGTCCAACGCGCAGGTCATCACCTGGTTCCAAAATCGGCGCGCCAAACTCAAACGCGACCTAGAGGAGATGAAGGCGGACGTGGAGTCACTGAAGAAGATCACGCCGCAGACCCTCCACAAGCTCGTGGCCATGGACAATAATGACGAGTCTCCTGGGGTAGGTCGAGGAAGCGCGGGAGGGGAAGGCGGCGAAGGGAGCTCTCCAGGCGGATCCCCGGCCAGGGGGACCCCCTCCTCGCACCGGATCTTCCCCCAGTCACCCTCCTCGTCACGCGGACAGACCACCGACGAGTTCTCGGAGGACGACGAGGAGATTGAAGTTGACGACTGACATCTTGCTTTTTACAAACAGAAAATATTTAGAAAGGGGCATTTTTTTATTTCCCAAACTTTTGCACGGATATTGACAAAAAAGAAGTGTTTTTCTTCTTCTTTTCATCGATTTAATTTATTATGGGACTTTTAAAGAGGACTTACTCTCTTAATAAACATTTTAGTAGCTCATATCGCTTTTTTTACCCCAGTTTGGATAAGTGACAGGCCATTATTAAAAGGCCATTACCAAGACGATGATGATGATGAGGATCATGATGATGAGCCACTGCAGCCTGTGTACATATACAGTAAATATATAAATATACTATATGAAGTTCAACACGAGAATTTTAATGTATTTAATCCGCATCTGTGTAAATAAAGACTCTATGATATTTCAAGAAAAGATGTTTTTGATTGATCGATTTAGACAGTTTTGAGTAAAATCGATTTATTTTTGTTTCACTTTGAAAAATAAAGTATAATTTCAGCAATTCACATCACCTTGGTAAATGTTGACATAAAATGTGATATTTTTTCATAACAGTCCACAGTAATTATGTTTTAATAGATGGAATTGTAAAACAATGACAAAAAGCTTAACACGATTTTAAAATGTGATATATTTTTTTAATGATAAATTACAAAACTGACATTGAGATGAACTTATAGCAATCAATATTAAATCTAAAATATGTACTAGCTTACTGTAAAAAAAAAATGTTCAATTTCCACAGTGAATGTGTTTAAATATGGTAAAATCAAACTGCTTTATTTTAGTCTTAGTATTATTATTATTATAATACATTGTGAACCTATAGGTGAGTTAAATAATTTCTGCGGGGCTTCGAGATATAAACTCATGTATAAATAGACTGTTATTATATAAGATTCATTACTTCAATAGTATCTGTTATTTTATATTAAAATGCAAAATGCTATCATGCATTTTCTAAGGAGGAAAAAGAAAATATATAAGCAACAAAAGTTTAATTGGATGTGTGTGTGGAGGGGCTATACAAACATTGTTAAACAGACGCCTGGTTAACGCCCTCTCCCCCCCCCTCAAAAAAAACAACTAAAGTGTGATTGTGTCATGACGTCACTATGAGCTTTCTTCCTGTTCTTCTCTTTCTGTGTCCTCTTGACACAAGAAGCTCGCAGCTTTCTGCCGCCCCCTGCGCCATATGCTTCCACGCATCTTTCCGTGGAGGAGACACTTGATTGATCGCTCCACGTACGCACCACACTAACATTGCCACGCATCTGGCCTCCTTCCAAGCCGGGTGGGAGAGAGGTAGGGGCGCAGCCATGAATAGCAAATGGGCCCCGTGTGAAGACAACACGCCTCGTGAAGAACATGCACGCACCGGCGGCACGCCATGACGCCGTTTGGGTCAAAAGCCGCATTTTTTTTTTTTTTTTTTGAAGGGACAACAACTGATGAACAATTAGACAAAACAAAGAACATTTCCTAAAATGTTGTGATTTCAAAAGTAGTACAACAACAAAAATCTGTTACATCAAAACACCAACAGCTCCAACAAAACTATGTAGAGTATGCATTTTTTTAAATAAACACACAAAAAACACAATAGATTAAAATCTTATGGTTTTAACAATTTTTTTTATCTTAAAATTAAAAAAGCATGTATCCATAAATGTTGTGATTTGAAATATATTCAACAAGCAAGAAAAACAAGTAGAAGAAAAGTCATCTGAAAACAATATTTTTTCCTTTAACCTGGAAAAACAAAGCAAATGGTAAATGCAATCCATTTAGCAATAAAACAAAACAGAAAAGCAATATGGACATTTTTTTTTTTTAACTCAGAACAAAGTGTGCACAGGCCATATATCCAGTAATGATAAAAAGCATGTAAATTCTGATTTTGATATTAAAAATAAATATTTTTGTGAAAAAAAACAACCAAAACAAAGCACGTCCATTTTTGTGATTTAATCCATTCATTCATCCAAAGTATTTTTTCTTATTTTGTCTAAAAAAAACAAAACCATACCAAACAAAAGTAGTAGTAGTAGTAGTAGTAGTAGTAGTAGTAGAAGAAGTAGTAGTAGTAGTAGTTGTAGTAGTAGTAGTAGAAGTAGTAGTAGCAGTAGTTGCTGTTGTTGTTCTTCTTAGTCCCAAAACAAAATACAATTAGATTGTTGTGTTGTTGTCATTATTGTTGTCAGTGGTTCTGATTTTACCTATCAACAAAAACACATTCAAAACAATTTTCAAAACTATTTTCATGACAATATTGGGAGATAAAAGCTTTTCGACAGCAATCCTAAATATAAATGTCAAAAAAACGTGTGAGTGAAGTGGGGCTCAATGTAAATGTGCATGTGTGCGGTTGTGCAAGCCGTGTGCACGTTTCCCACCTCTCAAAGGAGGTAATGGGCTGCGATCACACGGGGTCAAAGGTCAAGTGGCCACCCCCATTTTATTAGGCCCACTCACAACAAGCAACCCACCCAAGGCCCGACAGGGTGGGGAGGGGTTGCAGTGGTGGGGTGGTGGGGGGTAGGTAGGTGGGAAGTGGATGCAAGCAAGTGCTAAAAGTCTACTTACATTATCATCATAATCATAATATAAGATCGATACATTTTCTATGTACGCTAACCCTAACCCTATGTTTGTTCATGCATTAATATATGTATTACGTGTTTGTGTGCACATTTATTGTGTGTGTGTGTGTGTGTTTTATGATTGTGTTACATAATATAATATAATAATAATACATAATATTATTTAGTATATATATATATATATATATATATATATATATATATATATATATATATATATATATATATATATATATATATATATATATATATATATATATATATATATATATATATAGGTTTTGATTGGCGAATATAAATACAAGGGTTAAGGTTAGTGAACGAATCACTTCCTTTAAGTGATTCGTTTTTTTTTCAGTTCATGTGACTTCAACCAGTAGATGTCGATGATGCGCACTAAAGCTGGTGCCACCACGCTGTAAATCAAAAGAAGAAGAAAGTGACGCAACTTCCCGTTCACGAACGAGTCGTGAATTGCTTTACCCGTTCCCCAGCTGAACGGATCTGTGTGTGAACGAGTCAGTGATTTGCATTTCCAGTTCATTGCGAGAATGGATCAGTGAGGAAACGAATCCTGACTCTCCCGTTCGCGAACGAGTTAATGGGTGAACTGCCTTCCCGTGCATCAACGGATCAGTCAGTGAATGTGTTGCGTCTCCTGGCGTGAATTATGTAAGCCAGGATGTCGATTTGCCAAGGAAAGAAAGAACCACTCACTCAAACACCACTACTTTTATGCACGTTTTCTCCAGGCTAACTTTATTGCATGAAGGGATGGGCCGTTATGCAACAACGGGGAGATTATGCTTCTTTTAGGATAATCTTGATTTTATAACACTTGTAGTAGTTTTTAAATAACGTGTATGCATATATACGCCTAAATATTGTTATCCAATATATCTACTGCAATTTCACATTAGATTGCTGGTTGGAAATTTACTTTTAATATTATTATTATTTTCAAATAAACATTTATGTTAAAACTTGTCTAGTGTTTTATTCCTTGTTTTTTTTATTTGCCAATTAAAACATAAAAATCAGACATTTGGTTAACTGCTTTACATTACAATATGTGTAGGTACACCTCATGAACACTTCAATAGGTACACTACACGAGGTAAAAAGAAAAAGAATAAATAAATAAAGGGTTAATTGCACAATAAAAGCACAACTATGTATATTCTCACACCTGGGATTGAACCAAGTTCTTACAGAGGAAGAGCCCATGTCATTATCCAGTTGGCTATTACAACCTGGCAGCCTATGGTTGTCTGCACTGTTATGTACTAGTGATGTGCATTCCATCAGTTCTTGGAAAACATGTTTGAATGCGGCCCCGAGGACGAGATATTGACACCTGTGACCTTTGACCATGATATTTCCCTAATAAAGTGGCCTGTTACTAGGTACACTTGAAAATGGCGGTGTACCTAATGGAGTGTCCGTGTGATTACCTCGTTAAGTGCACCTGCGTGAAAAGTTTTAGCTCCTGCGGAACGTGAAAGTGACCAAAAACTTTTCACGCAGGTGGGCTTAACGAGGGAATCACACAGACACTCCATTAGGTACACCGCCATTTTAGACTAGAGTTTGACACCTGTGACCTTTGACCATGATATTTCCCTAATAAAGTGGCCTGTTACTAGGTACACTTGAAAATGGCGGTGTACCTAATGGAGTGTCTGTGTGATTCCCTCGTTAAGTGCACCTGCGTGAAAAGTTTTAGCTCCTGCGGGACGTGAAAGTGACCAAAAACTTTTCACGCAGGTGCGCTTAACGAGGGAATCACACAGACACTCCATTAGGTACACCGCCATTTTAGACTAGAGTTTGACACCTGTGACCTTTGACCATGATATTTCCCTAATAAAGTGGCCTGTTACTAGGTACAATTGAAAATGGCGGTGTACCTAATGGAGTGTCCGTGTGATTCCCTCGTTAAGTGCACCTGCGTGAAAAGTTTTGGCTCCTGCGGAACGTGAAAGTGACCAAAAACTTTTCACGCAGGTGCGCTTAACGAGGGTCACTTGGAAAACATGTTGGAACGCGGCCCCGAGGACTAGAGCTTGACACCTGTGACCTTTGACCATGATATTTCCCTAATAAAGTGGCTTGTTATGAGGCACACTTTTAGAATTGGACCCTCGCTGCGTATGCATATGCCATCAAATGCAAGTATTTATGTGTAAATACATAAGGTGGCCCGCCCCTAACCTTAGCTTTAAACCCTACTTTGGAACCCTATCTCTCTTCCCCCGCCCCTTACACTACTCGATTCCACCCCGCCCTCTAGGTAGTGGGCGTGATCCATTGGTTTGCTCCGCAAACTTGGGGGCGGGCCACCTTATGTATTTACACATAAATAAATACACATAAATACTTGCATTTGTTTGCATGTGCAGAGAGGTTTCAATTCTAAAAGCACGTTCAGGTATATGCTCACACCTGGGATCGAACCAAGTTCTTTCCGAGCGAGAGCCCTTGTCACTAACGAGTCAGCTATTTAGACCTGATGTCCTTTGGCCGTCTGCACTCTTTTGTATTAGTGCATTCCAGTTCTTTTAAGTGAACTGAATCTTTAGAATTGGTTCACTCAAAAGATTTGTTCAAAAGAACCGTTCACTGAATCGTTCGCTACACTTTCTTATTTATTTATTCTTTTTCTTTTCTTTTTTTTACCTCGTGTAGTGTACCTATTGTAGTGTCCATGAGGTGTACCTACACATATTGTCATATAAAGCAGTTAACGAAATGTCTGATTTTTATGTTTTAATTGGCGAATAAAAAAACAAGGAATAAAACACCAGACAAGTTTTAACATAAACGTTTATTTCATAATAATTATAATATTAAAAGTAAATTTCAAACCAGCAATCTAATGTGAAATTGCAGTAGATATATTGGATAACAATATTTAGGCGTGTTATTGTTCATATTATTTCATGTGTACCTCACTACTGTTACTACAACATGTAATAATAATAATAATAATAATAATAATAATAATAATAATAACAATAACAACAATTCTGCATTTTCTCGGAGGTCTTCATTAAATATTTATTTATTTTTGTTTGTCACTCAAGATGAGACGAGACAAAACAGTTTGTCAGCGTCCACTTTCGAGGAAGGCCAATATTTAATTTTGCACCACCGCGTAACAGAAGACATTAACTAAGACATTAAGTGTTTATTTACGACCATGTGACACTTTTATGTGTGTATAAATTAAATATAAGTAGCATAGTGTGCCACGGCGAGCTCAACGATCCAAGAACATTTCGACTATTAAAATGCAGTAATATGAGCTGAATTCCGGATGCAAAGAGAACAAGGTCGCCATCTGGGGGAAACAAGGTGGCACTGCATTATCTCTACTTTTGCTGTTGCTGCTTCGCCAGTTGGAACCTTCAACACGTTTTCACTTCAATTGTCCTTTAACAAATAATTTTAAGATGGATGTCTGTCTCCTTCTTGTTTTGCAGTGAAATAGTGACACCAGCCTTTACTTGTTTGATATTTTAAATTTATTTTCAAAAATACAAAAAGGAGGGAAAATAAGTTCATGTACACAAAGACTATTATTAAAATAGAATTATGTATTATACAAAATATGTACAGCTGTGAAGGATGGAACGAAGGAAGGAAAGAAGGAAGGAAGGCCAAAGTCCACCAGTTCTATCTGCTACGTTTGTCCTTGATGGTGTAGTGAAGCACTAGTGGCTGCGCCTGACACACAAAACAATCATATTTCATGATAAATACATTTCATATTCACATATTTCATCTCCCATCCTTTCAATCTAAGTTTTTGAAAACACTCAAAATGTACAGTAGATGCATTTAGCTAAATTATGTGCTGGGAAGATTCTGCCAGAGATCCTCAGATACTTGTATGTCTATTTTAGTCACTTTTGTTTACGTATTATTTTTATCTTATTTTGGCCTGTGTACTGTAAATATTATTGGTTTTCCGCAATTTTATTTTTATGTAATTTCAATCATTTTGTTTGTTGTTTTGTATTTTAACATTATTCCATTTTGTGTAGCGGCAAGGTGGAGCACTGGTTAGCACGTGTGCCACGCAGTTAGGAGGATGCGGGTTTGAGTCCACCTCTGGCCCTCTCTGCGTGGAGTTTGCACGTTCTCCCCGTGCCAGCGAGGGTTTCCTCCCACATTCCAAAACATTCTTGGTAGGACAAATGAGCATTCCAAATTGCTCGTAGGTGAGTGTGAATGTTTGTTCGTTTCTGTGTGTGCCCTGCGATTGGCTGGCACTGGTTCAGGGTGTCCCCCCGCCTACTGCCCCAATGACTGATGGGTTAGGCTACAGCACGCCCGGGACCCCCATGGGGACAAGCGGTTTACAAAATGAATGGTTGGATGGACATTTTGTATATTTTATTTACTTCAATGATTTTCATTTTGTATTTATTTTGAGTGTGATTCAATGTTAAATGTATGATTTAGATGGTTTATTTATAATACTTAAAATTATTTTTACAACTATTTATTGACTTTTTTAATAATTTTTTGTTTCATTTACTTTCATTTGTTATATGTTGTTAATTCTCATTTTAAGTTTGACTTTGTTTTGTGTTAATTATAAATCTCTTTATTTGATGGCACCCCACCGCCCCCTCACACATAATCAAATTTAATTTACTGTTGATGTACAAATAAACTGATGTGTCATGTCACCTTTCCAAACCAGTGTGATAACCATAAGCGCTTCATGGTCATGTGATCGGGCAAAAACTCGTTGTTGAACAACATCTGGACCTGCACGACAAACGCAATAACAATATTGATAATCATCACAAATAATTGATAAATAATAGACGGGAAGTGAGGGAGCGCATGCCACCAACCTGATGTTTTTCCACATTAAGCCGATGACAAAGCACTTTGCGTAGATGCCTCACCTCCGCTCGCACAGAACAACGCACAAACTTCTGCTGCGTATACAACACAGGAAATTGTTTGAATAAATCAAATGTCTACAGAACCAGAAAGGCTTTGAACTGCAGTGTGTATAATTTTCAGTATGAGCTGTATATATAATTAGAGTGTGCACATGACTGACCTGTAATGCAAGTTTCGTCTTATCTTTCCCAGCGAGTGACGAACTACACAATAAAAAAAGATAATAATTCATCCTAATATTAATTGTTGATGCATTTTGAAAGCTCACGTCTCACCTTAGCCGTTCTAAACACAACGACACCTGCTCGTCATATCTGTAAAAGTGAGCCTTTGAGTGGTCGAAGCTGGTGTACGGTAAACCTGACGCTTCCGACACACAATCTAGAACAAACGACACATGATCGATGATTATAATGAACATCATTAAAAACCAATTGCATTCATTTTTCTTGTCATACTCACCGTCTCCCGCAGGCTGAATGACCCTCTCCAACCCCCGCGACTGATAGAACTCCTTTATTCTTTTGTCTTCGCCTGTGTCAAACACAAGCGAAATCAGTCGGGTATTCACGTTTTGGAAGTTGCAATGCGAAGGAGTCCACATACTTTCTTGTAGGCCAGGCACCAGCTTGTAGACAATGTCTTGCATGACGCGGTCCAGCTTGAGGTTGAGCAGGGGTTGCGTCTCGTGGATTTTGATGTTGCACATGGGACAGTATTTGCTGGTTTGTAGGTACTTGACGATACAACTTTTACAAACTGGAAAGGATACAGAAGAGGCAAAGGTCATTATTTGATTCAATTCCACCTAAATGTTTCAGAAAGATAATTTTGACAGTTAAAAAAAAATCCTTTGAATACTCAAGTGGTCGTTTTGTTTCCATTTTTTTGCATTTTCCTTTGTGTTTAGGGCAAAGTAATAAATTGATTAAATTACTTTGGCGTCCCCTGGTGGAGCGGTGGTGTTATTGTTTGGTTAAATTAATTGATACTCTTATTTTCCTTCTCCTCCGCTGTTTCATTTTCGCCTTTACAGTATTGCTTGTATGTTAGCTAATACTATTAATGGGCCCCACGTGAAGGTGTTTGGCCTGTGTGGAATTTATCACAAAAATAAAGCATTTCAAAGCAGTTAATGTTCACCTGTAATTCATATATTTATTGTTTAAGTGTTAAGGAGCCTAAAGAGAAGTTATTTTATTCATCAGATATTGTTTTTGAAAAATAATCAGTCAGTTAATCAGTTATCAGAATTCTCCACAGCCAAATACTGGCATTGGCTTGAAAAACCATAACTCCATATTGGTTGCACAATACAAAACTATTAGATAGAGAGTTCCTTTAAGAGTTCTAAGTTCGGAGGTCATTTCAGTGAATAAGTGTTACTCCCAACAACAAAATGTTTGGGGTACTCACATGTGTGCAGACATTCGGTGATGGTGGTGGCATCGATGAAGTAACCGGCACAAAGGTAGCACACGATGTGTTCATTAAGGTCCTTTATCTTTAACTTCACCTCCTCCTGACAACACAAACATCAAATTATTAGAGGCACTGTTTCATTATCAGAACATATACCTCACACACAACTGAACACATCATACCAATACCGGCATCCATACTACTTATGAATTGAAATTGATCATATCGAGAGGATTTGGAGACCCCGGCTATTCAGTGGGACCAGACCAGGCTCCCAAACAGCCAAAATTGGTTTGTTTTTGTGTTCTTTACGTGTATGTATATTGTGTACTATGTCTTGTTACCGTGGGATAGTGGGAAACGTAATTTCGATCTCTTTGTGTGTCTTGACATGTGAAGAAATTGACAATAAAGTAGACTGACACATTGTTCCGCCCTACTCCATACGACAAACACATTTGGCTCGCTTGAAAAGACGCCGGGAATGCTGTACAGGGTCCGCTTTGACACCGTGGACCTCCCATGCAACGAAACTGCAGTGCCGAGTGACTGAGCATGAACTTCGACCTCCTACTGGAAGGACGGACGGGGTCAGAGGGCATAGGCTGGGTGGGTGGGGGGATCACTTATCTTATCATCAGAATTAAAACATGGCATTGAAAGAAACTCAAGTACACATTTTTGCACTTTTACAGCTCCGCGAACGCGCAGCTAGCCTATGACAGACCACATGAGCGCGTGTACTCGGTTAGCAGCAGGCGCTCCGTGGAGGTGTTTACATTCTCCAAAGCGACGCATTGCCGAGTGTGGAACTGGCCAACGCAGCATACCGGAGCTGTTCTTTCGCGGGGGTTTGACTTGATAACACAAGATATGCTCACTCTCCGCCAGCATCTCCTTCCTTCATCTCCGCCACCTTGTCCGCTCTTTCCATCAGCTCAGCGACAACAGGCGAGCGAGTGTCTGCTGTGTAAACGCTTAAATCGGCCTCCTGCGGCTCCTTCCGCGCGATCGCCCCAGTGAAGCACATCCCGCTCACCTCGTTTCTTAGAGGGTCCAGCTTGTAGACGGTCTGTAGCTGGTTTCGTAGCCGCATCGCTATGGCCATCGGACCTTGCTCCGCCATCTTTTGGAATTACGCTGACTTCCGGGTAAACCGGAAGTGTCCTTTCGCGGACCCCACGATAAGAAAGGTCGAAAGCAACTCAATCCCCCCCCACACACACACACATCACATAAACCTCACAAGAAAATCTATCTATCTATCTATCTATCTATCTATCTATCTATCTATCTATCTATCTATCTATCTATCTATCTATCTATCTATCTATCTATCTATCTATCTATCTATCTATCTATCTATCTATCTATCTATCTATCTATCTATCTATCTATCTATCTATCTATCTATCTAAATAAATAAATGCGTGTGTGTGTGTGCGTGTGTGTGTCTCTTGATAAAACTATGTAGTTGTGCCTGATTAAAAACTTTTATTAGTTGTTATATTATAATGTATTCTTATTAATACTCAGTTATTTGAAAAGTCTTACATTTAAAGTTTGAAAATCTAACTAAGAAATTGAATCACAGATTCACAAAATCGTTTATGAACTTTTCTTTTCATAAATACGTACAAAACAAAAAAAAATATTATTCTCTTAAACAATCTACCTGTAAATGGCTTTATAGAGAGACAGCCAAGTCAATCCAAGATTTGGGGTTTAGGAAAAGGAATAAACCATTTTAATGACACATTCGCCTTGCTTTTCCCTGATGTGTCTTTCACTGCAAATTGCCTGCTTTGAACTACTTGGACAACAGAGGGCGCTATAACCACATAATTTGCAGCCCTGCTGATGTCCTAGAGTACAGTTCTGAACATCAATAGCAACCGCACACATGAAACCTGACTTAATTCTACAGAAGGATCCCAATTAAAGGATACATCAATCTTTATTTATTATTAAATCTGTTATCTGACAACTGTTTGTATTTTGCATAAATATATATATATATTTTTGCACTATTCATTGGGAGATTAAAAAAGTATTTGCTGAACGTTCACGTTTTGTCGTCACTTGTTGGGCAGTAGTATTGCAAAATGGCTACATGTCCACTAGAGGGCAGGCTTTCACACGTTATGAACGTCATCCCCTTGTGACGTCTTTACAGTTTAGAAGAGGAGCCCAGGGAGAAATCACAGAGCAGTATTAACGGGGCGTATGTTTTTAGAAATTATTTGGAAGTCACTCCACCTGTTCTTTCGGTCGTTCTCATTCAAACATTTGAAAATTCAAGACTTTCCCCCCAGTTAGTAACATTTTAAAAACCATGATAAAACAATCTACAATTTGTCATCCATTTGTCTAATGTTTACACAACGTGTAATATTTAATATGAATGAAACCAAATGATATTTTATGCTGTTTTCCATATGTCCTCAAAATTTCAAAAACAAGCTGTTCATTGAAGACTCAAAATCTGTAGTTGTGAGTGTGGCAATGGACGTAAAAGTTTGGTAAGCGCTGTGATAGACTGGGCTGGAGCTGACTGGCGACCCTAATGACGACAAGAGCTGGACGACTTTTGGGTGGTCTTCAGCTCGGATGCCCTCTGGATATAGGGATCAAGCGGACCTCACCGTGTCATTCTCATAAGCCAAGGCGATCAAAGAGGGCCCAGTTGGCCGCATAAAGTATACACAGAGGCTCCTTCGTGGAGAGCCGCCATGAATCATCCTAATAAAATAATCCTCGAAAAGCATAAATCCATAAAAGATCTCCAAATGACATGTAATGACACGACACCTCGCCAAAAGCAAATAGCGAGAGCTCCGAGACAATGTAAACTGCTGATTGAATAAACTCTGCTTCCAAGTACATAAGCCGCAAGAGTTGATGAGGAAAACTTTTCTTGAGGTCATACGTGGCATTATTATTAAGGTTTGGGAGCTGCCCAAATGTGCCCACCGTCTTCTTCTGGTGCCTCCCCACTTGACTCTGGCGTAAATTCTCGTCATTGAGGCCGACCATAAACATAAACATGCCGCTTGGCCACTCTCTAATGGAAAAAGTATAAGACAGAAATCCTGACGTGACGTTTTACAAACCGTTTTTGTGGCCTTTTGGGCTTTCAAAGACATGACAGTCAAATGGCAGTGAGAGAAAACTTTCTTGTTGACAGCATTGGGAGTAATATAACTTATTGAAACTTTATGAAAAAAATTAAACGTGACAGTTTATCAAAGAATTTGGACATGCCATATAATGATTTCTATTGTAATTATAAACATTTTTTCAAAGAATGCTAACGTCCTCAGGTCAGCTTTTGCAATGACCTCAAAACACAGCTATATATTTTATTATGATTTCTCTCAATGTATTAAACTTTGACAAAATACATTCACATTTTATCTTTAAGAACCGTTTTAATTGCATCAGTATTAAACCCTTGAGTTTTTTATCCCTCTTAATTGAAGTGTTTTGCTTTCACCACTCCAGTGGTGTTGATACTTAGAGAGGGAGAAGTTGAAGTCGTAGTCGTAAAATGATTGATTACAAATGTAATGGATCGTGTAAAAAGAAAAAATTAAGTCCACTTTGATCGCCACAACAACTGTTCTCCACGCTAACCTCTTTAAAATGTCAGTACCCGCAAGGCAAAGGGCCGAGGCACGCTCGCCCGCCTTGTCGCCGGCTCAATCTTCCTCGGGTGCACGCTCTCTTATCGCGCGGCCATCTTCATCTTCACGGCCATTTAAGAAAACGCGGGTGAGGGCACCACAAAAGTCAGTAGAAAGGAAGCGTCGCGCCACTTCCCTGGTGAAGGATGCGGGCTGGGCGAGTGGCTGATGAGCATGATGACATGATGATGAAGCAGAGAAACAAAAATTCCCTGCGTTTTCTATGTGTGTGTGTGTGTGCGCGTGTGTGTGTGTGCGTGCGTGTATTCTTATTTCAGGGGCACGTTGCCAACATTTTGTGGACTTTGTTCCACATTCTTTCACGCTCTTCCACCACCAGCTGACAGCTTTTTGGCAGCAACACAGAAGAAGAAGACAACAAGCTGGTCGAGAGAAGAAAAAAAAAAAAGGTGTGAAATGGGCATGTTTAAAAAGTGCAAAGAAGTACTTTTAAGTGTCCACATGCTTTTATTTTTTCGTTAAACACAAAACAACATGGTGAGTTCACTACTCTTAATAAACCTGAGCCTGGTTTTTGAACAGCTTATCCACTCAAACGTATTAAACGGTTTACTTACTAAAACTTTACTTTTCTCTTTTCCTGCCAAAAAAGCTCCAGCAATACTGAGGCATTAATGTTGTTAATGTTAAGTCCTACTAAACATGAAACAAAGCAAATTGCACATTGTGTTTTTCAAACAACCACCTATCACACTGACGGCCAAACACTTTTGGTGAAGGTAGCAAAATGCGCATTCTCTTCAGGGTTCGTTCAAGGTCACAAATGTCAAGGTCAAAACTGTGGCAAGTCCTTTGCCAACAGTTATTGATTTTTGTTGTTGTCGTGAGTAAATTTTCAACTTGTTCAAAATTTCCCCTATTGGCCACAAATATTTGCAGGGTATAACAATTTTTTCATTATTTTTAATTCAGTGTTATTTTTGTGGGAAATGTTCCCCAAGACTTTTTTTAAGAAGACAAAACAAACTTATTTTTTTTTTTTTTACAACATGCATTCATAATGGGAGTCAATTTTTCTTTTATTTGCACTATTTGTGGGCTCGACTGACCCCAGCCCCCTTACTAATAGCTCAATGGTCACCTGCATCCAAACACTTTTGCACTCAGTGAATCACTTATTTGTAGGTTTATCATTCAGTAATTCATATATATTTGGGGGGGGGGGAGCTCAGGTCTGATTTTTTTGTTGCAAAACACTTGTTGGTGCTTTCGCACTATATTTTCTCTAATTTGGGAAGGTTATATTCATATTGGACATCAATTATATGCAGGTTTTCTGCTCTTTAAGGGACTCTAGGTGACGAAGTCATGAATACAACTGAATATACTGTGAAATCCTTCTCATGTCTTGTGTGTCTATAAAGTAATGCATTGATGCTAAGAAGCTTGCTCACGAGTAGGGCGCAGGGATGCTGAGCTGGTCCCATCGTGTGAGCGTTTGCATGCTACAGAAGCAGATGCAAGGCACAGATAGGCTGTCACATGAAAGAACGCCCGCATGAAGGCCCAGAGATGCGCAGGAAGTCTCCAAAACAATTCCGTTATTGACACAGTGGGTGCAGGCAATAAGGGTTGTCTCTTCTTCTTCTTCTTCTACTTCTTGTTCTTCATAGGAGGCCCAGAGAGGAAAGAATGGCAAAACGAATCACTGGTGTGCATCAAAGGCTCGCTATTATCTCAGTCACGCACACACAGACATGCACGCACGCACGCTCGCACGCACGCACAACGTAAAGCTTTGAAGTGCATTTATCTGTATGGTTACTGAGACGCACACCATCAACAAGAGTTCTGCTCTGCTGAAGAACAATGATGCCGCTCAAGGCTTCCTGCTGGATTGGATGCTCTACAATTTGTGCCTGCGCTGCCGCCTGCGGTTGAATGACACCGGTGTTGTAGGCAGGCAGTGTGTCGCAAAGTCATTGATGAGCATCATTCACGCTGAGCTATTTTCTTGTATGCAGAGACCCTGGCGTTCATCCAGCACCTGGAGTGCTGTCTATTTGGACTCAAATTCAATTTTGTGGGTAAATGTTCGAAAAAGACTAAAGATGAGGGGGAAAAAAAGATTTTGGGAAATCACACCATGTTCTTGTACTACCAGCTTAGTTTGGCCGATTCAGAAGTACATTTCCCTTTTGCGAGATCTAGCAAGTTTTGCCAATCAAAATCATTTCATTGAACTCAGATTTTAAGATGTCCCATTTCCGAGCTCCTATGAGGGCTCCCAAAACCAACCCAAAGTGTCTTGTGTAACAAAGTTTGTTCCCACAACTTCCTTAAAATCAAAGGCTATAAATTCAGTCCATGCATGTAATTATAGCGAGTCCAACACTTAAGTGGCCCGAGATGAAGGGAAGACATTCTTTGATAATGGTCGTAGTCCCTATTTATGCGGTGTCTATGGAGTGCTACTGTTTGTTTTTGTCTCAAGTGGCAAAGAGAGCGCTTTGTGAGCGCAAGATCTATTTGCTCTCCGCGGCGGAGGGTGTGATCCCTTGCTTGTTGTTGGATTTACGTCGTGGATTGTGACGAACTGCAGGCTATCCAGAGGGATCCAGCCCCCATCTACTCAATGTCCTAAGCTAGGATAACTTTTTTACATGGGGGCAGTGCCCCATCAGCTCCAGCCAGTGGCACCCTCGTGAAAATTTCTCATGCGGTATTTGGAGTCATTTCCTGTACGGGGTATTCAGTGGCGCCTTGAGATACAAGTTGAAATTGTTCATTCATTTATCATATGCTCGGACTCCAAATTCCGAAAGCTCAAACCATTCTTATCGCAAATCATTATTCTCCACTGAAATAAATGCAAATGATCTAAATCCGTTCCAACCTCCCTATATTAAAAAACATGTTTTGCAGCGGGTTTTTCCTGAGAAAAAGAATGAATAACGATATACCGTATTGGCCTGAATATAAGACGAGTTTTTTTTTCATTGAAATAAAACTGAAAAAGGGGGGGGGGGGGGGTCGTCTTATATTCGGGGTCTAGATGGGACATCTTAAAGTTTTTCAAACTTGTGTCTTGAAAAAGAGGGGGTCGTCTTATAATCGGGGTTGTCTTATATTCGGGCCAATACGGTAATACTGAATAATAAAATAATACTGTATGTTGTAGAACACATTGTAGTACCAGGATAAAATAGAATGTCGACTATTAAGCATGCTCCATAATTGATAGTCTGACATTAGAGCCCCTTCTGGTCTGTACACCTTGTCCAAAAGGGGGCAGTATAGAACAGACATATGTTGTTTACGTAGAGATCGTTCCAACTGAGATCAATAAAAACCGTCGTCTGGTTTGATTCGCACATCAAGTGGCTCGTGACCTAATTGATGTTTAATCATCGCGGGTTGCCTTAAAAAAACTGTTGACCCCCAAAAAGACATCTGTGGCCTGTGTCCAGGGCGCTAGATGACATCCAGGAGTTCCCTGCCTCGTTACTGGGGAACGGGAGTTTGCAAATGTTCAATTCCAAATTCCAATGAGTTAATTCCACAATCGCACTTAATCACAGGCCTTTAATCAGCATTCTTCTGTGAGAACTTTTGATAAGATGAGCCGCTCCGACTGGAATAAATCTCCTTGACTGGAAATGGAATCATCCATAGGAGGTCCAATCATGTCACAGTCATCATCAATGGCTGGCGTCGGCTCGCCACCGTGACCTCACTTGACATCCAAAAAACACATCGCACACATGCGATGCTGCTGACCCAAGAAGACAAATCAGAAAAGCCCAGCCTGAGGCGCTTCCCCGCCTGCCCGCCCGTTGGACCAAAGGGATGAGGTCATCCGAGACAACCTCATTTTTCCCCCCTTCAAATTGCACGTCTGATCAGCGCGGCTTTCCTGCAACAATTACGTCGACCCCCGAGTCCTCATTAGCAGATAGTGTGGAGAAGAAAAACAAAGACAAAGGGCAACGTTTTCTTTTCCCAGTGGGACAGGATGTTTGATTCAAAAGACTTGATTAGTGACTCTTGCTGACTGGGTTAAGTGAGGTGGGATCATAGTGTCATGTCCACCAATCATAACGAACGCCAGAGCACCAAGTGATGAAATGATAAAAATGCATCCGTTTTCGCAAATGTGCACATGTACTGTTGGAAATTTACATCCCAAAGTTCAACCAGCGGCACCCCGAGACCAGCCTCGCAGAACAATACCAGCATGACGAGTATCAGAACTCACGGAAAGTTCTTACGACTCGAACCGAGAAAAGGTCCCAAGGCCATGAATTGAAAGGTCAGCCGTTTTGGTTGGATGCAGCCATTTTGGTGTGCAAAAGTGTGCAGCCAATTTAACTGTGCATAATGTGACCATTTCCAGCGAGGGAATTAAGCCAAATCAAAAGCATCAAACATACGTAGCAATTTGAGACAGATGGGTGATGAACAAAACACATTTTGGGGGAGGGGATCCTCACAATGACACAAAACGTTTTGTGTTTTGTGAAAGTAATCCGTGCAAACATATATACATTTTAAGGGTCTGACAAATGACCTCCAAAAGCTCACTGAAAAGTTGCAGAACTCCTGGAAAGACCCGAATTTATGAAGTTGACCACTTTGGTTTGAATTAGTCAAATCAAGGGAATTTCAGGCGTGCTACTTTGATAAACTCATACTTTGGATTTGATGTGCAAAAAAATTTCAAGGACCATCGCCAGGCAACTATGACTATTTGGGTTTGAAACATTCATTCCGGACGAATCCCAGTCCTCATTATGCTTCTTGAGAATTTGTTCAAACCGAGCCACTAAATTATGAAGATTGTAATTTACCTACTGGGATGGACTGTCTGTGTAGGTTGGTGGCTGGTGTTCATCACCAAGTCCATGGCACCATATATTTTACGCAATCACAAGGCTGACTTCAAGGTGATCAGTCAAGCTGTACAATTTGGCAACGTAGGAAGCAGATTCATCCTCAAAGATTGGGGGCCTCCAGTGAAGAAGTGCAAACGAGCAGTAATTCATGGCTGGCCACTCGAGGCCAAACAGCTCCCACTCGTCGAGCCGAATTGCAGTACGGGCGGCGGGACGCATGTGCAGCTCTAATTGGCTGCTAGGTTTTAAATCAGACATTATATCACCCGTCTGCCGCAACAGGGGAGGACGAGATGAGAAATACCTTGAAAGATTATTTGAGGATTTGTGTTGACGGCTCGGTTTTCACTCTGGGGCATGTTGGGACTTGATGAGTTTTCTTTTCTTTCACTACACTGGCTATACCCGAAAATAACCCTGTCTGACATTTGAAGTCAGAAGAAAACACAAGCACAAAAGCTAATTCATGTTTTTGGTACCCGCCTGGTGTACAGGGAGAAAGGACGGGGAGTGAATCCTTGAGATACACCTTGTGGTGCAACCAAGTCACATGTTCAGGAATGTAACCAGGGTCAGAAAGTGTTTCGAAACTCGAAAACAGCAGACTGAGATCATATTTAGAAGAAAAAAACATAAATTCAGTTGTTGATCAGTGTGTGGCTTGTAACTTGGGGCAGAGGTCATGCTGCCCCACAGAGTGCAGACAGGGAGAGGAAGACTCTTTTTTGACTTGTCATTTGTAATTCTTTTGAAACACACACAAAAAAATGTTTTTAGCACTGTGGTGAGTTGTATTCAACTGGCATTACTGCCATCTACAGGACTGGAGTCTGCGGTGCAGTTTGATGTATCCATCCCTACTTGCCTTTTATTTGAACACTTTTGTACTAAGCCTTTCTGGCACAATTCAAAAACATGAATGTTTGTTTCTTTGAAGTCTAAATCGTCCAAAGGTTTGAATCTGAGGCAGGATGCTTTTTCTTTGTCAATATGTGCAGGCTGACTGCCGACCAGATCTGAGTCGGCCCCACATCGTCATCTGGGATAGAATCCAGCTCACCTACGAGGTGAGGGCGAGGCTATCGCAAATGTATAGCTGGATGGAAGTCACCATCCAGCGCTGACAAAATAGTTATGAAAATATACATCTCGTCATGGCTTCATCTCGAAAAATTGCAAGC
The DNA here is from genome assembly GCF_059516105.1 of Syngnathus floridae. Taxonomy (NCBI): domain Eukaryota; kingdom Metazoa; phylum Chordata; class Actinopteri; order Syngnathiformes; family Syngnathidae; genus Syngnathus; species Syngnathus floridae. Next base: position 9,136,677 of record NC_142413.1, on the reverse strand, counting down.
GGCACAAAGCTGCACATGTTTTCATTTATGTGTGCAGTGCAAAGCAGACACATGCTATACTTTGACCTGTCACGTCAAAAAATGAGTTGAAATAGATGAAATATTTGACCTCGGCTTAAGAAAATATTGACATATTTCTGCCATGATTTTATTTTTTTTATTGTATCTTTTACAGTTTGTTTGAATGGAGTTCTATTTGATGTCTTCACCGCTCACGCTTTGATCAGTGTGCTTGCCCAGGCCTCTAATGTATCCCATACCTGAACTCTACCTGAATGACAAAAGAAATTCTGACACGCCTGGAGTGTTAAGTTCACTTTACTTCACCTCTGTTTGTGGAAATCAAACATAGTTATTTTAATTCCAAAACTACGTTAAAGCCATAAAAACGTAAGCTAGCTAACAGACGCAACAGAACCACTTGTTGCTTGGCAGAAATTGCACAACACGTAAACATGTATGCCGCTCATTATTTTGTTGTTTTTGGCAACTGCACAATATACGCAGATAAAGGACTGGGAGAGGTGGCGGTCAGACGGACAAATGACTCCAAAAACAGCAAAATGACAATGTTTTTTGGTCAAGTATTTGCTCCCGAGTTTCGGATTCTTCGACAATAAAATGTAACAATAAGCCTTTCATGGTGAATTGGGGCGGAGGCCATGCTGCCCCACACGGAAGAGAAAGGACGGAGGGTCAGCAGTCCAAAAGACACTAGCAAAAAACTTCAAAAGTGCATATTGACCCAAATTGTCAACGTACATTAATGTCGTAGTTGTGCTTTTTGGCAGCATGGCTCTGCTGCTTCAAAAAGTTGAGACAAGACGGGTATCACCGTGGGATAGTGGGAACGTAATTTCGATCTCTTTGTGTGTCTTGGCATGTGAAGAAATTGACAATAAAGTAGACTTTGACTTTGTAAAGTAATGCAACTTTTAATTTCTAACTTTTACATTTTGGAATTCACTTTGATTAAACAAAGAAAAAGACTGAAAGACTGGAGCCCGACCTAATTTTATTTATTATTTGATGAATAAGCAGCATGCTGGTTATATGGTCCACAAAACAGACAAATCACTCACTTAAAATGAAAAGGCATTTGAAAAAACGGTGCTATTCTCGGCTAATTGGGGCATCCAAGCTTTGATAAGGCAAAACTTGAGGCTGGAATCAATGCATTCGCTTTTTGACTTTTTGACTGTCCTTTGCTCATCATCATATGGGCAAGTATCATTTTGCATACTCCAAATAATCTATCTTGGTCTACCTGCAGACCTTTACCAGTGACGACAAAGTGCAACAACAACACAAAAAAAAAACTGGAAATGGAATTTATATGGATTTGGGAAGTTTCAAGTGTTGTTAAACCGTCCAACCGTTTGTGTTTATAGGGTAGACAGGAACTAACTATTAACTGCTGTTAATTGGCCATTAATTTGTCCGCCAAAGTTGAACAAACATCACCAGGCTAGTAATTAAAAGCTAAGTGATGTTTACATGCTCTATTGGACACACAACAACACGAGTTGTTTGGATGACAGACGGTGAGCGTGCGTGTGTGTGTGTGTGTGTGTGTGTGTGTGTGTGTGTGTGTGTGTGTGTGTGTGTGTGTGTGTGTGTGTGTGTGTGTGTGTGTGTGTGCGCGCGCATGCACGTATGAGGCAACCTAAGAATTCCTCGAGCATTGAGTAAACGCAGGTGAGTGGCTGCTTTGAAATACTGGTCTATCAGATGGAACTGGCACTCGTCCAAATGTACTGGACCCAAGACGGTTTCGCTCTTTGGAAGTTTTTAGATGTCAGGCATTCTTTGGGTCCTGGCTTTTGATTGGAAATTGGTTTTGTTAGTCATTTTGAGTTTGTATTTAGCATTTGCCATTTAAGACTGGGGGGGGGGGGGGGGGGGTGAAGGTCCAGGGTGGCTTGTTCTTCACAATGATAGTTGTTAGGGCAGGTTTAGGGTCAGGGATTAGGGCTGTGTTAGTTTCTAGTTGTACGCGTGAGGGGTTTAGGTAAAGATTAGGATTAAAGGGTTAGCCATTATATTTTAAGGAATAGTTGCTAGTTATTCAGGATAGTTTGGTGTAGGGTTAGAGTTAGGATTGCGTTTGGAATTGGCTTAGATGATTGGGTTGACAGTAGGGTTAATTACTAGTTTGTTGAGTAAGGGGTTAGTATTGGGATAAGGGTAGTGGGCCACGCTGAGAGTGTTGGTTAACAAAAGGTGTGGTGACTTTGTTCCAATGCATTAAGATGTGCAGCATTTAAAAGGTTTCGGGAAAGTCTGATCGAGACACCAGTGTCTGATTAGCTCTTTTAATCCAGGCCAAATATTCTGACATCTATAAAAATGAGTTAAAATTAAGCAGACGCTCCGCCAGCGAGTGGAAACATTTCACGCTTTGCTGCAACTCAGCACAGTTGAGATGTAAACTGGACGTGTTTTAGCTTCACAAGGTCTGTGGGAAAAGGCGAGAGAAGGGGGAGGGGGGGGGGGGGGGGGGAGGGGGGGTTGGACCATGGTCCAAGTGAAGGCTCACAAATCTTTGGAAAAAAATACATTTCTGGGACGCTTTCCCCTCCCTTCTCTACAAGGAGAAAAGGCAGAGATGAAATTTATGACGCTTAGCACTTTTTATCTGATTTCACAAAAAGATCACCTTGGGAAAAAGTCGCAAAGTGCCCTCTCACAGCGGAAGGTAGAAACACAAAAACTTGCCACTCAGAATTTTATTATTATTTATTATTGTTGGAGCCATATTACAATATTCTTTTGTTTTTCTCTTTCGGGTGGGATTCCTTGGTTTGGGCGCATCTGTCCCCCCCCAAAAAAAGGTTTAATAGAAACGGCTAGTGGCAGGTGTGTGAAGAATAAGATTTTTTTCATGTAAAGTTTAAGTATTTTAATCCTAATATTACAATTATTCTGTATTGTATTTTTTGTCAGATTGTATTTGTATTACGGGTCACGTTATATTTTGTTTTTTGTCATAAAATTAAAACTTTTTGTGTGGCTGTTTTTCATAAAAATGTTCAGAAAAGTAGAACTTTATTCTTGTAGTATTTTTTTACATTATTATTTATCATACCATGGTTTATTCAACATGTAGTAGTGGCTAAGCTGAAAGGTCTTCAGTTGCTGTTTTGTTTTTTTTAGATGTTTTTTGTGCGGTCTGTGATTGAAACCATGACTTCGCCTCCTCCAATTTGCTAAAAGTTTATTTCATTTGTCACCTGTAGCAACACGTTTGTCTGCTGTGTTTTATTTAGGGAAAAGTTTATCATAGCTGTCATACTTTCAGGCGTTTTCTTTCCCGACATTTGCTCAGACCACACAGCTTCGCAAATGCGAATGCTCTCCAGCTCGTTCCCGCAATAACAAAATACAACAGTCATGGAAAAATACAAACTGTGACTAGAAACCCATTGATTTAAAATAATAATAATAATAAAATTATATATATATATGTGTTGCCTCTCCCTTGCCTCTCCCATCTTGTGGAGAGTATTGAAACGCATTACGATTCTTTGACGTACTGTAAACAATTCCAATGATAGAATTTTGAATATGAACTACAAAATGGCTGCTTCACTTTGAGGAATAAAAGTGAAAATGTTTAGTTTATTGTATGTTTTTTACGGGGATTGCACCATGTTTACCCAACAACAATACAGAGGTGTCAAAAATCCAGTCTTGCAGTTGGATTTTCATGGATCCGCAGCAAAAACACAAACGCAGCAGTCCGCCACCCAGAACACGAGGAAGGCCGATTAACAGCATGCAGAAGAATAACATCCTTGTTGTCGGATGCGATATAACTTCGGATATATGTGTATCCACACGCCAGTGCGGCGGCAGCTGATCAGCCCGAGGCTGTGCTGTGTTCAAATACCATCGCTAATGGAGACGTTCACGCAGGTCAATGCGTTGACATTAATCTCGTTTAAAACGGTCTCAGCGAAGGCGTCGTAGCTAATCCGCGGCTCAGGCTGGGTGTCAGGTAGTCAGTCGCTCCTAACTGGATTAAGTGACGCTTCAATCTGCCCTTCAAGAGCAAATTATATGTCATTATTTACTCAGGTTATTTAATTGCATGCAATGCGATTGTCTAGAGAGGTAGAAAAGGGACGCAGGGTCAATTGGGGAATGGGAATTCGAACACACATTTGCATTCCTTTTTTGCTGGGGCCTTATCTTCTGGAATTTAGCACATTACCTACAGACATTATCATGGTTTTATACACTTTTTATACACCAAGCACTTCTATGTTATAGCGTTGAGTGCATCATCTAATACAGTGATCCCCGTTTATCGTGGGAATTACATTCAGACCAAGCTGCAACACTGTGACGAAAAAGAACATATTAGTAATAATTGACGAGATGATAATTTATTAGCCTTAATTTTCACTCAAAAGTGACATTGTTAGTGTGTTTTATAAATAATTCATTTTTATATGACAAAAATAATGTTAGCTTCAATGATACAAGAAAGAATGTCAGAATATTATTAAGGTGAACGAGTCATAATTGTTTTGGTCATTTCCAAGTGTATGAGAACAAATCATAATAGTAGAATTAAGGATCATTTTAATGTTATAAGTAGTAAGTAAGAATATTACCAAAATAAAGTAAATCATTGATATTTAATCATGCAAATGTCATTTGAATTTTATGTAGTAATTTTAAGTAGTAAGTAAGAATATTACCAAAAAAAAGTCAATCAAATTATTGATATTGAATCATGCAAATGTTGTTTGAATTTTACGAGAAAAAAAAGACCTGAAAATAAAAGGTGATTAGATAAAGTGATAAGATAAAGTTTTAATACTTTTAACGCTGTGGGGGGAAACGTCAGAATATTACCAAAATGTAATTTTGAATAAGGATATAAAGTTCAAATTCAGTTTATGATCGAAAAATAAGAAAGTAAAATATACTTTACATGCTGCCGTTTTGGTTAGCAAATGACTTTTTCCCCTTCAAATATTTATTTGTGGACATGCATGGTCTTGAGATTCAAAGTACTTTGATGGATGATGGTCTTTTTTTGAATTAACACTCTCCAACTTTGTTTTTTAGCTAGATGTTCTCCCTGCTTTAAAACAAGTGTGTGTGTGTTTGGGGGGGGATGTTAGTAAGTAGACGAGGAGGTGGGTTAATTGTTGGCTGGATTCTTGGCAGGAGGTCAGCGCACACAAGATTTATTTGGTGTTTGCCATTTGTCACCTTGACCCACAATCGTTCTGCAAACACAGCAAGTGTGTGTGAGTGCGCGCGCGTTTGCGTGTCGTACCTTTTCCCAAACAAGGGGTCAAGCCGTCAACCGTGTGCCCGAAGGGGAAACCATTTTTCAGGCGGCTTTGATTTGTCCACTGAGTAAGTTGGCAAGTATGCTTTCAAAGTCCAGTAGTCTGCGGTGCCGGCGAGACCACCACAAAGGGAGCTAATCCCCTCTATCGCAGCCAGCGCAAACACATTAGCCGCACAATATCAACACACTGCTCAAGAGCCCCCCATTGACAAATCGGGCAGAGATTTGCCTGCCTTGGAGCCGCTGCGTTCTTTTTACCAGCCAATCGCAGTTGCGCCGGTGTCAAATGGAAATCATAGTTGGGTTACATTATACAACATCCAAATCTCAATTCCAATGATTTGGGGATATTGTGTGAACAAAAACAAAACAGAGCCATTTCCAAACTCTATTCAATTGAATACACAACAAAGAGAAGATATTTAATGTTCAACGTGACTGAATTTTAGTCGTCAACAAAGGTAGGACAAAACTAGATCAAATAATCTGCTTCATTCTCATTCCATGAAAGCAATATGAATCAGAAAACCATGATTAGACTAGTTCAAATATAACTTTTCAATGTTTGTGTTGGATGCATGCCTTTAAGTTGTCCACTTAGTCCTTCTTTAGTTAGTCCTATAGTTTCTTCTAAGTGGAGGTCACTCAAACAGGCAGTCTGACTTATATGACTGCCCCCCAACCCCAACATTTTGCAAAGTGATCATAGTACATCAACGAGAGAAAGAAAATCTTGTTTCTTATCCCGTGAAGCAGACATACTAACCACCATGCTGCCCTTACTGCCTCTACATGAGCAAGCATTCCGTCCTTGCAGGCCACCAGCAGCTCCATCCTGGCAGAGCTGATCTCCTGAGAGGACATCACTCAAAGCTACAACGGGCGAAGGGACGGCAGGGATGTCCTCCCAAGTTCCATCACACGACTCCCAGCTGTTCTACGCACCAGGCTGGGCCATGGGGGGGCGTGTGTTTGTTTAATGCTCACAGGAGTTCCATTAAAGCCCCGACTCCCCTCATTTAGCAGTGCCATTGCCACACAAAGGCCGGGACCCTGGGAAGCGGCGCATTGCAAGGGACACCAATTACGGCAGCGAGGACACAGGCCGGCTTGTTCGTGCTCAGGGACATGTCACGTCGCTGGAGCGGCCTCCCCGTCAAACCCATTGACCGGAGTGCGCACACAGGCATCTTAATTGGTGTTGGGCAAACACATTTTGTCACAAAGTTGCAAAGAGAAGCTAAGTAGCTGAATGTTCACATTGTCCAACCCCTGACCCGAGAGCTTCGTGGGCCTTTTTTGCCCGCCCCCCAGAGCTACCACCGCGTCGAGACATCATTATGCTCCATTACTTTGAGTCATCGTCTCGGACTCGTCGTGATACTTTTCACCCCCGTTTATTCACAAGCCTGACCATTTCCACAAAAACACTTATTAAAACACACATTTGAAGTGCAGTGGTTTAATTGGTTACGTCGTCAAGTTTGTCACCTAAAGCATGAAAACAAAGGGAAATTCCATGAATCCATTATTTAAAAAGTAAGAAAATGGTTGTAGTGTGATTGAAGAGGAAAACATGGTATTGACACGATTACATGGAATGCAAAAAATCAACTACCGTTTTGGCTCTGCGGTCCCAACTTGTCAGTTAGCTGCCATAATGTTTGTCATTCTTCACAGAGGAGAAAGAACATTTTCCTGTATTAAATTATCTGTCTTCACGTATTGCCACTCAAATCGCTGTTACTGGAAGATGTATGACCCGGTGACATTGATTCTGTTCGTTAGCCCATCTATGGTGTTTTGCTCTAATCTTACGCGAATCTGACTTTACTATAGAGTTGTGAATATAAACCGGTAGGTGAGTCACAGAAAATAGGTTGCCCTAAATGTCCTGCGATAGGCAGTGGGGAATCCGGGGAGAGCGGCTATTAAAAACAAAATCCCCACAATGAGCATCAACTGGCATCACAAAAATCATCCGAGGGACATTACGGCACAGCTGCCCTCCTTTTCGTCTCACCAACCTCTTCGCGAGCCCCCCGTACTGACCCCTGCTTTTAAAAAGGGGGATTTGGTGAAGCGGGAATCACTTGACATCATTAGTTGTGGAGAGCAGCCACCATGGCGGGGTTGCTTGTCTTGCCTCATGAAAACATGTGTCGCATTAGCGGCGCGGGGACCTAGGAAGAGACCTCGGGCGAGAGGTCGGCGCGAGCGTAAACACGGCGAGGGCACACAACGTTGTCAAGCGGCCCGTGTGGCAGAGCGTACGCTAATGGGCCCGCTAATCAACGTGACATTTTTAGGTGAAATCCAGAGAAAGAAACCAAAGCTTCAAATAGAGAACATTTTTATATTACGAGTATTATGTAAAAATCAGTTTCAAACTCAAAAGGGTCCTTTAAAAAAACTTGTAAAATATATGTGATATGTAAAGGTCATTTATTTACGGTCTAACCTTTTCTTCTAAATGCACTGCCAAGGTGTCTGATCAGGACTTCTAGGCGAATGTGATTGGGACATCCCTCCTGATCATGCATTTATGTACCTTCTCCATTCTGAACGGCGTGCAACCCAAATTGCAATGTTTGACACCCCTGCCTTAAACACGCCACCAGCATCAATTGCAGCAACAACAACAGCAGCAGTTATTGGAAGTGTTTGTCATCTTGAATTGACACTCAATGTGAGCAAGAGCGTCCTCTGTCAGATACCAGGTGACACAGCTCATTAACTTCTCCTTTGCTGCCATTCTTTGGTCTCCTCATTGTCTTGAGATATGACATGAGCCATTGTTCACTGTCGAGTTTTTCCACCCTCCTCTTTTCTCTCGGCCAACCCCCTCAATGCTCCCCTTCTGCCCCAGGCCCGTAATTAGTGCTTCGCGCTGGGCGTACTTTCTCACAGGGCTATGACACAATTAATCAGCACTTTCCCACCAATGGACAGCAGCCACATGATTCAATGGAGGACGCATTCTCAACTTGTGTTTGTTTTTCCACTCGTGCGAATATCGGGGATGGTGAAATCATGTTTGAATAACATTTTGTGATTGGAAATCAAGGGCAGCACAGCGGGCAAGCGGTTAGCATGCCTGCCATCTTCATCTTTCATTCGGATGGATGGTACGCTAGCATGGCCGCTTTGAGCTCCTCGATGTCAGCTATAAGTTCATGCTCGTCCCAGACAGAAGGCGGAAAGAAGAGTGAGAAGAACAAAAAAAAAAAACAACAGTGTCTCAACTGGGCCTTTTGGCTACTTTGGCCGCCTTAGAGTGCCTCGTTGTATGAATGCATGTCGATGTGAGAAAAGTGGAGGAAAAAAAATAAATGTGGAGAGTGCAGGGTAGATTTTCACAGATTCAGTTGATAACAATCTTTTCTGGTGTGGAATTTACGAGAATTATTTTCCCTTGAAAGACCCGGATACGAAAGGCACTGTTGGTTGGCCTGCTATTTTGATTAGCAACAACAGGTTCATTGAAAACACTAACTACATGAATAAATTACTGCAAACACAGCTCGATTGCCATTTAAATCTGCCTTCGGGCATCATGGTAACAAAAACCTTTTTCAAACTCCTCAGGGCGAGATTCAATCCCACAACCTTTCAACTGTGAGGCAGACATGCCACCCTCGAGTCCACCGTGTAGCTTTATATTTATAACAAATCCCTTTTGAAAAGGATGATACCTTATCATTTTTCAAATGACTGAACCAAGAAGCGACAGCCCAGAGTGGTCAGCACATAGAGCAGCTTTCACACACACATTCACATCAATGGACAATTGAGTCTCAAATGAGCCCAACAGGCGTGCATTTGAACCGAGTGACATTGTGGTTTGCATTATAGCTGTTATTGCAAAGTCCACCGCATCGGTCTGCGTTTTCCACCAGTGCTACTGAGTACATCCAGTAAGCACATTGGTAATCCTGTAAAAACACTCCTTACAATCACACACACTGTCTCCTCAGCGACGATGCCACGGCGGTAAAAATAAAATAAAATAAAATAACATTAAAAGGGAGCAGCCATGAGCCATGAGTGGCCACGCTCCTGTTTTGACAGTAAATGACGAGTTGTGAAAAGTCGAAACTGAGCTTTGTTTGCTTTGGAACGTATCACTTCTGCTATTTTTTTATTTTTTTGCTCACCTCCGCTAAAACTCGCAGAGACAAATCTTGTTAAAAGCAAAAACATTTCTGTTGGCACAGCTAATTGTTAAGTGTGTGGTGACGACCGTCTTTTTCTCACTCGCCCTGTCCGCGGCTCATACTGTATCCATTGTGTGTGCCCTAATAATAGAATATCAACCAGTTGGCAAGTGAGGCTACATTTAAAGCTTGAAAGAGACAGAGAGGGGGTCCATGTTTCATTTGGAAGTGATTGGGCCCACTGATCAAAGGTGGAGTCAGAGAAAAGCCTGGCAGGAGGTTTACGCGCACACACACAAGAAAAGACGAAAAAAAAAATGGCGTCTCCCCTTATTGGTTTAAATGTCAATACGCACTTTTTGACACACTTGGGTAATCCTGAGGTATGCCTCTGAGGGGAAAAAAAAAACATCGGAGGAGTTCCCTTCTTTCTGTTATTTTGGTGAGCTTTGCTTCACTTTGTGTCAAGCTGACTCGCACTGTACATGAAGCACAAAAAGTTTGGGATATTGAGCTACTAGGTGCAAATTTAAATGAAGTCCACGTGTAAATATATGTCTTATTCAGAGATTTAACCCAAGAGCCCTTCTTCCTCTTTTTCAATTAGCATATTGTGCATTTCCACCTGTAGCGCCTCTCGAGCTTGTGAGAGATACCTGACCTGATTCCTTTTCTTCCATGAAGCCTAATTCAATTTTCAAACAAATAAAGTCCGTCTATTTATTGCAAATGCATCCTACTCAATGTTTCATCAAACTGATAGAGTTCACTTCCAATCCACTTTTAATATAAAAGATTGATTTACAATGTCGGATATGATTAAAAATAAATGTTTAGGCACTTAATGGGGTCAACCGACATTGTTGCTTGCTGGCTTGATTTAACACAGAAATTGATTTTGGGGGAAATTTCAGCGGACATGCAAAAAAAAAAAAATCTGCATTTCAGTCTAAAGTATTTTAAATGTCTAGATTGTAGCGTACAGGTTTGGAGGTGATGTATATTAGTATTTTATTTGAATGGTTTGTTTTTTTAATATTGATCGTAAACATCTATATTGTAGTGTACATGTTTGGAGTTGATGTATATTAGAAGATAACATTTTGAATGTTATTTTGTGATGTGATAAGAGGTGGATTAGGTCGCTTACTGTAAATAACCGCTGAAGGCCCAAGTCTGAAACTTACCGCCCGCCACTAGGAAAATCTGGTTTAGTAGCTCATAGACAAGATGAAAAAGACAGAGAGAGGGACATAAAACATTCCGAAAAGTCTTTTCTGCTTTAACTCCACCATCGGAGACAAGCTCTGATCTATCATGTTGGCAGTGAATCATCTGCTGTTAAAAGTTGACCACACGTACCCGTCAAGGTAAGCGGGAAGGGTGAGGTGGGGGGTCTCCGGGGGGGTCTAAATGGAAGGAAGCAACGCTGGGAATTCAAACCCAAAGTATTTTTTTCTTCCCTTTTTTGCCTGGCCCGTGGCATCATCATTCAGTGTGACGGTTCCTGTAAACAGAGTTCGGGAAAGCATGCCGCTGCGCATTCCTGCAGCACCTTTCGTAAAACATGGAAAAATGTCCACGCCGTTTGTGTGTTTACAACAAAAAGAAGACTCTGTCCTTAGCAGTGTTCCATGGTTAGCGAAGCGCTAATCATTTTGGTATGATCTCGAAATACTCGAGCAGTGGAGCCATCATGCTTTTTAGGACTAGCCTCAGTTTTGAATGGGTCATTTTTCAGGAGCACCGCACAAAACTGCAAAGAACATGACATATTTTAACACTAAGAAGAGAGGGGAACTTTGGTTTGCTGTGATTTCCAAATTTGATCTCCGCTTGAAAATGGGGCACTGCGAAAAAAATGAGACTGCAGATTGTATTGCAGCATCAAGAGCTAAGGCTGTAAACTATGGATTTTTATCCATGAAGACATTGTGGGCACAGACAAAAACCAATAGGGAACGTTGTTTTTTTTTTTTTGCAATTTTTTGCAAGGTTTTAGAGGGTTATTAGGTTGATTACCTTAAACACAGAAAACATTGCATTGTTTTAAGTTTGACTAAGTTCACTAATTGCATGATATAACTGGAAAATATGAAGCATAAGTAACTAAGTCAAAGTAAGTAAGCAACTTAATTGAGTGTTTAAACAGAAGCACAAACAAAACATAAACATCCACTTTGCCTTTGTGAATACTTCCAATTAATTGAGCCACTCAAAATTCAGATAAACACAACTTGTAGCACAAACTAAACATTTCAAACAAAGTAAGCATTAACCAAACTTAATATTATAGCATCCAAGAATATTTCCTACCAGTTGTGCGTGGCCAGGAACTGAGGAGTCTCTTTTGGGTTTATTTCTTCTTTGCTTTCTCTGTTTAAGCTTTTCTTCTTTCACTAACAGGCTTTCTCTTGTTAGTACCCCCAGCTCACATGCTGGTCTGTAGGCAATACGGCCATGGGTGGCATCTGACAAAGTTTTGTGAATTGTGATGTGTCTGTTTTTTCTCTGCCCCCTACAGGTCTGGAGGTGGACTAGTGGATAGTTTGTCTGAATGATCTCTGCCTCTGTTTCAAAGTCAAAGTCTCCTTTATTGTCAATTCCTGTTGACATGAAAATGGGAGATTGTGGAACGTAAAAGCCCAGCATCAAGACCTCAAAGCCATGAAGAAAAAATATATCCAAGAGTTAATTGTAGGCAGCAAGAAAACTTACACATTTTATCCATGAGGAGACTGTGGGCATGTGGAGCAGATCGTGCAAACATTGGTAAACATTTGCCTTTTATAGAGATTGCTAGAATCCCCTCCACCAAAACTTAGTTTGCAGAACCCACTGGTACTTTATTTTTTATTTTTTGCTCCGGACACCCATGTCAGCAACCAACAGAAACATTAGTGCACATATCTTGACAAAAATGTCACGTGTTTGACGTTGAACTGGAAGTTGTCCATTTTGGTTTGCCAATTTTTTAACAACTTTATTTTCAGTTGTAGCCCTTGCAAAGTTGGGGAAAAAACACACCAATTTCACCGATTATCCTGAGATTTGATGGACATGTCTATCATAAGAGGACGTACAAAGAAGGCCCCATGTCCGAAACTGAAAAGGGAGTTGGCCATTTTGGTATGAAGAAGCCTCTCTGAACAAATCCCAACCTCGGAATGCTACTAGGAGATTCACCCAGTTGATCCCAAGGACCCCTGTCTTCCAATAAAAACATTGACGTCACTGATTTAAAATATAGTCCTCATTTTATTAACAGAGGCCAAATAAAACTTAGCACATTTTATTTACAAAGGGGAGGCAATAAATATCTTAATAATAGTCATAAAATTATTTTTTGCTTACATTTAAAAAAAAAGATCATAAATGTGTGTGTCATGTTGTTAGTAAAGTTGCCAATAGACAGGTGAGTACACATTATTGGACAGAGAAGGTGGCAAAGTCACTAAAGGAGCGCCCCAATAGAAAAAACAAAAAGAACAGAAACCAGGAGGTAGGGCTTCATCACCAAAAAGAAGAAGAACAAAAAACCTCTGGAGTTATTTATGGCAAGTCCAGTAGTGCGTCTGTGATGAAGGTGGAAGATGTAAAATTGGGTAAAAAAAAAAAAAGAAGAAAAAAGAATGCTGTGTGAAATATTGCACTCAAAGCAACACAGTCATTCTGGTGGCACTGTTCCGCCTTCTTCCTCCCGTCTCCATGGCGTCCTCTTTTAGTGGAAAGTATGGCATCCTTGTCAGGGCGGGGTAACACAAACAAGATTCCAATAAATCCCACTTGGCTGATTTTTATGGCGTTGCGTCACCTCCTGGCTTGACGGTCAACAAAGACGCTGTCCTCAAAAGTTTCCTCCGTACATATAAATAAGACGGCAAGACGCATCAAGTAGAAAAATAAAAATATGTTCTTTCAATACCAGACTGTCCATGGAGTGTCCGCCCTCCTGAGTGCTGTCAATCAATCCATCAAATAACCCATCAATCAATCAGTTCCTCCTGGCTTTTAGCCGGCGGGCTCGCCGCGTGCGTGTGGTGACGGGGGTGAAGCGAAACTCCTCCAACGGGTCCTCACGGCCCTTGGGGTCCCGCTTCATGAAGTGGACCTCCTGCTGCCGCTGGGTGGTGCGCGAGCCCTTCTTGGGCCGGCCCTTGCGGTTGAAGCCCAGGTACCAGCCTTTGTACTTGGCCGAGACCAGCGCTGTGTAGTTGTTCTCCAGGAACTCCTCCACAAACACGCAGTCCTGCTTCCCGCCATCGGGCTGCCCAAAAAAACAAAAACAAAAACAAAAAAAAAATGAAAAGATATTAAGCACGAATTAAAAAAAATAAAAAATCTTTCCAGCTGTTACTGATGAGTTTTTGTTCATCATATCCTGAAAACTTTTGCTGCAAGAATGGAATTGCTACAGAGTTAAAATAGACCTACATTTACGTCTCTATGCTAAAGAGACATCCTAAGAGAGACTAAGGGCTGAGAAAAAAAACTGAGTGCTACTGCCAATCGTCGAAGACACACGAACTAACGACTACAAATAAGTAGAACATTGGTTCTAAGGAAAGCAAATATATTTGGAGGAGACTAAGGGCAGCGAGAAACAAAACACAGAACAAGTTGATGCTAACAAATAACAACGTAGAAGAACCATTGCGTTTGCTTTGTATTTGCTTCTCAGGAATGACACTAAGGGCAGCAATAACCGAAGAGTGCTACGGCTAAGTGGAGAATGAGACGCGGTAGGCCGCTACTGTCTTACCCGGCACGCAAAACCAGAGACCACCTGTCTTGAGCAGGTGACATAATTGCATTCCTCCTAAGTGATCATTAGCTGTGCGGGTGCATTGTGGCCATTGCAGCGGCTAATTGAGTGATCCAGTTACGTAATGGAGCAACGGGCCCAGAGTAATCAAAGGGGTTTTGTTTTGAGTAGGGGGACCAGCCGGATTACGAGCTCCCTCTCGGAAATATCCGTTTTGATTTGACACAATTCACACTCACCCTTCCGACAATTTTGCCCTTCTCGTTCATGCAGATGTAGTGTTGGCTTTCGTTTCCTTTGATTCGGATGTGGCTGCCGAAGGTTTCTGTCTCCACCACCAGAAGAGCTGAAAAAACACAAGAGAAGAAACAAAACACATTAGGGCTGTCAAATGAAAGCAAATTCATCCTTTTACATAAATACTAGCACTTTGAGGTTTGTTGGAAATGTAAAGTGCATTATAAAGAACATTTATTATTATTATTTCTATTATTAAATATGACGCTGATATGCAAATTTTGCCTTTACAATGATATTATCGCACAATTTAATTGTATTTTTTGGGGATTAAAGGCAGAAAGAAACTGGAGCGCTTCAGCCAAATGGCAAATGAAACACTCAAGGATCTGCCGTATTCGCTGAAGGGAAACAATCGTGATCAGAAATGAAACTACGGACAGCAAGAAGATGACGCCAAGTGGAGAACAAGTCATGCTAACCAAACATGGACGCAATTAACACTGTGATTGAAAGTGTTTTGTTGTCTAGCAAATCATCGTTTCAGGTTAAGATGCATGCTAAAAACCAATAGCGGCTCTGAGATGACACAGCAGTAGTCCACTCCCAGGACGCATCCCAGTCGGTGGCTCTTTCATTTTGTGTGCCCCCCCCCCCCCTCACACACACACACACACTCTCTCTCTTTCCCTGTTCCCCCTCTCTGACGTTAACCCCCGCGAGGTGGCCCTTTGTCTGTGGCGGGGGCCCTTCAAGCAGGGCTGCCAAACATTTGTGCAGTGGTTATGTGCCCCCCCACCTCCGCCGGATTAGGTTTCAAGTCTGCCTTTAGTCTGTGCTCACTCAATCAAAAAGTTAAGATGATCCATTTGTTTAACACACAGGGCAGCCATTCAGGACAGAATAGGCCCCAGGGACGGGGATGGGCTCCCCTTGCCTTCAACCTCCTGCTAGCCTTAAACTACACGGGGACAAATAGGAAGATGAAATGAGCCTTAAGCCACTGGAAGTTTAGATTGCTGGGTTTGGGGCGGCATGTCTGGATTCTTTAGTGCTTCTCCAAATGGGGTACGCAAGCCCAAACTTCAGGGTCCGCAAATATTCTTGCATAATAACAAATACAAATGATTGATGAATGAACAATTTACAGCCCTTTAAAGAACAGGACTGGGGTCTCGTTGGAAAAATTACAACCTGGAACCAAAAATACTAACACCCAAAATACCCGAAGGCCTCACTTTTTTTATCTTTTTATTCCAAATGTCCCCTGTTCTCTGCCTGTGTGTGTTCAGAAACAAAGGAGACATTAAGTGAAGCTTTGGCCAAACTTAACGGGATCCTCTTGAGTCGCTGTCCGCTGAGCCGCGCTAATTAAGCGTAAACTAGCAGCAAATCAATGTTGTCATAGCAAGTGGTATTAGGTTGACAAAAGGAGGGCATGCGGTGCCTTTATTGACGCCGTGTAACAAAAAAGGAAAAATGCAATTCTGAGATGCTGTCTGTCTCCTCTAGTTGCTTCTTAGTAAAGGCAAAATTAGTTCAGACAGGAGACTAAGGGCCGCAAGAAAAGAGAGCACCTCAACCAAGTTGAAAATGAGCCAGCGGCAACGGAGGAGGTCAGGGGTCTCCCGTATTTACATCTTAGTAAAGAGATCAAGTCAATCTGAAGGGAGACTAAGGTGAGAAGAAAAGGGAGGCAAGGGGAGAATGAGACAAGCTAGCAACGACGGAGAATGGATTTACACATGGATTTACTTCTAGGTAAAGATCAGACACATTTTATCTGATAGGAGACTAAGGGCAGCAAGAAAATGAAAAACTGCAGCGGAGAACATATGCTCTACACATAGCAATAATGGAGGACAAGGCTGTGACATATTTAAATCACACCATAGCGATAACCTTTATCCAGAATGAGACTAAGGGCAACAACAACACATCTTTCCAGATAATCGCACGATCGGGACCTGCAATCATTTTGAGGAAAATCACCCAGTATAATAAACCCATAGTTGGTATAATTACATAAGAAGACAATTTTGATCCTAAAGAGAACTCAGGGCAGTAAAAAAACAAAACAATGGAGCACTTCAACCAAACTGATAATGAGACAACACCAACGACAATAGAAAAGAAAGTCTGCCGTATTATCAGTCAGTCAGGACACGTATTTTATTCAATGGAGACTGAGGGCGGCAAAAAATGGCACTCCCACCAAATAGACTAAGACATGCTAACAAACAGCAACAACAAGGGAAGAAGAGAACGAGAGTCTCCTATATTTACTTCTTGGCAAGGAGCAAAATGATTATCCAGGCGACTTTGGTCAGCAAGAAAATTGGCTGCTGCAGCAACGTGGAGACTGGTGTCAATATAACGTAGGCATTTGTGTATCATGATCAGTTTTTATCAACCATATTTGTAAAGCGACCACTTTACCGTTTATGGCAATGCAAACACCCAAAACAAGAGGAACAAATAGAGAAAACAATTACGACGTTCAACATTGAAGATAATGATACCAAATGACCTTTTCCTCAAATATGATTCCATTGAGACGCCCATCTTACAAGTAAATCATTGAAAAATATGAACGTAGCATAACAGTACGAGCAATATGACATCAGGCCACCGACATCTTTTGACCCCAACTGTCAAAAATGGAGGATAATGTTCCAGATTGTCGATATTATCTGTTTAAAAGCCTCGCACTGCCATCCGGGTGACAAAGTAGCGTGGAGGAGCATGGCTTCCTAAAAATAACAAATATAGTAATTTGTGATAAGAGCAGCGCAGCACATGTCTTCTTGGCGACTGAAGGGCGGCGTAAGTACTGGGAGTTGGCAGGTGCCAGGTACCGCAGCTGAACGGGCAGACGGGAGAGGAAGAGGGGGCGACGCACAACTGGCAAGGCTTCCTCGCAAGGAGAAAAAAAAAAAAAAAAAACAGGATCTGCTTCCACTCAAGCTCCAACAAGCAGCGAGGAAACATTTTTTTCAATGCTGCTGTTTCCCAGAGTCAGCTGTTGTGAGCTGCTAACCATTTTAGCATGCGTGATAGCATATTTGCTAGCTGACGTTCCACCTCATTCCGACCTGGCTAAGTCATACCATTCCATTCCTGTGCCGTGGGTGGTGATAATCTATTTTAGAAGATTAGTTTACTCCGTTCTTGGCTTGCTATTAGGATTCTCACGCTAGTTTCTGAAATATATCAACTTATAATAGCTAGCTGCAATATACAAATATACTGTCCTGTACAGTTTGACGTGTGGGTGAAATGCACAGGAATTCTCCCATACCATACTTGCCCCCATCATCTCCGTTGGCGTTGACCTTCTTCCCGAGGATCTGCACGTGCTTTCCCGTGGTCCTGCTGTACAGCTGGTAGATGCGGACCTGCTTGCGGCTGAGGTCGTCCGGGTTCCTCGTGTGGTTCTCAATGTAGATACGGAAGTCAGGAGAGCTCTGCTGTGACTCCTGGAGCAAGAACAAGGAAGGATGTTTTTATTCTTAACATTAACTTGCATCAGCTTCCAAAATCCCTTACTGGCGGGTCTTGGTTTTTTAAACAGCATCACAATGAATATAATGTTTTATGTTTGTTAGTGGTGATTTAGGTTTTTTGCTGCTTAATTACCTAGATGGATCTCAATTCTGATCCCAGCCACGTTATTATGCAAGTAGTGCACCTCAGCCAAAACAATAATCATCGTTAAAAAAACACACACAAATCTCAAAATAATCCTTTTTTTCCCCCAAAGCAATATGTAAAAAATACCCTCAGAAATTTACTCAAAATAATCATGAAACTTGATTAATGGCCCAGACCTAGAGCGAATGTTTTTTTAAACAAGCCAGGAAAAACGAGCCACGTGTGGGACTTTAGTACTTTCGGCTTTTACAAGCTGCTGTACGTGTTGATGAAGTTTGAAAGAAAAAAAAACGACCTGAAGCAACAAGTGCTGCGCCTGAGGGCCATGTTGATTTACCTGCATTTCCACCACTAGCAATTATACACCTGAAGTCGCACTATCATCCAAAAAAGATCCGCCCGTAGGGTCGTGTATGCTCCATAAATTAGCAACGATGGCAAAAGCACTCAAACTATTACTTACTGTCTTTGCCGACAGTTATATACAATAGCTGTCAACAGCGCAGAAAGTAAGGAACGTGAAATATACACATACGAACTACAGTAACTAAAGTATTTGAGGCATCCCGCACGGAAAACGCAGTATGGAAGAAATCCACAAGGCCGCCACTGAAGGCGTCACCTGTCTGATGTTTACGAGTCACCTTAGACCCGGTGTAAAAAATGGGAAATTGCCGACTTATTTCGCAGGGGCGGCTCCGTCACAAGCGCGAGCGAGTGGGCAAACGTATACTTTCGGAAGCCCTGGAATCTGCAGCGGGACCTTGTTTCCACAGCTGTACGCCGGCGGTAATTGCACGGTAATGGCTCCTTACGTGGCGGTTCTCAGGTGGCTAATTACATACGCATTACATACCCCGAGCTCTCTTGTTGTTCTAACCCGGGACGATTAATGACATCCAGCGCAAGCCATGGGAAAGATGGCAGCCGTGCTACGACGACTCCTTAAAAGTCAGAAAATTTGATGTAAGACTCACAAGGTGCTAAAACAAGTTGTTGTTTTAGATTGACTAAAAGACTAATACAGATAGTTTTTATCCGTACAAATGAATCAACAACATGGAGTGAAATATGTAAATTCTTTCAATTGGTAATGTGTTCCTGAGAAATTTTCCGAGTCTGACACCCAGTTGTGTCAAAAGGTCACCGTCCGGAAATTATTTTTTGCATTGTGCCAAAATCTGGCATCACCTATTTATCTGATTGCACTTTCAATTTTGGGGGAGTCTGTGTGTGAAAGAGGCTAAAACTAACCCAGCAGCTTTTTTTACACTTTGTGTTGAAAGCACTCGTCACTGATGGACTATTCTGTACAACAAAACAGACGGTGGTACGTATGATGTGATTGCAGGATGCCATGTCTCTGCGTCAAAGCACACACTGTCATGGCATCATCTCATTTTTCTGGCTTGTGTGTCAGTGGCGATAGACGCCGTCATATTCTCAAAGGTGAAAGGTTGCATTAGGGATTGGTGTGGTTTCCAAATGTCAAGATTCAGAGCCTGTCCCCATTTTTTAGGGTGGGGGCACTCGATATCTCAAAAGCAAACATGTCATGATGAGTCAACAGGTTTAACAAAACGATACCATGACACATTTTTTCCCCCGCTTTCACGTCAAAAGTTGACAAGTTGATCCCTGAAGCGTGGATCAAGGACATAAAAAGCGGAAGTTCGACAGGATCCGCCGCAGATTAGCAGCTCACCAGGTGCGGGGGAAACTTGGTGCAGTTTATACAGAACAGTGGAAAGGTGGAACATTTCCAAATGACGGGGCGAAAGGGGCTACTGGTTTGCGTTGGTACTAAAAGCTTAGCCTCATACGAGCCTATTTCACACTGAGATCACGCATAATCACTACATTTTTTACATTTTTGATTTTCCACACCAATCACACATCACTACTATGCGTACCCCAAGAATTAAAAGCTCGCCTATTGAAACAAAAGTTCCAATTCATAATAAATAATTTAAAGCATCATTTATTTTGTGGAGCCCCATGCCACAGCTCTCGGCCCCCATTTTGCACATTAAACATATCCAAGAGTCTCCTCAGCAAAGACAAAGATCAGTATCGTCTCTCATCAACCCTCTTAAAGTGAAGCTTAAAAGTTGGAGGAAAAAAAAAAGAAGCCCGCTGAGGGACTTATCTCCCATCTGGCCATCTCCAAACAAACACAAAGGTGTGTTTTGGTGCAAAGTTGCACTTCTTGTCACGGGAAAGGCAAAAGCGGCCAACGCGGCTGAGCGGCGGCGCTTTTTATCAGGCCGCCGTCTCCGCGACTGCCCCCCCCCCCCTTCTCGGTCTTCAAAGACCACTTGAAAGACGATACTCTGCCGACTTCAAAAGCTGGAGGTGATTGGTCGCATCCATCTCCACGTTAGCGCTTTGACAGCGGCGGGGTCACGAGCACGACGATGGGCAAAGACGGGCGCATCAAACGGGACGCCTTACTCATCACCAATGTTGAATGGCAAAATTAGAACCTGTAGGGAAATCATGTTTAGGCCTTTCTGTGACTCTTCCAGTCCCTCCATTGTGACCTGCTGCTGATGACGCTGTATCGGTTCGTGGCCGCTGAGGGTAACGTTACTCACCATGACCGCCTTCAGATTGATAATCACAAGATGTATGTTTTGAACAGCGCTGGAACATACAACACACGTTTTCCCAAATTTTGAAAAATGTCCTCGGCTTTTTTTGAAATGGAAAAATAATCAAACGTAAAAACCCCAAACTGATATTTGGGGGGGGATGATATTTGTAATAAGTTTGACCTCAACTGATTTTGTGTTGTCCGGCCTTTTCTCTGAAAATACGTTTGAGAGCGGAACGTTCGGGTTGTTGCCGCATTGTGACGTCACAATTGAGCTCATCCACATTGTACCGCCGTCACATTTGAGTTTCTTTGATTCGGAAACTAGGCTGGGAGAACATCCGCCATCTTCAAGTGACAGCAAAATGATCCGTCCAGAATGACACTCAAACCCAGAACCTATGCGAGGTACAAACCTCTATTGCACCATGCCGCCCCGCATGATGATGCACGTTACAGTAAATGCAGGTTTATATTAAAACATAACACGTTCTGGCTTGTTTGTTTCAACGTCACAGGTCATAACTCGGTGCGGGAGAAGCCCACCAGGGTGCGGGCTGTGTGTGTGTGGGGGGGGGGGGTCAAATAAAAGCGTTGTAGTACACCAGCATTCTCCCGACGCTGACCGAGCGAGTCATTAGGTGCGCAGACGCCTGCTTGTGCTTACGGTTCAAAGTGAGACGCCGCTCGTAAAACAGGGTAAAAAAGAGAAAAAAAACAAGCAACCTCCCTTGAAAAAATAGCAAAGCATCTGTTCAAAGAGGAGCTGTTAAGCCCCCCCCCCTCCCAGTTTGGAGTATCTGTAAAAACACAAGGCACGCTGCTAATTGAGGTGCACATACAAGCTATGACACACTTGTGCTTAATTGCCACACACTTTAAACGAGATTTGCAAGCATGTTCGACATCAACTAGTGCTCATTTTATGCCCGCTCATAATTGACTCTGTGATCATCCTAGTGGGTGCCATGCTCGCCCAAACGTACTCGACATCAATATTACTGTTATCATGCAGAGGTATGTACAACAGAGGGGTCAAAGGTGAAGCTGCATTTGGTTTTTTTTTGCTTTAAAATGGTTCTGCTATAGGGTTCTTGTGCTTTGCTATGCCAAAAATGCTCATGGGTCAGCGTGGCCTACTGCATGTTTGGTCATAAATTCAATATTCATTTTGAAATAAAAATATGTTTCAAAGAAGAAATGCAAAAAAATCTTGTTTTTGTTTTAGATATAATTGGAACACTTTAAAAAAACAACATGACTTTTTACATTTTTAAAATATTTTTCATTTTCAGTGGAATGACCCGCTGCATGTTCTGCCATAAAATCCAAATATTTTTTCAATAATTTTATACACACACCTGCATTTATAAGACGAAACTAAAACAGTAGGGTCTTTTGTTTTTATTATTCAAAAATATGTTTGTGCACATATAAAGAACAGAATACAACAAAATATTACAATTAAAAAATATATTTTTCACTTTAAATATTTGAACTTTGAAATAGACCAATGTGATCCGCTGCCTTTAAGTCATACAATCAAAATACATTTTTAAAAAGAACTAAATATCAAATTAATCAAAAGAAAACAGTTGTTGTTTTTTATCTTTAAAATTTTTCAAATATTTTATATGCATTGTACATATTATGAAAAATCTTTTCCAAATGGATCTTTTTTCTTTTTCTTTTAAATTCTTTTAAATCTTTTAGTTTGCTTTGGTCACTATTAATCTAAAAACAATCATTTTGAAATTCATATCAACTGCTAATATATTCCAATTGACACTGAATTTGTTTGAGAAAGAAAAACTAAAGAAATATTGTGAATTTCTTGAGATACATTGTTGACACTGGATCATGTGGATATTTTCTCTTTCGTAACTGGGCATACTGATTATTTTCCCATAGAAATCATGACAGATAGTTGATGCTTTTCTTCCATTCATATTGATTATCATGCAGTTCATGTATCATGATACTGTTGGTATCCTACGTAAAATATTGCTAGATTTTGGGATGTATCATATGCTGACTTTTTTTTGGGTGCGTTTCCTGTATTGTGATACTATTATGGCCATGCATGATAAGGATATTGGTAAGTTTGGACTCAATTTGGCACTTTCAGTTAGGGAGATCCCGCTTTATTGAACATTTAAAAGCACACACATACAGTGCTTCTCAAAGTGGGGTCAGCAAAATATTTTGCAATAAACGATGACAGCTTTTTTATTTTTTTTGCCAGTGTTATTGTTCGAAGTGGAGGAAACAGGCTTTTTTTTTATTCCAATTTGTTAAGTGTAGCGTGGTGATGATAAACTTTCAGAACTGTTAAATATGTCAAACTTTCATTTGCAAAATATTAAACGAATTCATTTAACATGTTCCTTGTCTACTGCCCCTCCCCCTTTTTAATACTATATTTTAGTGTTGGTTCTGATGGCGGTGCTTGTAACGCGAAGCATTTTTTTGGAGGGGTGTGATTGGTGCATCACTACAAAAGCAAAAGAAAGGTGCACGTACCTTTATCTGGAAGTAGAGGACCAGGAAATGTAAACACCTGAGAGGAAACACACACATAGACAAGTGAGTTCGATTCTGCGAGATAAAAGAGCGTTTTCAGCGACTTCTATTGGAAAGAATGCGGATCGTTTTTGAGGTGGAGGTGTGGTGCTGGTGGGGGCACTTACAGGTAAAAGAACCTGGAAGGCAGCGGCGACATCTTGACACCTGCTTCCGCTCGACAGACAGAGGAAAGAAGGCGGGGGTGGGTGGAGGGGCGAACCGCCACCACCGCCGCCGCCTTCCTGGAACTCCGATGCGGCTGTCCGTGCGCCTTTTACGCACAAGGCTCCGGCGAGCAGACGCTTCTTGCGGCGGTGGAGTCCGGCGGTGAAACGCTCACCCGAGGCAACATGAGGCGCTTCCTTGTCGACGATGTATCCAGATTATTTACCAAAAGAAACAAAATCCCACTCTCCGATTGTTATCCTCTCCAAGATGATGGAAAAAAATAGATCACAAATTCCCAAAGTGTACCTGACGAGGGGAAGTTCTACACCTTGCACGGGCCATCGTCTTTCTTTCCTTCCTTTTTTTTTTTATTATTGTGCAAGTGTCGTCTATTGAAAAAGCGTCCCTTCCACCTGTCCGTGAATTCTAAATAATGTAATAATGAAGAGGAAATCCAAAGGCGTCTGTCAGAGGGCTGAGCTGCGCGTCTGCGGCTGCCCGTTGGGCCACTGTGAGGCTTTTTGCTCGCTGGTGGGTGGAAACATGTCAGCGGTTTGCACCTGATAGGGTAATCCCACGGACCATCAGCACGCACGGGCTTCCCATCGCGCACAACAAACCCCCCACTACCCCCACCGAAACCCTCCATCACCTCCCTTCTCGGTGATGGTTCACGTTTTTATTTTTTTCCCCCCACTGTCAGTGCAGGGAGTCATTTAAATGCCAAAGCGAATATCGGTGCGATTTTTTTTTTTAACATTAAAAAAAAAAAAAACTAAAGAGACTGTTATGTATTTGGAACATGGCATCTGTTGATTTTGTTGCAGTTTTTATTTCACAACAGGCACTATTCTGACTTCAATATACATTCAATGTTAATTTTAAAATATATTATAGAAAGAAATATAGTTTGTAGCGATCTTAAAAATGTTTTGCAATCTTTTGAAAATAAACTTTGTGAACTTTTGTAATTTTTATATATTTTGGGAAGTTGAATTTTATGGTCATTTTAGTTTGTAATTTGATTTTTCAGTTTTGTATTTTGTCATATAAATATTTCATTTTAAACGTTAATTTGTTCATTTTTGCATGTTTTTCCAATTTTAAAAGGAAATGTTCCAAATGTTTGATATCGTAAATACAAATGTGTTTGTTCATTTCTAAGATCGATATTTCTAATACGTATATTTTAAAGAAACACATTTGACATTTTATATTTCTAATTTGTGTATGACGTGTACTTCTCCCTCCACACCAAGAAACGTCTTTTTCTTGCAAATGTTACTTTGATTTCCACACAAATGTTTTTTCTTGCAAATGTTACTTTTATTTTAATAAGACTACCTCATTAGACGACCGCTAATGTTATTTTTCTTAAGAGCGTTTCTACCCCGTGTCGCGGTTGCGTTACTCCCCCGCCTGACAGAAACGAACTGTCCCCTGGTCAGCTTGTTATTTGTGCTTTGGAGAAGCTCGCCGCTTTGTGGATTGGCGTGCACCTTCGCCAGACAGCATTGAAATGCAGCCCGCCTCCCCTTCTAACCTCTTTAATTCAATAACGTGCTATAACTTATCCGACATTTAAATGAAAGAGAGGTGTGAATGTGTTTACAAGCGCTTCGGAGCTGGCAGCGCAAGAAGTGAGCCGCAAGCACATCCCCATGCTGCCGTGAAGAGAGAAAGAGAGAGAGAGAGAGAGAGAGAGAGAGAGAGAGAGAGAGAGAGAGAGAGAGAGAGAGAGAGAGAGAGAGAGAGAGAGAGAGAGAGAGAGAGAGAGAGCGAGAGAGAGCGAGAGAGAGAGAGAGAGAAAGCTTTGTGGCTGGCCTTTATTGTGCCATTAAAACTGGATCCTCAGCATTCCTGCCCCACTCCTATTCAAAATCATCCTAAATGATTACATATACATCACCTCCCATTCTAATGAGTATTCCAAGAAAGACACTCCATTGCAACTGCGTAAACTCACAAATATTTTTAACTTCTTTTCATCACAATTAATGCAATTTGATGATGCTTGCAAGGGAGATGTGGACTCGAATGTGGCTAATAGTTGCTGTTATGCCAACAACCACTCATTTGTCACATGCAAATTTGACAATCTAAGACAATTAAGTCTAAGTTAAGGTGATCAGAGCATCAATTTTTGGGAC
Source organism: Syngnathus floridae (assembly GCF_059516105.1). NCBI lineage: Eukaryota > Metazoa > Chordata > Actinopteri > Syngnathiformes > Syngnathidae > Syngnathus > Syngnathus floridae. The sequence continues at coordinate 9,111,071 of NC_142413.1, read as the reverse complement.
GGTTAGGGGACTCTTAATCAAGGTCAAATGTATAAGAAAATACCTTCATTTGTTTTGTTTCTTGATATGTTTTTACAATCAAACAAATGTGAGACAAGTTATTAGAAAATACCCAAGATAATGGCCATACCGACTAAATGTGATTGGATAATAATGAGCACATTTCCCTGATCTATTGGCAAATAATGTTGCTTACGTTATGTATTCATTCATTTTTCTCTTGTATTTTTTTAGTCCAGTTTTTGCAGTGCCATTTCTTAAAGAGGAAGTCAACCCAAGAACTTTCTTTCCAGTTTATGCAGCCTTACTAGTTTAAACATGGCATTCTGATTAATGTTGTGTTTGTAGAATATGAATTGAGCAGTAAAGTTCACTTTTTTTTTAACCATTTCAGTGGGTGGCCATTTTGCCACCTGCTGTTGACTGAAAAGGACATCACAGTAGCTTTCTAAAGATGAGCAAATACTATTGCTCAGAAATGATAACAGTAGAATAATTATCATTTGCATTTTATCCAATGTGAGAAAATGCTTGCTAAATATGAACAAATTGTAAGTGGACCAGTGTCCTGGAATGGATCGTTTTCCACCTGAAGAGAAATTTGTGATTTTTCCCATGTCAGCCAGTCAGTCATTGGTTTGAGGTATTACCATGTACAACACACTTTGATGCAAACTGTACAATAAAATGCTCTCCAGTCCAGGTGGTTGCCAATGGAGCATACCAGGAGGACACGTGAGAATGGAGAGAGTAGGCTGACGAATAGAAAGAGGAGAAAGGAGAAAAATAAAGTTGGCTAATTGTTTTGGTTGACCTGGGATGCTATTGAAAAGGACTAAGTCCTTTTTTTTTCACTTGAGTAATTATTTGTCCTCGTACTACCTTCATTTGAAAACTTACATCTGTAATTCTACGACTCACTTTTCCCATAAAGGTTGGTTGGTTTTTTCAACCTCCACGAATTCAATTACTATTGTTATGGTATTCATTTCTTGTTTTTACTTACTTTTAGATTTTTACTTTATAAACAGCTCTTTGTAAGCAGATGTGGTTGTTTTTAAAGTGCTTTATAAGTAAAGTTGATTTGGCCCAGGTGCCACCAAAAAAGGGGGGCGCGTCAGATCTGTTATGTTTGGCCTTTCAAGCATTTGAATTTGAACCTCGCTCGTGCAGCAGTGCGTGTCTGTCCACGGCGACAGGGACTGTGGGAATGGCGGTGGGGACGTCTCATTGAACCTCGGGGAGGAGGTGTTCGAAAGCGGGCGGGTGTACGGGCGGCTTGAAGCGCTCGGTAGGTTCAAAGGGCCCTGAAGAGGCATTTAAGGCCTGACAAAAGAACTTGGCAGATCAGTAAGTGAAGCCCAATGTAGTACATTAGTGTCAGGACCCCCTCCGCGTCCCTCCCACTTTGCACTTTCATCTCTGACACGGACATATTGACTGAAAGGAAGGGAGGGGCGGCGAGGGAAGGGAGTGGCGGGGGGTTCGGAAGAGGGAGGGGGGGTACCATTCAACTCCCAAGGTGAGACAACTCGGACAAGCCACCCAGAAAACTTTAGGGAAAAGCCACCCTGACGTGTGAAGACCCACACGGGACGGCCTCCTTCCTCTGATCTCACCGGAATCAACCTCACCCCATTAACCCAGTCCCCCCCGAACATCTAACTCCCGCCCTGACTTCCCTTTTCACACCATTGACCATGCGCTTCTGTGGGCTACTGAGCAATGGCGGCGGGGTCACGACACCTTGAGGGTGCCAGAGAGAGGAGCCAGAGGGGGGGCGCTGCTCACCAGCTACCTCAGCGACCTTTCAAGTATTACCTGAAGGGGGGGGGGGGGCTGTGTTTCAGTAATTTGTCCCTCGTCACACATTGTTTGCATGGAGTCATTAAGAACCATTTAGGTTTCGCCCTTGAAGGGTGTGGGGGGCTTGCTGAGGGGGGAGTGAAAGGTGAAAATTAAAAGCCTCGCTCTTGTACAACTCATCCCAAACACAACATATACATTAACTTGAGCAGCTGCTTTGAATATAAACAAATGGCTCTGATCTAATGTGGCCTGGAGCCGTTTTTGTACATATTTTGCTTCATTTTTTTGTTTGAAGGCTTCAAGCAGATGATTAAGACGCTCACCAACATTAAGTCGGTACAAATAAACCCTTAGCGCATATGTTGAGTGGAGCATTTGTTGATGTTGGGTTCCATTTTGGCATTTAAAGAAAATCTAAAGTGTCTCATCTACTAAAGCTTTGTGAGAGCAAACATTAGATCAACATACATCAATTTTGATTATTCAGGGACCAACTTTTGTCATGCAGTGATTCTAAAAAAAAAAAAAAAAAAAACCCGAGACAAATTGCTTGTTCTATTTCTTTAATTAGTGTGACTTCTAGAAGGCAACCATGCCAAGGAGGTGCAAACAAAATGAGAGGTAACGGGGAAAATAGATCTATGCCACTCATAATCATTTATAAAATACCAGAAAAAAAAAACAACAACTATAGACACATTCCCTATTGAGCAAAGCAATGCAATTTTGGAGCTTCTGAATGCTCCAAGCTAAGTCTAGAGCCAGACACAAAATTCTTGCAAGGTTGTGATTTTTATTTTTTTTTAAGACTTAGACTAACAAAATGTTCCCTAACGTAATTACAGTAACCCCCCATTATTGCAGTGTATATTGTCCAAGCCCAGTCATGAATAGAACCCCCCCCCCACCAGTACGTGAATTACTGCTGTATAATTTCATAATTGTACAATCTTCAGTTGCCATTCTGAGACACAATTGAACGTTTTCCAAAATTGAAAATGTTCACTTCAAACATCAAGTTTGAAGACCACGCTAAATGATTCTCACTCACTGGGATTGTTTGTTTTATGGCGCAACAATTGTCCCTCAGATCATTTTTGGCGCCTACGTATATGACAGATCGTGTAAATGTCACCACTCTTGGACGAGCAAATGTCTCGTGTCTGGTTCTCAGACAATCCTGAAACAATACTACAATGATATACATAAACAAGCCTGGGTGGGAGAAAAAAAGTACAGCTGCAAGTATGAAAACAGACTGCTTCAAACTCTTAATTAGAAGTAAAAAAAAAAACCCAAAACCTCTATTCTAAAATGTACTTAAGTGCAAAAAACAAAACCAAAGTAATCCTCCCACCATTGTGGGGGAAGATTAGCAAATGAGGGGTTGCCTCTTTGTTTGCGACCCGGCATAAAATTGTTACGAGACCCAACAAGCTGGCAAAGAAGCGTTGGCCTGGCTTTCACAAAACGTGCGATTATTTGACAAACCCTAAAAAGAACACCTCGGTGCCCCGCTGTATTCCTCCTCAATGGCTTGATGGATGGCGGTTTACAAGCCTCATTAACGGCACAAAGGCCCAGAGTCAATTAAAAATCGGCTGGAAAACAGCTTTGAAAAGGTGATGCTTCGGAATCAAAAGGATGTGGAAGCCCACCGAGTGCGTGACCCCCAACACAACCTCGTAATTTGATGAGGACTTTGATTGTGAGTCGCCACCTTCATGTTGGGGGGGTGAGAAATACTAAGTGAGTGTTCAAAGACGAAGGCTGTCACGCTAATGTTTATCTGCTTATTGTGTGTCTGACTGACGTGTCATCAGGTGCATCTGGGCTTGTTGTTGCCTCATGGATGGGAAGGATGGGCTTGGTTTTAACCTCTGAAGCATTCACACATATTTAGATTTTAATAGCAGCCTTTCTTAGGAGAAATGCCTCAAGATTAGTCTCAGTTTTTGATTTTTTACCCCCAAGTTTATTCAGGATTTCCAGTCTCGCAATAAACAGTGAAGACCACAATACCAGACCAAGACCTGAAGTAGCTGAAATCAACTGAAGTCAAAGACGGTGAGGCATTGAGGGAAAAAAAAAATCAAGAACAAAATGAGCTGGATTAGACACGGAGGGAAGAGCAGGACTGAAGGATTTGAAACCAAGTCTAGCAAGAATATAGACCAAGTCAAGATTAGGACTCATAGATAGAAACCAAGTCAAGACCAAACCTTGCTACAGGAGAGAAAGAGTCAAGACAAGAACTGAGGGATTGACAATAAGTCAAGACCAAGACTTGCAAGAAGAGAGACCAAGAACTGTGAACTGTGACAGAGTCAAGACCAAAACGTGCTGGAATAAAGATTGAGGCAAGACCAGGACTGAGGGATTTGAGACTAAGTCAAGCCTTAGGCTTGCAAGATTAAAGACCAAGTCAAGGTCAGGACAGAATGATTGAAACCAAGTCAAGACCAAAACTTGCTGGAATAGAAAGATAAGAATGAGGGATCTCAGACTTGCAAAAATAGAAACCAATTCAAGACCTACACTGAAAGTTGAGTCACAATAGATAGATTTTGAGGAACAGACAACACGTTAAGACCAAAGGCTCTGTTTTTGTGCAAGTCTAGCACAAAGCATGGGAATTGGCGTGAACGCGGCAGAGTGCGAGCCAATCAAAGCAGCTACCCTCATTCCCTTTTTGGAGGACGACCTACACACGTATATTTCTTTTAAGGTGAACAATGTGACCCCTGCAGTTTTAGTCTAGAGAATAAATCCCGAGGCCTCTATGTCTCAGTTTGAGTTCAAATACAATTGCTTCCAAGACCAGACCCAGTGGCTTTGAGGCAGCCCTTGAGTACAAAAACACTATTTTAGATTTTCCTTTTTTTGTAACAGGGTGATTAGGTTTTAATATGCGAAATTATGGAGGACCTGGGAGATGATGAGACCCGAATCTTGCCCCTCAATTGGGGCTTTGTAGTTTGAGAAAGGAATGGCCAAAGTGCAAAATAACGTTAATGGTCAAGAGAAGCACTTAATGCGCCGCATTGCCATTGGACCTCTTGGGTCAAGAAAATGTTCAAGAGTGGTTGGAGTGGAGACCCCTTCCTTGAGCAGCCTCTCCTGGCGTAAGCTAGCCCGAACCTGCACTTCCACTCATCCTAATCGCCGAGCCCAATCCATTCCCCTGTCTAGCACCTCTTCAGAGCCCGCTCGCCCCCTTTGTTCTGACAATACACAAACGACCATTCAAATGGAGGGACTCTGTAATCAGTGAAATACTAGCCTTGGGGCTTTTACAAAAAAAAAAAGAGAAGGAAAGAGTGCATGAGAGAAAGAGAGAGAGAGAGAAAATCCAACCATGACCAATAGACTAACAACCTGTCTGGCTTTTTAGCAGCAGATGTTATTTGGGAAAAGGGAAAAATGTGCCACTCCAGATGTACAATGTGAAGGTTGGCAGGGGAGTTCTCAAACCTTTTGGGTCCAGGAATTATTATTTGAAGCTGTATTTCCCCAAGGAAAAAAATGAACTACTATTGGTCACCAGTACGATTTGGACATAATCAGATCTTGATCCAAAAGTGAGTATGTGTCCGAATCCATATTGTGTTATGAGATCTGTTCTGGATTTTGGATGTTAATTAACATAAAAACACATATCCTTGTTTGTAATTGTATTTGGATGACATTTGGTGTGTAGCTTGAGTTACTTTTTCTAAACCCTGATAGCTCATTTAAAACAATATGTTTGATGCCAGTGAGTTTGGAATATTGTGAGCTACGGCAGGTGGACAGTCTTCAATGTAACCCCAAAAAATTGGCACACTTGAGAAGTCAAAGCAGAAGTAGGCGAGGCTGTAAATCTAGCAGAAGCAAGTTGGTCAGGAAGTGCGTGATTATGAAGTGCGGGCTTGCTTTGCACGGCTCTTTATAGGAGATGCCTCCTCCGTGCTCACTCCTCTCTGGTAACCATTTTTACATTTTAAATCATGATGACATAACGCCATGGGAGTAAGCACAGTCAGTGCCGGAGTATTTAAGTTCACTTGAAACTTTTCTTTGCCTTTTTGTTCTCATTAATCCATCATAAGGTACAAGGCAACGGCATTTTCTATGCCTCTGCTTAAGTAACTGACTAAATAGCCAATTATGTGAGCGTAAAAGCAAGCACAACCGTTCGTGTAATCAACTTAAGAGCGGGGCTCCAATCAAGGGGGACCACATGCAACGAGCACAAGAGCGCCACAGAGCTCGGGGGCTTCAAGTCATTACAGATTTGAGCTTTTTGAAGTTCAGCGACTGACAAATTACCTTGTTGTGCCGGACTGCTTGGAGTGAGCTATGTCTTTCAAATATCTGGTAAAAGTAGCGCCCGGGGCAGCTTTGGAAACTGAGACGGGATGCTTTCCGTTTAAGCGGAGCGAAGTTGTGATTTGGTGGATACATTTGAAATGAAATGCGGGTGCCCTCGAGGAATAATAAACTAATCATCTTGACAAACTCGGCACATCCATCCAGTGTTTTGTAACTTCATTGCCTTGATGCAACCGTCACAGATTAACATGATTTGGGTAGTTTAGAATATATACAGACCTTTTGATATTTTTGATTCATTTTGTGAAAATTTGTTCAAAATGACTTGGGCAGTTATGCTATCAGGCTAACGATTGCATTCTGTCGTTATAACTTTTCTTTAACTTTATTCTGATTTAGATGTACATTTAAGTTAACCTCGCCACCGTAGCGATTGGAATTACGTGTCATGAATTACAAAGCCTCAGTAGTTGTCTTAAACTAGTTCTGTCAAGTTCTATCTATTTCCATTCCACTAGTACTCATTAGAGTCATGGGTGGCAGCTAATTTTGAATATGCATGTTTTTGGAACGTGGGAGAAATCCATGGTATTCCGACTAACATGAACACTACACAGGAAGGTTTCAAACTCTGGACTGCAGCACTGTGAGGGAGATATGCTAACCATTAGCTCAGTATGCTACCCCAATTCCCGTAGAGGGAATTTTTACATTGTTGGTCAGAAATCGAGACTTTTGGAAATAAAGGAACCAGTTGTCATTCAATCTCTGCATTAGCGCATGTCCATAGGCCTTGCATGTGCATTCCAGCACCAATGACATCTCGCCATGTTTTTAATGCTCACCAATAAGGTGACCCCCCCCCCCCTAAATGCCTTGTTAATCATCACATTTCATTCTTGAAGAATGAATAAAACATGCTGGCAGTTGTAACCTTCTTTTGCAGAGTTGTTAGTCAAAACGCTCTCCCCCCCTCCCCTTTTGCCAAACTTGAGTCACCCTCAAAAAGTTCTCCAGAGGAGAAGCTGCGAGTTTGTGCTGCGAGGAATGCGCTCACATCTTTGCCATAGCAGCCGGCGAGGTAATGCGCTCGCATGTTGGCGCTTGTCGAAGTGAACGCACCTCCCTCTTCTGTATTAATAAGCGAGCGTGTGTCCCTATTGCTGTTGTAACCACTGGGCTGTTTTTTACTGGGCTAGGATTTTTTTTCTCTTTTTAGCTTACGGGAAGATGTGATGAAGTCCCCCCTCCACCAATTCCCCCCACATGCCTATTTTCATTGAAGTGTTCACAAACCGGCCCCCCCTCAACACCGTTTCATCCCCAATGCTGTCAAGTAAACACCAAATAAAGCCTTTCAAACTGCATAACTACATGACAGCCAGGCGAAAATGTTTACACAATCTGTTGTCTGTTCTACTGCGCACAAATCGGAGGTCACTTGTATTGAGCTGCGTGTAGGCCATTAAAACCAAATGACGAATGAGAATTTTCGGATCCGAGCGAGAATGACTCTTTTTCATTGTTCTTTTTGTTATGTGTACCAACGTCGCAAGAAAATTGAAATGGCAACTGGTGACGTACTGTATGTGAGCAGCCCGCTGTCTTCGAGTTTGCCCGCGTATAGGAATGTTTAATCATCATTATTAAAGTCAAGCGTGAAGTAAACAGTTAAGAATCCTCATCGAGGCAGTCCATCAACACTTTTGTCATGTCTTTGCTGTGGGAAGGAGTTTGCAAATTTTAATGTTGGACCAGAGAAACAAACCCTCCCTGGTTAGTTTAGCACCAGCTAGCTGGGAAGACATTTCGTATCGTTACCGCTTGTATTATTTGTTCACAAATACGTTTACAAAGTGTCAGATGAAATATTTTTATGTCTTTTTTGGGAGGCCCTGTGCATGGAGGGAAGTAGATGAATACAGTCAGAAAATGTCTGGTGATGACAATGACGGCTTCCCTTTGCGCTAATGTAAACATACCAACGTGATCACTTTTTTCCCCCTCAGGCCAAAGCCTTTGTTCCATTTGGAAAGCTTCTGTGAGAGCTTGACTGTTCCACTGTCTTCCACACTCCCTCTCTCGCTGGTTTATTTTTGCTGGTATCCAGGTGATGCGCCTGCCTGTCACATCAAGCGCAGATGGCCTTATTTCCTCAGAGCAAAGGTCAAAACAATCGACATGGGAGGGATAGGAGCATGCGGTAGGGGAAGCAGGGGGTTTACAGACCACACTTGAAGAAGTATCAAGCTGCCAATACCAAAGATGTCTGTGGATTAGGCACACTTTTTTGCCACATCCCTAAATACTTCTTACACTTGCACTTCAAAACATCGGTTGCACCGATGTTAAAGATTCTCGGAAGTCGACGTTATGTTTTCATGTGAAAAATCGGAATTCAAACAAAAGAAAGGTGGAGCAGCACCCAAGTGTTGGATTGCAAAGTTTCCACTTTTCACGCAAGTCAAAGACGTCGCTGCCACTGGGGGCCGCCAAAGTGTAAACTCGGCAGGCAATTCAAAAAGGATACTACGCTTCTTTTTTTCCCCCCCTGCTCCAACACATGTGTTTGAAGGGCTAACACCAAGTTGCGTTCCAGTCCGCCGCATCATCAAAACAACACTTTGCAGCCTTACAGTACTGACCACATGTCAGAGCCACAGAACTATAATAAGCTTGTGTTAACACATGTTGACAACACCTGCTGTTGTGCAGCCTGTTTTCCCTAAGACTAGGCGTGCAGATGTGGCAGAGTACATCTGCTCATGTATATAATACATCAAATTATCATTTGGAAACTGCATTTCATACTTACTTTGGGGGGGAAAGTCTACTAAGTCAACACAAAATGGGCAAAATAAAATGTTTTTCCCAAAGCTTCACATTTCTAGTACACCAGGATGTCAGGGGTCGCAGCTGGGATTTGAACCCGATTCCAAACTCTACCTACTGGGTGCAAATTCAAATGACCGAATCACTGATCAAAGGAAAAAAATAATAAATTGAACACATCCATTTATCAATTTTCTATACCAATTTCCTTTTTTCACATATTCTCCATGTTGTGAAATAACAACAGACAAGCGAGAGTCGGTCGCTTTTAGGTATCAAAAATGGAATTATAAAAATGCAGGCTGGGTTTTTGCGAGTAGAGGCATTCTGAAAGTGCTGTTCACATTCCCAAAAGACATTCTGAAAGAACAGAGTGGGATGAGGTTGCATAATGTGCACCTTGGGTTCATGCAAAAGAATGCCTGCTCTTTTGAGAAGCGCATGCTGACACATCCAGGACGTCTGAGGGGAAGCATGCGTACTGCGACGTTCTTGGCAGGCGCATTTGGTGGCCTAATTTATACTAGTTGCTACAAGCTGTGCTAACATTGAAGGTTAGATGCTTTGAATCCTCATCCAGTAGCCCCAAGGGTTGACTTTGAGTCGCTACATTTTGGTGGATTGTAAGGTCATGAGGTTCGGTCAAGTGGGTCTCCAGTCAAAGCGCCGCAATCTTTCCTAAATCAAACTAAAGTACAGCAACTTCCCTAGATAGAGCCCACTGCAAAATATTGATAGTTCAATCACAACTATAATCTCCAAATATGATCAAGACTTGCTTGCATACTCTGAACCGAAATAAAAATGTCCCCCGCACCAAACTATGCACCAAACTATTAGGCCATGACAAGAAACCATGCCTGAACATGAAGTCGGCCATCTTGTGGGAAATTTGGCTGAAATTTCCTGGCGCCACACTTAAATTCCTCAAGTGGAATTGATAACATGACGTTTTCCCGTTATCGTTGCTATTGTTGTAGTTATACCACATCTTAATTGCAGTTCCGCTCAAGAACTGCGCACGCCACATCACAAACCTTGTGTCTGTACCTCGGGGCTGCTGAATTCCGAGTCAACCACAAGAAAGGAGGCGTGCGCCGGGTGGATTTCCACGTGCTTCATGCACGATCCGTCTCCGTTTTGGCGGACGACGCTGTGCGTCATCCCACCGCTGCATCACTTCCTCATGGCTGGGGGGCAAAAGAGGTTCAGCTGGGCCTGGGAGTGAAGTCATGCCTGAGTCACACTTCAAGGTAATCAATTTGTTTCATCAAAAAGGCAAGAACTTCAGTGCCATCCAGTGGTGGGGGTGCATCTTGAAAAGCTCATGACAAAGATGGATGCCAAACATGAGGACAATTTTCCCACTTAGAATTGTGGAAAACAAAAAGTTAAACTGACCTCTTGATGGAATGCGTCAAATCGACACATCTAATGAATTAAAAGACAAACAATAAATCAATAATACAAATACATTTTTTTTAAGTTGCTTAAGACTTTAATGACGACTTTCTTTGGGCATATGTTACAGGTAATTAAAGCTCCACCTTATCTAATCCACACTACTATCATGAAATGATCTCTAATATTGAGCCAGAAAGGATTTGAAGTGAGACCTCCAAAGCTGGTAGATTTCCAAATTGATATCATTTCATTTTCATCCTTAAAGAAATACTGTTCACTAAACTGGACTCAAAATATCACTCGCAGCTTTTCTGAGCATTGCAAGTTGTCACTGAGAATGTAACCAATGTAAACAAAAAAAAAAAACAAGTAAAAGTACTCACTTTTTAATTAATTGCAGAGTAACTCCTGAGGCGATGCTATCACGATCCAGCAACTCTGTGATAATTTAGTAACAGCGCAAAAATTAATTTATTGGAAGAAAATCGGGTACAATAGACAGTAAAAGAATGTTACAGACGAAAAATATAAAAGAATCAAAGATTACTTTTGGATCATAGTTCAAACAATAAAATAAGTGCGGCAACAGTGCCAGGGGTGTTGTCACTAAGGAAGGGCTTCTCAGTATTGCCCTTTTTTTCCACAATATTTAGCAATATTCCCCAAAGGACGATTCTGATCTTTTTATTGAAAGCTGTATGGATGGAATAAAAGTAGACATGACATGATGGTAAATGTTACTAAATTATCAATTTAATTTGATGGAGCAGGTTTCATAAAGAAGATTAAGAATAAGGAAATCTACTGCAAGTATTAAAAAAGCTAGCACCGATATAAAAGAACAATTAACACAAATGTGGGTTGAGTATTATCATCAAACACATTTTATTGAGCTGCCGTACACACACAATCACTACTTTTAGAAAAGCAGGTAATTAAATTGATAAAAGCAACTACGTAATTCTTTCACTCAACTCTACCAAAAATGGCCTAAAGTGAGACTTGGCTACTATATCTATTTAGAATTCGATAATTAAGAGGGCTGCAATCTATTTAGAATTCGATAATTAAGAAGGCTGCAATAACTATTTGATCAGACAAAATACGTAATGATTAAGGGATTGACGCGAATCGTTAAAGATGGCATCCCAGTGCCAACACTTGGCTCGTAAAAAGGTATTATACGGCGCCGTAAACACATAATAAGCGCAGATTGAGAGCACGCTTGTAGCCGTCGAGACATTCAAGAGTGCAAACAATTACAGCGCCTTGTGTACTTTCAGTCGGGGTGACATCATTTTTGACTCATGTCATACTCTGATGAATCCCTCATGATCGTGCGGTAGTAAAGAGGACAATCTCGTTTAATCATAGGATTCTCCCATTAGCAGGTACATTAAAATATACAATGGCTAACTTGTAAATGTACCGCTGCGACTAATGATGTGGTGTTTTTTTTTTTTTTTAAGTAAACACATCTGTGTTGGTTTTATAGAGCTCATATTGATATTATTTCTTAAGCGGGATACATGCATAATGACGATGGGGGCCATCGAGCATTTTCTCTCTTGTGATCAAAGTAACCAAATGCCTGATTCTGAAAGTCTGAAAGATTATCCTGAGCGACTTTATCAAACGGTGCGGGATGTGTGAAGATTGACCTTTTTCCTCCACGATCAGCTCGGTAAGTAATCTAATTAGACCGGAAATGTAGTCAATTAAGACGCAACTCGTGCTGTTGCTAGACATAAATGATTACATAACGTGTCTTATGAATTATATACTACACAAAGATAATCAGGATGCCTTTGCTCAGAAAATGGTCGACGGTTAATAATCGTAGATGTTAAATCTGTTCGGTACTCAAGATTCCAAGCCAGATTTCGAAACCAATGTAGTTATGAGACAATCTAACAGTTAGCCCACCTCTAGCTAGTCCTATGTGGGGTTTTTTTTCCAGCAGTTGAGATACCCTTTTGGTACTTGGGCAGATATTCTTATGTGTTTAACAACACAAGCGCAGTAAGGACACAAATGGCGATTTTCTTTTGATCCTGTAAGAAGTGTGTGTGGATGTTCTCGACAATCAAGCTATTGGAACATCAGACGATTCCGCTGTATGAAGCTATCTGACATAAAAGCAAAATGGTGTATGTATCAAATATGTTGAGAAAAAGTATAGAAAAAAAAAACAAGCTCTATGAGCACCAGGTGTTTCCCTGGAAGAACATCAAATGTGAAAAAAAAAATGGATTCACACATGTGAAAAAGAAAGATATGCTAGGCTATTTGCAGAATATGTTTGTTTCTATTTAAAATCCTTTTTGGCCAGTTAATAGATTTTAGAACTTCAGGGATCTAAACCGTGACTTCGGAGCTAAAATACACAAAAACTGTACAAGCATGTAGAAAAATGTAAAGCAACAAAAATATGTCATTCACAGAAAAATGGGACGTAGCTCAGTTTGGAGCAAAAACATTTAAAGGCACATTCTGCAATATTTCTTTCCTATTGCATTATCATGATTGCGTCTGGCAGGGACGCGCGGCGCTGCCGAAGTGCGGAGCTTCCGCAGTCAGTCTTCGGCGTAACACGCGAGTAAAGCGAGATGCCAATCTCAGCATGCACATAATTAAATATCTCAGAGCACCTGCATGCAATAAATGTGACATCTGCAGGTGCTTTGCCTTTTTATAGCTACTGTTGTAGGATTTACACCCTTTTGTGTTAACTTCAAACTCAAAGATTTTTTTGTCTTAAAAAATGTGTCGAAAAAAGATGAGTTTCAGTTCGTGGTTGGGAAAAAAAAAAACTACAAATCACTGCAAAATGTACACATTGATACCATATTAGTTTCAGAGGAGGAGTCAAAACTGGAATTCCTCATATATTTGATTATTCTGTGGGGTGGGTTATTTGAGGAGTGATTTCTTTCGTCACTGATCTGCTCAGCAAACAGAGGGGCTGTCAGTCTAATCATGTTCGATATTTACGATTCCAAATCAGAAAGATTGCCAGGTAGGAACCTCCCTGAAGCTGAAACGAGTAGGGGAGCCGCTGGTGTGGCTCTGTTGCTAACCGAAACAGCGGCACCTACAGAGACACTATTTGTGGATACATACGTGGTGGCGATTTGAGTATTTACTGTGTCGATTGAAATAAGGGATGAAAAGTTATGAACAGAAAATCAAGTCAAGAACCAGCCTTTACCACGTCAATTCTCCTGATAACCTACTACTGAATACACTCGCTGCAAGCGTAAACTCGGCAGGTGTCTCGCGTGCTAGCGTAGCTGTTTATTTAATGCGGGAAGCGGCACGTCTGCAGGTCTGAACTGGCCGCGCTGTCACTTTGCTCCGCTACAGGTGGTGCAGACTGACGAGAGGGGCGGCTTCCGCATATGGCGAAAGCACGCTTCTGCTAAATGTGTTCCGAGCAAAATAGTGCTGCCACGCGTCCGAGTCGTACGCTATTACGACGAGGCCAAGTCGGAAAGCTTGCAGACTGTGCCTTTAAAATTGCCCGACGGATGCAAAAACGGAGAAATGCGTTTCAAGTGGTGAAGTCGTCTACTTCTTCTCCATCTTCAGGGTCTTCAGGAAACCCCACAGGTCCTTGACCACCTGTGGTTGACAGGCAAGACAGGGGAAAAGCGCAGAGAAAGACAAGCGTGAGAAACATGACTCACTTTTCCGAACATGTTTTTGTGCGTCTCGGCAGTGGGACTTCAGCTCGTGGCTGTTGAGGAGCGACCGGGGTTTGGGTGGGGGCAGTAGTACATACCAGAGTATATGAGTAGGTGCTTCAGGTCTGACAAATCTCAGCCCGAGCTGATGAAACCAAAGCATTTGCACAGATGTTTCTCGGGATCAACAAGAGCTCTCCCCACCAACTCCACCCTATCCCACCCCAGACCAGCACTGGCACCAGCCGGGCCCTCGCTACTTGAAAGGGCTTTTCACCTGCTCTCGACACTACATGGTTTTCCAGCTTAACTCTACACACACGCAATGGCGAAGTCTACGTGTAGCGTTGCTCATCTGTCTTGTATACGTGGTTGAAACGTGGTTGCAATCTGAGAAAATCTTTTGGACAAGTTCGCTTTTGAAGGAGACCTGGAAGTTAACCAAAATGGCAGTTAAAAAAAAAAAAAAAGCCGCGTTACGGTGTTTGTTTCGTGTTTGATGTTATTGTGGTGCTTCGCCCATGCAAGTTATTATTCCACCATCCATTTATTTTCTGAATTGTTTATCCTCACTAGGTATTTTATATATATATGTATGTGAGAAGAAGAAAGAGGAAGAAGAAAAAAGTAGAAGAAGAAGAAGAAGAAGAAGAAAGGACCATGATGTGAGTGCATTTTTTTTACAAAAGGAAAAAGAAAACAATGAATTCAGATTTTTTTGGTCGGGGCCCCGAACAAATTAATTGCATTTCCACAAATTTTGATGGGAATAGATGATTTGAAACATGGGTGTCTTTAAGAATGGGAAAGGCCTCAAAATGCAATTCAGTTTTCTTCAGAAAAACAATGATGAAAAGAACCAATTTCAAGGCCGTAAATAATAAATGTCCAAACAGTCTTGAATACATTACTGCTATCTGACACTTTGCAGAAGTCTTAGAAGCTTCTCTGAGTGATTCATTTACACACTGCCAAATAAAAGGCAATGGACTGTTGTTTTGCCACTAAAATGACAAGAAAGCAGTGGAGAAGATTTAGATTCTTCACTGGGCTGGTCAAAGGCCTTGAATATGAACGTGAGACTGGTACCATCTGCATACCACCAGTGCCTTCATTAAGGCTACAAAAGACACGCACTCCATTAAATCACTGGGAAAGAGTCGGTCTTGGCAGGTGTACTCCCATTCCGCCTCAACTCGGACTGGGCCCGCTGATACAAAATGGATATAATTCAAAGAGAACATGGAGTCTTGAAGAGATGTCTGCGTGTGTGTGTGAAGCTGACTGAAGAGCATAATGGATGTCAACCGTGTGAAGAACAATGGCGCATTCCTGTGACTCCATCATGGCCAAGAGCTCTTCAGGCTTAAAATGAAGCCAAAGGGCTCTTGACCCCGCAACTGCCAAGAGCCCGAGCAAACCGGCCAGCTACCAATGTTGAGGCAGCGAGCTCTTGAATGGCACCAAGGTCACACGATTTACAACATTTCCTGGAAAAAAAATACAACTTCCAACCACTGCCATGCTTGACGAAATGCAAGACTTCAGTAGATAGCTCAAGATTTAGTACAAGCAAATCTCAAACCTTTTGGCTGTAGGGACCCCACACATAGTAAATTATAATTTCTTACCAAGGAACTTTGAGTGCTTATCGTTACAGAGTACTGTTACGCCTGGTACTTTTGATTTATAAAATTTCATTTTACAGAATGATAAAAAAAAATTACCAAGATACTTCTGTCTGACTCAGATGATTCACAGATGCAGCAATATAGCACCAGCTACTGCCAAAAAAAGGACTTACACAATATCTTTTTGCCTTAAGTATTGATGTTTTCTATCAGAAGCCTCCGCGAGAACCCGATACCATTAAATTACAAAATTATATTGGCTCAGCACTGATAGCTTGTATCAACACCGGCCCATTATTTAGAGTAGCGGCAAATAGTTTGGGGTCAAGCTTTCTTCTTCCTTGTGGAAAAAAGACCAAGATGAATAATTCCAGACTTTTCCCACCATCAATGTGACCTATACCTGTACAACCCAATCGCAAAAACAAAAAAATCCAAAAATAATGTGGTTGCCCAAGTTTGCACACCTTCTAATAACTGCACATATACCACAATTTAAAGAGCCTTTGATTAAACCCAAATAAAGTTCAGATGTTCTGGTATGCTTTTCCTGACATTTGGAATGCAAAGAGCTTCAGGGAGATTTCACCGAGCTATCAGCAGGGGAAGGGCAGAGGTGTAGACTATTTAAATCTATTGTACATTCAGATTACAGTCCTGACATCTTCATCGGATGGCTATGAAAGGCAGACTTGATATATTCGTCGGTACCGGTCAGTAAACAACTCTTGTGGCTATGCATCAATCAGAGGAACAAAAAAAATACACAACACATGGTCTGAGGCTAAAATTGTGCAAAAAAAAAAAAAAATTTAAAAGCACTCTCAGTTGGCTGTGGAGTCTAAACCCATGTGCAGTCAGTAAATACATCACCCATAAAAATACATCAAATGTGTCACAGCTACTTACTTGTTTGTCTGAGACTTTGAAGGAACTCTTGACAAAGTTCTCAAACTTCTGCTCCGTCTTGGGCAGCGGTCTCCCCTGATGCGAGAAGACAGTAAATCAGCGAGTCGGCCATGCGGCAGACACTCAATTAAGAGCGGCGATTTGCGGGCGGTACCTCTTTGGCTGCCGTCGACAACTTGCTCTTTATCTCGGCCAAAGACAGAGCTTTTGACGGGCCGGCCTGCGCTTTGTCTTTTCCTGGAACAGGTGTCTGGAAAAAATATATTGTCCAGATAACAGGCTGATTGGGATGTCAGATAGAGATTTACAGAGCTGGAGATTCAAAAGATTACATATAAGAGCACTATTTCTTCTTTATTTCTATACGATTTGGATGCCATCTGAGCTGCTTATGATGTATAAAATAGAGGATTGAGCGGTGATGGATTGATATTATGAGCATCGCAGAACAGCTTGCGCTTCAGCCCCAATCGTGACCTATTTCGTCTGGCCTGTGTTTATAGCCTTGGCATGAGTAAGCAGCTGGACGGAGATAAAAGAATGACAAGGGACGACAAAATGTACCCTAATTACAGCGTCTTTTTATTTTTTTTTTTAAATTTAATACATCAGGTACAAATTATTACTTGCGAGTCGGGGAGGGCGAGCCCTGTCGTTTCAGTTGTTGAAGTTTCCTTCAATGGCAAATCCGCAGAAATGAAAGACACGTGCCAACGAGCAACATGTGTGTTTAAGTACGTCCTTTTTTTTTTTTAGGACATGCCTTTCCGTTCAATACCTTGAGTCTTCGCTGAGCTCATAGACACTATCACAAGGAATGAAGACTGCAGCTTTCACAGTCTAACAAGTGCGTCCAGAGTGTGTCTGAACGCACGCACGCACGCACGCACACAAGCAGCATACTGGATGCGAATGGATGTTACACAAGCCAACGAGCTTGTCCCTGCACGCCAAGGCAGCGTGGAATCCCAAGAAATTGCAGGGTTTCGTCGCTAGCCAGAGACATGTTTGGAGGAAGCGAGAAGATACTCATGGAAGGGGACAAGCACAGTCCAGGCCAGTCATGTTGTGCTTTGGTTTTCATTTCTGTGGATCAGTCTGCAATAGGCAGGAGAAAAAGCATCATTGACATCATGGTCACCTGATGCTCAATATTTAATGCCTCAAGATTTTTTGGTAGTCAAGGCAAAGTGTCTTAATGTTGTTCCATTTTGCGATATGGAACAAGTTTTTAATATTACTCACATGTTGCTTGTGAGTATTGGCCATAGCATTCTGACAACAAAGATGGATCTTTACTTTGCTGCTCTCCTTATTTGCTGCCAGTCCTGTGGAATATTTAAAGACTCGTGTCAAATCTGAACAGCTGAAGCCAGCAATGCTGACACTTATTCTCATCCACAACAGTCTTAGTTTTGTATTCTTGGACCCATGCAGATGTAGTGTAAGAAGACGGAGTATGCCGGACGATTGTTTAAGACGTGACTTTAATTGTAAAGTAACTCTTCCATTAGGTTAGAGAGTCTGTTTTCAACCGCAATTGGGCTTTGCTTGAGAAGAAAACTCCCCATGATTGGCTTTAATGGTGCGGTCTTGCCCCGGTCCAAGACATTTTTCTGTCACTGGTAGAGCCAGAGCTGCGAGTGCAAACACCTGATTTTTCTCTCATCCAACTTGACAGCACTGTATGGTGAATTTGATCAAACTGTGCAGGATAGAAACTGGGGAGATACGGCGTTAGACCTCAGTTCAGTTCTCCGGATTTTTTCTGGCCGGAAAAACCGTCACGTCATTTGTGCAAGACAGCATTGTCTCTCTTTGAGAATAAAGTCATTCTACACAGTTGAAAACATGGACTAATCTCAGGAATATGATAAGACATCAGATTTGGAAGATTAGTCAATGTTTAAAAAATATTGTCATCTGTCGCTTTCTCCGCGAGACCTGTATTTTACAGCCTACATCAAAAGGTCGAAATGAAAAGAAAAACTTGGCGCACAAGTGCCCCGCTACAGACAAAGAGCACATATGCCGCTGGCTGCCGGCCAGCCAAATCCACTACATTTATTATTTACAGGCAGCTCTCCACATAAGCCAGCACCAAAGGCCAGCTGTAGACCTAAAACAGCTGATAAACACACGAGCTTTATCATCTGGTCCAGACGCTGATTACAGATGCCACAAGACATGGAACTTAATCACAAGCACACTCATTTGACGCAATCTGTCGCCTTCAATCCAAAGCAAACACATGTTTTTGCAACACCTTTGCTCATCAAGTTTGCCCTGGGGGGTTAGCTTGACGACGAGAGCTCCGCAAACCCACGTAGTCCTGAGGAGCTGTGGCTCAACAAGAGCAAGTGAGCGCAATCACTGATAAATTGTGTGTGAAATCAACCCTGGTTCATCAAGCTGTGCGCATGTTAACAGACCTCAATCAACCAGAACAGTCCGCAATCCTTTACAAATAGGAGGCTAAAAGCAACCAAGGCAAGAGGCAAAGCATGTCTGGTCTTCAATAGCTGTACTGGTTGTTCTGATTGCCAAACAAATTTCCCCCCTGGGAATTCGCGTAGATTAAAACTTCAAATCAAGCACACAAGCAATTTCTGCTCTTAACTGTGATTAATTGAACAACCTGCATATGTTCTTTGAGGCTGCACATTATTTTGACCAAGTGTGGGGAAAATACAGAGATTTAAGGCAAGACTTTTGCTTCAACCTTTAGAATTGATGTATTCAATTAATTACTGCAGGCCTACATCAGTCAAAGAAAACGCCAGCAAATAAATTATGAGCATTAAATGATTTATGCTTCAACTTGGCATGGACAACATGGATGAAAATCTTCAAAAGACACGTATGTTTGGGTTTGTGATCTCATCAGTGTCGTACCTATGTCAGTTAGTGGTGCTTTCTTAAATCCACAATTGAAATGTCGCACTAAAGCAACTTCGTGGTCCCAGGAAGAAGTTACCACTTCCAAATGCTGCTTGGGAGTGCAGGCGGGGACTCGTCCTTTTGTCATAATGATGTCATGTAATGTTTCTGGATACGGGGGTCATGTATGTCATTCAGTGGGTTGGTCTGTTTGAAGGTTCTCATGCGCGTTAGTTCCAATCTGACGAGTCATACCCACATAAAAAAAAAAATCTTTACACTTAATGCTATCCAGATAGGCACCTGTTTTAACACATGTCAATCAGCTGCTAAAAACAATGAGTCACCCTCTGGGATAAGCCTGAGCAAAGTGGTTAACGACTTTACAACTCTGACGTCTGCTTTAAGGCATAACTTCTCCAAACTCATCAATCTAAAGAAAACCAGCTGGAAGAAAAATGGACTTTGGATCTCTGCGACTTTGTTGATTCTTATGACAAGCCCAGTTACGCAAGAAGGTGCAGCGACACGCTGGGCCGCGAGAGGTGAGAACTGCAGTGCTGGCAGCGGATCTGACGAGGCAATCTAATGACCAGTCACCTGCGTTTAGGAGAGAAAAAACAGACATTCACGCCCTCTTCCTCGCTCCTCGGGGGCATCTGGAAGCGCAAGCTGCACCAGACATCAAACGCTGGTAATGAGAGCAATTGGGAGAAGGTGTGTCCAGGAAGCGAGGGGTGTGAAGAGGTTGTCAAGAACGAACAGTTGTTCGGTCGGTACAAGAGAAGCGACAGAAACAGGCGAAGCTCCACGGGCCAAAGACTCAAACCGGTCGGACGGTCTTGGCAACTTTTGGATAATCCCCAGAAGAGAGACCTAAAATGTGTGGTGCCCGAATATCTTCGAGAACATCATTTTAAATCGCGTGCCATGAACAGACCCTTGCGCCTTTGTGCAAAAATTGAGTGATGTGGAGTTGGTTGTTTTATTGCCGATCATAAAACTGTCATCGTGTTCCATCCACGGGCAATTCTTTTTTTTTTTTGTGCAATTTAGTGTCACCCATCTTTCTGATATACATAGTTGAAATTTGGAAGCAATTGGAAAAGAACTTGAGCAGATGTTTGTCTCATAACTCATAGCTATTTCAAACCAAAGTGACGGACTTCCTTTGGCCATGGGCTCTTGAGACATTACTGTGGCTAGATTCAAAATTTGGAATCACGGGATGGATTTCCAAAAGGATCTGGGGCTTCCCGACAGCAACCTCTACCAAACAACCATTTTCACCGTGACGAGAGAGCGCGTGAGGATTCCAAACTGCAATGAAGACCAAACCAAGCACAAGGCCCAATTGGAATTGCTTAATTCTTATCATGGTGCCAAAAATTCCACGTTTCTGGTATATGCCGTTAAAATTTGGTAACCAAGGGGCAAAGTCTCTTGCCAGTTCTGGGGTAAAGTTCCTGAGGAGCAAAAGCCCCCTTTTCCTCACCTTGGGAGTTATGTTCTTGGTGTTTCACACAAATCACAACCTTACTCGGGGTCAGATAAGCAGCAATTGGCCTGGGTGTTTTGTCTTTGTGGTGAACCGCCTTATCTTTGTTCCTGTCAAAGCCGTTTGATCAAATGCTATGCAAAACGTGTGAGGAAGGCGGCCAATTTGTATTCCCCTGGTGTTGCGTGTTGCCGTGTGGGCTGGCGGGGGGCATCAAAAGGTGGCTGCAACCCAAGACGCAGGGGTCGCGACAGGGGGTCACGGGTTTAAACCTTGCCCCAGGAAACCATTTTAGAGGTCAGGTGTGTTTGCTTAAGAAAGAGGCAGGGTTCAAGATTTGGGCTTTGAGAGGCAACCGCCCAAAACATTCCCCTTTAGAAATTTACCATCAGGTTGCGCTAATTACAATGCGCTTATCACATTCCAGAGCACAAGTAGGGTAAAACTGATTTTCATTCATTAGATTTAGTTAATGAAAGGAGATGGTCATTAAGACTAGGTACCTTAGTCTGTGGTTTAGCGCCGGATCCTGATGGTTTCTGCGCAGGGCCATTTTGTTTCATCCAACTTTTGTTAGCCTTCTTTGATATTTCCGGGCCCTATGGTGGTGGTGGGGACAAAAATCATAAAGGGAAAGAAAACATAAATGAGCGCAACTAATAAAATAAGCACCGGAGGTCTTCCATTTAGGTTTCTATTGATAGAATTTACCCGCACGATTATCTACTAACTCTCATTTCCCGAACGCCAATGCTTTCCTCGCCTTGGAGCGGGTTGCAAGTGTAATTGCCCGTGTTGACATAACGACTACAACACCATTATGCGTGTCATTTCCTGAAGCGATACTTCTGGAAAGATCAAGTGACGGCATTTACGAGACGTTTTGAACAGCGGAGAACGCTTCGGTCATGACAACACACCTGTCATGTTTCAATATTGACGAGGGAACAATGCATGCTGCAAAATGAGCTGCGGTACACTCAAAAAGATTGTAACACAGCCAACATGCTAAAGGTGGAACACTGTGCTCATAATGCGCTACATGTTTGGGATTGCCGCTATATTCGACAACTACCTTAAACCTTTCCAAAACACTCAAGCTCTTATGAAGTTGTGAAAAGTTGGGGTCTTGCTCTATTGGGTGTTCCATGTAGAAAAGCAAATTGCCAGCGCATTCCATAGCACACACTGGGCTCAGTGGCTGTTAACCTAGAACGAGTAAATTCTGAAAGACCTTCAAGTGTTTGGATGCCAGAAGCTTTCTTGAATAAATAAATGCGGAAACATTCATAAACAGGCGGCTCGGTGGCGCACTGGGTAGCACATCCGCCTCACAGTTAGGAGGGTGCGGGTTCGATTCCACCTCCGACCCTCCCCGTGTGGAGTTTGCATGTTCTCCCCGGGCCCGCGTGGGTTTTCTCCGGGCACTCCGGTTTCCTCCCACATTCCAAAAACATGCTTGGTAGGCCGATTGGAGACTCCAAATTGTCCCTAGGTGTGAGTGTGAGTGCGATTGGTTGTCTGTCTCTGTGTGCCCTGCGATTGGCTGGCAACCAGTTCAGGGTGTCCCCCGCCTACTGCCCGATGACGGCTGGGATAGGCTCCAGCACGCCCGCGACCCCCGTGGGGACTAAGCGGTTCAGAAATGACATTCATAAACAATTTTCTATGACTAACACCCAAGCACTTAACACGGAAACGAGCTAACAGTTAGCCAATTAACAGCAATCCGCTAACCTAATGTAAAAACTCAGTCAAGAATTCAACAAATTTGAGACCAATCAAATTGAAGACTTCTCAGTCACTAAATCTGATCATTAAAATCAAGCAAATCCATCAAACGGGCTTCAAAGACAATTTCACAATTTTATTCATTGTGAAAGTGGAACGAAAAATTTAAAATCAAAAATATCAAGTAACTCGCTGATTGTCTAGATTATTTACATGCAGTTTCACCCATCATCAAGATATCTGCTTTATTTGCTTATCAAGGAGCGTGAAGCCGTGGGCTCGGGTCACGTAGGCGGGTGAAGACAACGGAATAAATCAACAGGTGACAGACACGCTCAGCTGTCATCCGACCCCAAGGCGAGGATCGGCGCTCATGTCGCAGGTATGCGCATCTGCCCCGCTTTGATCTCTCGCCCTGGCACCGTTTCTTTTTGGACCCGCGTGGTTTTGTCAAAGCCAGGAGGAATCACCTGCCGAAATTGGGCCGATTGCAGACACACACACACATACACTTGAAAGTGATTGTGAAGACACGCAAAACGTGTTCAAAGGCGAGGGCCAGGTGCGGGGCTGAAATAGCACAAGAGACGATTTATAAAAAAAAAAAAAGAAAGAAAAAGCAATTATATTAACAGTGGGATGACAGAAGACCAAAGATATGCAGGCTTGCAGAAAAAAAGTAGTGCAAAGAAATTGTACATGTGTTAAGACTGAACTCTACAGTGGAACCTGCAAAGTGCAACAATTTGAAGTTTCGAAAAAGCAAAAGTCCAAACTTCAAAGCAGCATTGTGTGTGATGGCAGCAAAACCTGCAAGACTCCAGCTCAGAAGGTAGTGAGCAAGTGTGCTTGTGCAAGCACCCTACAAGTTTGCGACGTCACACGTGGAATGACAATCTGATCTAATACATTTCTCAGTTACAAGCTTTTCATTTTTCATTACACGCCTTTATTTATGGCGTGTGCGTGGGAGAGTGAGGGGGGTGCGTCAAGTGAGTCTGCATTGTGAAGGGGGTGCATTGCTTCCACTTGCTAAAAAAGATAAGTGGAAAGGTTAAATACAACCAAATTGTTCATAAAAATGTTATATTAAAGCTTGCAAGGGAGAAAGTGTGTGCTGATCTTGGAGGGGTGTGTGGCTTTTAAAACATGGGAAAGGCTAAAATCTACAACTTTTCTTATTGTTTCACCAAGTGTGGTTTCATTGAAAATTAACGCAAAAAAGTTAGACATGCCTAAAAGATATTTTTTAAAAATAGTACCTGCTTAAAAGGTTGGGAAAAGTTGTTGTGACTTATAATAAAACTTGTAAAAACTATTTCACTCAAAATCAAGCTTTTGGCCATATTTAGGTGTGTGTGTCTTAAAAATATTTTTTTTCAAGTGAGGTAAAATACGACCATATGACACAAAAGCAAGGTTTTGGAGGAAAATTCTGAAGGAAACAAGTGCATGATTGAAATATAAAAAATCATTTTCCTAATATGAGTTATAATTTACTACCCTCGAAGTAAATCAGTTTTCAGCTTTGGAGGTTCCACTGCACTTTGGTTGTATGGATTGCATACACGGTGTGCACATGGGTGTGAGCGTAGTCATGAAATAGTGCCGTCCTGCTGGTGAGACGGTGAGAATTCCCGCCCGTAGATTACAGAGGAGAAATCCGATCATTACGCCACGCGAACCCTGTGTTTTAGTCTTCAAAAACAGGTGGGCAAGAGCGGGAACAGGATGGAAAAACTCGTAGATGGAGGGGGGGGGGGGGGGGGGGCAAAATGGACGGTCAATGGTTGCAGAAGTGGTGGGCGGGGCAGGAGGCAAGTGAAATGTTGCAAAAGGTAGAGAGGTAGAAGCTTCTGCCTATGCTGACACCAAGTGGACAACCAAGGACTAACAAGTCCTTTTGACACATGAAGCCTCATTTTCTTCCATTTGGTGATGAGAGAAATAATTATTCATCTAAAAAGCAGAGCCAAATTGTTCAGTCTTACTTTTTTTACGCTCTTCTGGGGCATGACGTCGTCACTGTCGTCGTCTTCATCATCACTAGAACATAGCAAAAGGTAATGTAATGCTTGAGGTTGATAAACTTGGGTGACCAGATTATCAACAGTAGGGAGACAAACATACTCATCATCATCTTCATCGCTGTCTTCATCAGAGTCCATTTTGAGCTTTTTCTGCAAAACAAACGAGCGAATTGAGTTTTCAAATTCAAACCATAAAGTGTTTAAGCTGGGGAGACACAGCAATGATTGGAGTGATTTTGAGACAATCACAATCGTAAATGTAAAACCTGTTCAATATTTACAAATCAATAGAGTTTGGCCGGGATAATTTCGTTTTCAATTTGCTGACTCCGTGTGACATTTGGGTCGTTCAGCGAGACCCAAAGATATTATTCTGCTACACAAGTGGCAAAAAGTGGATACACAGGTTAATTGTACCTTCTGCCAACTAGTTGAAGAGCATTTAATCATTCTGCCTGTCACCATATGTTGCTGGTACAGATAGAGAAACCCGGTTACATTTTTAGTATGAAATAGATAAATAGCTTTCATGAAAATGAAATGGAAATCAGTATAATTGGATCCTTTTTGCCTACACACCTCATTGTTTTGAAATCACCAGGTTCAGAAGTGAAATGGCAGGATGCGAGTAGCATGCTTAAGTCAGTAGAAAAACAATTGGAACATTTCATGAGCATCCACTGAAACATTAACTGCGACATCCACCTGTGAAACCCTTTTCTCCATCATCAACCCAGCGGGGCGCTTCACCGGCGACGTGTTATGTTCTTCCTCTTCATTGTCTGAATCCCTCACACCTTACAAAACAACAAAAATGCCAAATTAGTTTATATTCAGATTCAGCACGCTTTTTTTTCTCAAATGCAGAATAATAAGCCACAACCTTAATAATAATAGAAACACACTATTCTGTCAGTCCGGAACAAAGGAAATGAAGTAAGAAGATGTTGAACTTTAGCACTTCAAGTTACATACATTTTTAAAAATTCTGTGAAAAATAATAATGCGTTAATACTCACTGACAAAATGCTGCCCACTAATGTGTACTGGCCCGGAACCTGACAGGAGGCGTAATGTAACTGGCGGCGTGATCTCAAAACCGCCTAAACCCATCTAGGAAAATCAGATGATATTCCTATTAAATTTCGGTAACAGGACACAACACACACGCAGGTAAGCACAGATTTGGGGAGTTTTGACTCACAGACGGCAAGACGGATGGCTTCAGCACAACGAGCGGTACTTTTGTGGCCTTTCCATCGTAGGTTAGGGCCTCCACTTCCACCATGTGGAACTTGTCCTCAGCCTCAGCTCCCAGGCAAGCCTGATGCAGTGGCAGGTTTCAGCGTACAACACAATTTAGTGCATATACACAACCTCACTGTGCACGCTTTAATTGTGTTCATCATGAAAATACAGTGATCCCTCGCTACTTCGCGTTTCACTACATCGCACGATCGCAAATTAGCATCTTTCCGCTAACTCGTTAGCCTGCCCAGTAGTTCTTGTTGGTGACCGTACTTCGCGGATTTCGCTTATCGCGGGTGTTTTTTGGAACCAATTATCCGCGATAAACGAGGGATTACTTACACACTAAGAATATTAATGAATAGTTGTGAAAAAATTAATAATTGTGGCCTGTCCTGGCCACCTGGCCACTGTCTATGGCGTTTCCATTATGTGTTAACAATAGGTTAGGGTTCGGGTTAGGGTGAGCTATGGCTATGTTGCGTCTCAATCTAAGTCAGCTGGAACATACAGCTCACTCAAAAATTTTAGGCAGTGTAGGAGAAGGATGAAATGAAGCATAACATGTTTCCTTTCAAAATGTAGTAATTTGATTTACCCATGTAATTGAAGACCAGGTGAGCCAACCATGATCACGTGACTAACAGAAAGATGCCAGATTGGCGCCAGTCGAAGCTAACGCGGATTCACGTGTGTGTATTTAGCTTCAGGTCAGATATTGTGAACGAACGAAAAAGTTGTTGTTTTTGTCTTTCCGTTGTTTTTCTGACACTTGGCGAGGCCAATTTACACGTTCGAAGGACGCCTTACCGCTTTGAGGGACAATTGTTGCTCCGTTTCATCGTCGTCAACGTCAACTTTGTACTCCCGTTTGTCCGATTTGAGGGTACAACCTGGAGAAAGACATGCGACGGGACATTACCGAATACTACGTGCGTGCACACTGCAGGTCTGCAAAAACGTGGAGTAAATGAGGTAAGCCTGCTTGCCATATTATGTCCTTTATCCTCCGGCTAGCTAACAAAAGATCACAATTGAGGTTAAGGTAAATGTGCGTGTTACACTAGCTGCGTCTTTTAGGTAAACCTATTATGTGCGTCAGGTGAAAATACAAAACCAATTCGTTTTGTGAAGGCTAGAGCTTACCAAATAAATACATTTGAGGTCTGTTCATGTCTGAAATATCGCCCTCCATCTTTGTTGTGTGCCGTGTGGGGGTTTTACTTCCGTACGTCGCTTTGACCGACGCGTCACTGCGCCAATGGGAGATGCAGAAGAGTACGCGTCACGGCGCCAATGGTTTGAGCCAATAGAGTCAAAGTGGAGGCGGGACAAAGAAAAATTGAAATCTACTGTGGTTGAACGCTAGAGAGCGCTGTTGTAAAGTGGAGCCTGAATAAAAAAAAAAAATAATAATAATAAAAAAAAACACGTGAAAACAAAAGGAGGCCTACTGTTTGAACTCCTTTCGTACAAGTAAAAGTACAATCTGTAATATGTACAGTGGTGCCTCGGCAAAATGAATTAGCACACATCTCTCCAAAAAAATCTCTGGACTGAGAATTGTTTGTGACAATTCTTCCGACTTAAATGACAACCTGTCATCCATCAGCAAACCTAAACAACAGAAAATCTTTCAAATACCTCTTTCTGTTTGATTGGCACAAGTTGGAGCTTGTTAAGATGGCAGAAGAAAAGCATCATTAAAATCTCTTATCTTTCTCCAAATTTGTTGCATCGTTGTCTCACCGTAATGAACACCTACTTCCATTTCACAGGCACTGTTACTCTTTTTCTGATCTCATCTACCTGTTGAAATGATCTGTGCATTTTCAAAATAACCTCATACTGTACATTTTTTAATTTCTCTTCTTAAATCGAGCGTGTGAAGATCCCTTTGACCTCTCCTATGTTTTAATTGCCGCCGAACCGTGTCCGCTCCAAGTGCAAATGTGACACCCAGCCAACTGAATGGCTTGTCAGTTGCCTTTCTTGACTCATGTCACCGCGTTTGCACAGCAGGTGTTGAGTCACATGCGGGAGCCAAAAGTGCAGATTTTGACCTGTCAGGAATGACTTGTCTTTACGCATGGCCGATCGCTTTGAAGGCAAGGCACATCTGCACGTCGGCGGTTCACTCAACGCCTTTTTTTTTTTTAAACAACGGCTGAAATTGATATACATACATATGAAATGTACAGTGAACAATTTCCTGTTTGCGGTGTTATTCACCTATTTGCATCTTTTGTGGAACCTAACCTTGCTTAAAAAAAGATCACAATATTTCTGTATTTTGCTCTTTCTGTAATTCTCTAAGATTCCACAAGATGGTGACAAAGCTAACATGAAAGTAGTAATTGGTGTCAAAGATGTGTCTTAAAGTGGTACATCTTGGCTGAGAGACTCGCTGTTCAAGAATAAAAAACGGAATTTTACGGAATAAAAAATGGCCTCAAAGCATCACCAAACATTTCAGAGGAAGTTGTGAGTGAATTTTAACAAACGTGGTGCTCACGTCAAAAACGTGCAAAAATTATCTAAGAGGCTTGCCAACAGATTGCAACTTTAGGTTCTTTACAACTGGCTGACTAATAGGAATCCTAAAACATTACTTAAAATATGGCCTGTGTACTTAATAGATTTATCATGGCAGAAGCCCCAGCCTCAAGCATACGCGAATGAAAATAGCATGAAGCTAATTCCACCAATACTTTGGTTGCTATGTTGTATGACTCTTTGAATCTATTTTTCAGAAAAGCACAGGATGATTATCAGCAGAAAAGTAAATTTTAAACTCCTGAAGGAGAAAAAACAAATTAGTTTTGAATAATGTCAATCGTAATTTGCTTTTTATGTAAGATAAGGAGGTAAATGAATTAAGATCAGAAATCAGACCAATCATGACAACCAGCATTGTAACATTTGGCATAGGTCAGCTAGAAATGCCAAAATGCTCGATGTACATTTATTACGGCTTTTAGGAACCTCATCAAACCCACAGAGGTGCTGACGTGCACCAACTCGTATGTATTGCATTAAAAAAAAAAAAGAGACATTCGGCCAAAGTTTTAATACGTGACCAAACGGCAGTTGCTGCACACAACAGCTGGGAATGGCTTGGCGCGGTGAAGCAACGGGCCGGGTTGAGACACAGTTAAATAAACATGTTAGATAAGCTACGTCTTTATTTAGACAGCCTGATGAAGCTCTGCATTGTCTGTGAAGTAGCAAATGTTGCACTGGGAGCAACACCTAATCCAGAATTTTACATGTGGATTAGAAAGGGATAAACAGTTACGCTGAGGGTGATTTCTTGTTTGGATTTGTTATGTAAATAAGTCTTAATTTAGCAAAAAAGCAACAACAAACAAACATGAGCATCATGTAGCTGAATTGTCATTTGAATTAAATAAATATTGGCATGCATGACTAAATTGATTATATGAATAAACATTTGGATTGGAAGATTCAACACAAGGTCACAGTTATTTATTATGTGAACTGTGAGACTGAGTTTGCAAATCATTTTTAAATCATTTTCTGTGCATTCAACTAAGTTAAAGAAAAAAAAACATTGGTACAGTGATTTTATTAGCTGGTAGAAATAGGTTTCAGGTCCATATTGGCCCGATATGATAGGCCATCTGGGTGTATGGCTAAAAATGTTTGGTTAAGCCTTCTCCCAGAGAGTCTGGCCTTACTTAAATATTCAATACCGGCAGCTTGCATCAGTGTTTATAGTCAGGCTGTCTGCGTCCCCTCTGAGCTCTGCGAAGTCAACCGTGGCCTCTTCAATGGCCTGCCTGATTAAGAGTTAAACGTCTCCAAAAAATGGCGACAAGTGACGGCCGCAGACCGAGCGTGACACACGGTCTGTTCCGAAACAGTTGTCCGGTTGTCCCACAATAACAAGATAGGAAGTCTGATATGAGGCTGGGGCTTGACTGTTTGTTCATAAAGAAGACAGGGGGGGGGGGGGGGTGAGAGCGCCACGACGAGGGATTAAAAAAAAAAAACTTTAAGCACCTGCAGTAAAATACAATGCAGTCTTATGAAAACAGCCAAGGTAGGAATTTTTCCAAATTGAGCCAAGTCACGTCTTCCAAGGCGGCCGAGACAGGCGGATGAAAGCAGCAGAGGAAATGGGGGCAGAGGGAGGCGTCACCTGGAGACCGGGCCTCCGCTGACAGGATCCCGACCGAGCGAGACGCCCAAAATAACGATGGAACGCCGGGCCCAGCGCCGCACGGGGGTTTTCGGGGATGGCTGCCGTTCTAGACAGGTGGTGAGCACTTCTTCGGCCTTTCCGCAGCAGCAAGAAGCCAGCTGATGGATAAACGTTGACGTCTTTTCCAAACCTACTCGACATTTATTGGGAAAGCTTTAGTGTGTTATTTAGTCTTGTGAGGTTGACTTTTTTTCCCCCCCACCCCTAATTTATTTTTACGTATATATCATCAAAAAGCTATAGCAATTTATATATAAAAGCTATAGCAATTTATTTGCTGTTAGAAAATGCTGATCTGCTAAGATAAACAAGAAAGTCATTCGATTATTCTTTTGGTGAAGAAGAGGCAAAGGCATGACCGTTTGGCGTGATGTCACAAGAGCGGAAGCTCATTTACGAGCAAGGAACCTGAATGAGGTGTTTACTGCATCTTCCAGATTACTAATCTTTTGTTATGACTTGTCTGAAAAAACATTTGTCTGATAGGACGGATCGTCTGATAACGGAATGTTTATGGCTGCTTGCTGTCTCCCCCTTGGTCACCTTAACGACAACAGAAGGCTAATAATAAGAGTCATCCAAAAACGAATCCCTCAATCTTTGGATTTTACCCTTTTGAGCTACACACTTGCCCCCGTTCCTCAGGTGATCTGACAAGCCGCTCCTGAAGATAAAAAGTCTAAGTGGAAGACCTTCCAGTGAAAATTACACGAGTTCTTTTGCTTTCCATTTTGAAAACCAGATTTAAAACCCTTTCTTGGTGTTCCACACAGCATGGTACTTGAGCCCTTATTTTAGTGTTTTCTCAAATCATAATCTCTAATCTTACTTATGTATTATTTTTTAGAATTATGTTAAATTCATTTTGTGGTTTTCTGTTTGATTTATATTGATGTAGTCTAACACTTTGTTCAGCTACAGTTGTTTTGTTGAAGTGCTTTTTCGATTATAATAAGGCTCGGATCCATAATACAATGAGACAAGAAAAGCAAGAAACGTTCTCATCATTTCAAAAAAAAGTCACAATATCATTTAATATAAAACACTATTTTTAAATGGACCGTCATGAGAAAGTCCATGTCCATTAGGGGCACTGCTAATCAGCAGAACTCCCAGCCAGCGCATACAGAAAAGGATTTCAAACATGCATTTTCTTTTATTACTACATTGTACAAAGTCAAAGGGAGAATCCAGGTGTTTTTTGTGTTGGTGTTGTTGTTTTTTTTTTTTTTGCAGACATGGTCAGACAAGTCTCTGCATCCTCTTGAAGGTTCCAGCGGTAAAAAGGGAACATAGAACGAGGGGGGGGGGCGGGGGGGGTGTCAGTCTTGATAGGTAGGCATGTACACAGGTGTCCATTAGTTAGGGGGTCCCTCCTGCCTTTTTAGACCGTCAGCTGAAGGGAAAGCGGAAATGTGGTGTAAGGCAGGAAAACGACTCAACACATAGACTACTCACAAAAAGTTAGGAATATATAAAGGCCATTACTGAAAAGCCCAATATCCTGAACTCTTTGTCAGTCGTGAGTCATTGGTTTCTACGTCGCAGAATCCCTACCCAGACACACTCGCGTGCGCACACATTCACACGACAGATGCCACGGAGGTGACGGACGTCACCTTATTGTCATCCGCCCAGGGCTGCAGGTTCTGCAAGGCGTATAGGGAAGAGTTGTGCAGGCAGAGCGGATCGGGCTGCAGGGGCTGGCTTAGGGTCTTCTGGAAGGCTTCCTGCTGGAGCTGAAGCATCAGCCGGTTGGCCTGCTGCCTCTCGGCCTCCCGTTCCTCCGCCGTCTGTCTCCTGGTTGGGTACGAAAGACCAGACAGGCAGGATTTTAGCATTTTAGTACAGTACTGGGTGACACCAAAGATCTGGTAATATCTTATGGAATCAGAATTTGTGACATGTTTGCAGTTGAAACCATTAGTTAGGTGTACATAATCAAAGAGCAGACAGCCGGTGTAAATCGAAATGACTGTTAGCCATGTTGACATGAAAAGTATTGCTTGGTGGTTGACGCGACAAAGCTGCACATTAGCATTTTTATTTCCTCGCCACCTGTGTCGGGGGGGATTCAGGGGTGAGATGACAGCTGATCTGGATGAGTGACAGGTGAAGAGGGAACGTGACTGGCGGGCAGGCAGGTGGGCGACTCTGCGTTACACGTGTTAACATGGAGAGGCGCCTCCTGTACGACGTGTCGGGAGGAGCTGGAATCACCCATGACACTCGGATGCTGCCCAAGAGCAGCTTGAGACAAAAGACTGAACTGCAGAATGGCTTGGTTGCTAACCAAAACAGCAGCACATGGATTCAACTTGCGTGGTTTCAACTTGCGTGTTGTGCCTGCGCAGCATTAAGAGATTTCCATAAAAAAAGTTGATTAATACATTCATAATAAATAAACTTGATGGCACATTGAATCATCCTTTTTATTCTATTCACTCCCCTTTCGTGTGTTAGAAATTGTAATATTGTATATTTCAAGCAAGCCTACTTTTATTGATGGGAAAGTTATTCACATTGTGGCTTGCTGTTTTCATCATTAAGGGGTGAAGTGTTTATTTTTTACGTTATTAGTAAATTTCGTGGTTTTTTTCGGAAGCTCAACTTCCCAAACATCTTCTTTAGCCCGCAAAATAGTTAAGATTGACTCAACAGCGCCTCTACTGATGTCAAGTGAGTAGTGCACCCTACCTGAGTCTATAGTATGGTTTGGTCAACATTCATATCAAAAATCAATAACCGGGCTGGCATGAAATTCTGGGCCAATAGCAACAAGAAGAAAATGATTAGGGCAGGTAGGGCCCTCACGCAGGCGCTCGCAGCAAGCTGCGGCCATTAGCCACGTGTTATTGCTAACAGCATTACCATAATGTGGTTGGCTGCTTGCTGATTCGATCACCATCTTGTTAGTTAGCGTGCTCGTCACGCAAGCGCATCCCTCATGTTGAGGCTAGCAGGTGCTCACTGCCACCACCACGGCGGTATCAATCTTGGTCAAACGAGGAAGTGGGTTAAGGCCTGGGCGCTTATTCGTTGTGACACGCCATTTTGTTTATGCTCATTTTAGTTTTAGGCATTGAAACTGACTTTTGCTGTATAGGGTCACTAGAGTTCAGCATTCCCTTTTTTGTTTTTAATATTCAATAACTCATGACCAATTTGAGAGCAAAGGGGTTTGATTATAATTACTTGCACAAATGAATTTTGCCAAGTGCATGCTAATAAAAACACTAAATGGTGCATACAGTGCTTTGAGATGACATTACAGTTTTGTAATCTTTTACTGTATATTTGGGGGATGGGATATTTTTCAAATTCAGTTAGTTTTGATTCGTATTATGTATTTGGTTTTATTAGGGACTGGCGAGTACTATTTTAGGGTAGTCATAGAATACTACAGCTGAGACTTTAGGCCAAAAAAAAAAGAGAGTAAGTCATCCTCTGCTGTCGTTGGCGCTATGATATACGTTGCCAAGTGAGTGAAGTCATCTACATTAGAAATACCCCTGTTGACAATTTTTTGTCATTGTGTCAAATCAAATTTGATATTAAAAGTGATAGCGTTATCGGTAGTCAATATCTCCGAGTGAACACTCGTACTGCTCTCAGTCTGAAAAAAATGGTATCAAACATCCCTACTTTTTATTAGCTGTATTTATTTGTGGGGGTGCTTTGTTTTAGTATAGTTTGTATTAGTTGTAGTATTTTATTTTAATACGGAGTGATTCTTGTGTGCAAGATTAACAAGGTCACAGTAAACATTGTGGAATAAAAACACAGCAAAATCATAAAAAAAACATCAGTTAACCACGTTATGTATAGCCATCAAGTACGGCTGTCATCAAACAGTCCAAGCTGATATACCCGCATACTCTCATTCACAGCTTGTTTATTTGTTCTTCAATTTTTGGAAAATATTTCCCGATACCTATAAAACACGTATTATATAAGTGACAGTATTGCGCTGTAAACAGCTTTCTTCTTTGCTGACTTGACAACCAAAACAAAAATGAGAATTTTTGTCCGAACGCCATGTGACTTCAAATAAGCTTTTAAAAGGTGCTGTCACTTTAAGGGCACGGGGTAATTGGATTTATCACACGTTCACCTCCAAACGATTGCAAACAGCGGCAAGAATGAAGTACAGGGAATGCACGTGTCTCCGGTGAGAGGCTTTGAGTATTGCTGCGGGCAGCAAGTCTCTAAAAGGCCTTTTAGGAGGCTCCGGTAATTGTGCTTGGTCAAGTGAACTGGCCTCCGCCGCCCGCCCAGCTAAGCAAAATAAAAAGGCGTACGCCGTGTCGCGAGGCGCCTCCGACGCTTAAACCGCGACGGCCATTTTGTGCAACATCAGAAGCTACTTTGGATTTGAGGGCAAAACAGAGTGTCCATTTAGGACTGGATAAAAGTGCACATGCTGTTTTGATGGATCACCTTTCATGGGTTCTAATTATCTAGAGTGCTTAACAAACTTATCAGACTGCCAGTCATCAAGAGACCATCCAACAGCATGAAGTGCGGTAATGCAGATTCTTTCAGTTTTCAATGAGCTCTCAATGGTCAACCATTTTGAACATGACAAAGTTTAAGCTGTGAATTGATTTTCTTCCATTTTTAGTCTTGGAATTTTACTAATTTGAAAAGGAATAGAGCATTTGAAACAGCGATTTCCTTCAACCATTTGTTCACGGCAAGATTTGGGCAATGCTTGCGTCTTGTATGCGCTCAGCAGCGTAGAGACTTACCGCCATTTTGTCCGCCTGTTCTGAAACCACGTCTTGACTTGAGCGTCCGTCATCTTGAGGGCCTTGGCCAGGGTGGCGCGTTCGGCCGACGCCAGGTACTTCTGCCGGTGGAAGCGTTTCTCCAGCTCGCAGATTTGTACCCGGCTGAAGGACGTGCGGGGCTTTTTCCTCTTGGGTGGCGTGCGGTTCTGGTACGGGTGGCCAATGCGACGGGTCACAGAGAAGGGCGACAAGGCAGCTAGAAAATTTAGAAACACCGGAATGGGCATTTTTGTTGTACTAGTCATCGGATAAGCAGAAATGACGAATCATTAAATGGATGGACAGAGATGGGTCACATGACTTGACGTGTTAGACATGTTATGACTGGGACCTTGCTTGGCTAAAACTTATGAAAGACTCTACTTTTGCTAGCTTCTGGTGATAGATGTGCCCCATCAGTTATTACCATCAAAACCCAGAACGAAAAGATTTCCCTGGAGATTTGGTTTGCTTTTCAGTCTTTAGCTGGATGAAGTGATTGCCAATTTTGTGGTGGTGTATTCCGGGCCTCTAAGCGAAGGCCCAGAAGCTGCCAGTTGAGGAGGACGATTGTGATTACAATTGTCCGTAAATCAATAAAGTTACATTTCTCCAAAGGAAAAATTGTAGTACGGACACAGCTGTCCTGTAAAAAAAAAACAAAAAAAAAACATTTCCGTTCACAAAAAAGCTTCTGTTATCTCATGAACTTTAGAATTTAAAAATCATTATCAAAAAATTTTAATTTTCTCTTTAGTTGATCATGAAAATGTAGTCAAATAGTCCATCCGTAATTTTTGGCATGATATGATCTAATATCAATATGATCTAATATCAACTGCATCAAGGATGCCCAAACTAACTGTGGTGCGCAAAGTGTAATGCTATACAATATCTGGTCGACCAAGTACACACCTTTTTATTAGGTTGAGTATGTGGGAGAGGGGTACGCCATCTAGCTCTATCAAATTTACCTGATTAAATAATGCCTTTTAAATGGGCCTTTTTGTCAAGGCTGTGCACAGGAGAGCAGTCATGCTCCATGTTTGATGTGTTAATTAGTGTAGCCATAAATACGGTTATCTTGATATGATATATATATATATTGCCTTTAAATGGTTGTTGGTTTTTAGGTTGTATACAAGTACATGGGGGGTGCACCATCTAGCTTGTGGTTGCTTCTATTGTTTTTATGGGGATTATATTTTGATCGTGTTTTTATTTTTATCACGCTGTTACTATTCTATTTTTTTTTCTTTTTGGTTATATTTCTTATCAGATTGAGAGGGGTGCGCCATCTACGTACCTTCTTGCGTGTGGTTGCTAGTATTTTTATCAATTATATTGTCATGTTTTGATCATGTTGACGTGATTAAACATGGATCTCTAAAGTCAATAGGTTGTGAATAAGAGTGAGTGTTTATATTATTTCAGTATTATCAGTACATGACATTGAATGCCTTTTAATTGCTGTTTGTTTTGTTTTTTTTTTTTGTTTTCCTAGATTGCACCGCCTATTTAAATTGTGATATAATTAAATAAAATACAGTTTAATGTTGTTTTTTTATTTTATTTTTTAGCCTTTTTCATGATGTGTATGGTAGAAGAGGGCTGAGCCATTTGTTGTGCAGTCAGGCGAGACGGTAACTCACCTGGGCAAGCCCCCTTTGGGAAAGAATAGTCTGCAAGGAGGCCATTGCCGTCTCGCAGGTGCGCGAGCTCAGGGTAATAGCATTTAGCTAAGGTCTCCACCGTGCTCCAGACAGGGACCCTGCCGATGTCCCCCTTGGGGAGAGGGCAGAGGGGCCCGGCCGCTGCAGCCCCGTTTCCCGGCCCCCCCGCGGCCTCTCGTGCTCGGCTCTCCTCTGCCTGCTCCCCTAAAGGAAAGGGAGACAAAGTGAGGTCCCGCATCTGGAGCACAGCAGCCTGCCTTTGGCCATAGGTAGCCCCCGGGTGGCGAATCACAAGGGAGAAGCCTGAATGATCAACGGCTTCTTGACGGACATTTACACTTTAAATTTTAAACATGTGACGTAAACAAGTGACTTAGCGTTCCTGTGGATGATCAACCAAAGCAGCCAATCAGCATCAACACAATGTTTGCGTGTGTGTGTGTTAAATGACTAAACATCATCATAAAACATTTATATGATAAAAGCAGGTTAAGAAAACAACCTTAAACATAAATGGGGTTGACAAATTAACATCACAATCATGTTATTTAGCTGAATTAGGCATTTTTGGATTTTTATTCAGCAAAATATAGAGTTGGGTCCAAACCATGAAACTGGGTACTGATTGTAATTAAAAACCGTAAAAATATGTTGTAAAAATATAAGATAAGACGGCCGTAACCGAATTTTCGCACCCACTGCAGATTGGTAGGATCCAACATTGTAAATCATCATGTAGTTTAAAACTGCTACAACCAATTTTTTATACCTCTCAAATTTACGCAAAAAAACCAAAAGGCTCAATTTTGACACACACTACCATGTTTGTAGCATCTAATTCATAAAATGTGTATTAACTTTAATAAAAAAAAAACACTTAACATATCTAAAAAAAAATAGTCCAATTGTCAAATAAAATATAAATCAACCAAAAAATGTGCACCCTTTACCAATTACTTGAAATGTCCAAAAGATGAAAATGTGGATTGAGTTTCATTTGAAATCTGAAAAAAATAGCCCTCAAAAACTTTGCTGTAGATTAGAATACATTTTAAAATTGCCTAACCAAAATGTTGCCACCCCCCAGATTTATGTGAAATTTGCTACGGTCAAGTTTTTTCAATTCTTACTTGGTGTACTGCCAAATGATGCAAATACTGATTTTGAATTCAGAAATAATATATTTAAGAAATATATCATGTAGTCTTTGATTGATTTAAAATGTGTTAATCCCCCATGAGATCCGTCATTAATATAGTAATAATAATCCAAGCATTTCAGTGTATTTTTTTACTGTTTGCATCAAACTTTACAGTTAAACAATGTTTCTCAAACCAACACATTAAATCTATGAGAATTTAACTCATTTTACTGTCATATTTTTCCCCAAATAGGAAAGCTTGTCATATTGGCCTTCCTTCCTTCCTTCCTGCCTGCCTGCTTGCTTGGCTCATTTTCACTGTCCAAGTATTAATAACCACATCATGTGGATCATAAAATATCTATGAATCCTGTCTATTTTGTCAGGCGTGGGATAAACACACAATCAATATGTGTGTAAGGGGATCGTTTTAGGCCATAGATCCACTTGCCCGACCAACCAACCAGCCACACTCTGATTGTGATTGAGAGCAATAGAACCTGAAAAAATCAGCTAATTTGTTTTTTCTTTCCTTCTGTTTGGCCATCTAAAAAGAAAATCTCACCAGGAACCCAAATAAACATTTGTTTGGGCATCCCCTGAGGTTGCTGATGCTATTTGGCAACAGCACGGACTGTTCGAGGCTCTCCTGATTTTTGTGATTTCAAAACAGATTGCTGCAATGTGAACGTTGTTGTGTGTATGACAAGCGCATTTAGGCGCATATTGCTTTGTAATGATGCTCCCTAATCGCCTACCCTTTTTTTTTTTAATATGAACATCATCAGGTTTCACGGGCCGTAATTGTGAGAATGGTAATGGTATCCCCCGCTAAAAGATTTCTTCAGGGCATGACGTGGGTGGGATTTTTATCATTAGTTTGAAACCCCTTAATGCTGCCTAAAGATGCTCACCCATGACCTATTTTGGTGTTTTAAGACACATTTCAACATTGGTAATTTATTGTTTATTTATGTTTATTTATTAACATTGTACAATACTCCTTCTGGATTTCATTTATTTATTTATTCATTTATTTACATTTAAAAAAAAAAAAACAGCATATTATTCATGGGTTTTTACGGTACTGTGTTTATGCCACACATACTCAGGCTGAGTTTCTGGTGCGCAAACAACTTACAACAGGCTGACGTTTTCTCTCGCTCATAATTGACAAACTGAGATTCAATGCCTCATCTTTATAATACGGAAAAGCTGCGCTGATCTCAAGTCCAAAGTGATGCAGTGCTGCATTAGGGATCTGTTAGTCATTACCGCTCTTTACAAACCTGACAATTGAGCACTCCAAATTGCCCGTAGGTATGACTGTGAGTGTGGATGATT
Organism: Syngnathus floridae; assembly: GCF_059516105.1. Lineage (NCBI taxonomy): Eukaryota > Metazoa > Chordata > Actinopteri > Syngnathiformes > Syngnathidae > Syngnathus > Syngnathus floridae. The sequence continues at coordinate 9,071,941 of NC_142413.1, read as the reverse complement.
GTGTGCCATGTAATTGGCTGGTGACTAGTTCAGGGTGCGCCAGGCTGCCCATATACAAAGATCTGAGTATTTCAGTATTGTTTTCTGTATAGTTGGTTGGCTCAAAAATATTGTTGGAACCCCAGATTGCTCATTATGGAGTGTTCCAAGGATGTTCCATTACATATGACCGTTTGAGTCCATTGTATGTTTTGTTTTGATGGTATTATTTTTGAGGCCTTCATGGTTGATGTCTGACTTTGTAGGTCTGTTGGTGCTCACAAGCATCTGGCTACATAATGCTTCATATTAGATGCTATTTTGGGCCATCTGTCTAAAGAGGCTCATTCGATTCGCTGCTGGAAAAGAATGAATGGACGACTGAAATTGAAATACAACCATGCAGATAAATGCATCGTTCATCGTTTTACATGTAAAATATAATCGTCCCAAGTGTTTAAATTGTAGCTCAATGCCAACCTTCCAAGCAACAATGAAAATATTGCCACTCGCTCATGGTATGTTTTTAGCAGTTTTTACATTCTCACAGAAATACTTTTTTTATTTTTTGCGTGCCGGACCCTCAAAAACATTTTGTTCCTGCACTGCCTATTTTTTTTTTTTTTATTTCCTTGTACTAGAATCAATGTGGAGTCCAAAACATACAAAAAAAAAAATAATAATTACATTCTCAACTTTTCTAGTTGCGAATGCGTTAAGAAAACGTTAAGAAGATGCAGAAAAACAACATTGAAAGGGTTGGTATAGATTTGGTATAAATCTGGAGGTGTACAAACTTGGAGTTGGCAAATTTCAGTTGTATTTTATTGGGCTGAAAATGAATCCACATTTCTTTTCAAATAAGATCTGACTTTGAAAACTGTGCAAGAAAGCTTAGAACAGTGGAGCCCTGCATGCTCACGTTTCGGCACCCGATAAGTCCCCTTATTTGATTTTTTTCCCCCCCAATTTTTTTTCCCCGCCAACCCCTGTTTTTCATCAAACACATCTTTTTATCACAGTTTTTAAAAGATGTTTTGGTCATGCCACAAAAGTAATAATCAAAACTACCATGGTATTGCAAGTAAAATAGATTTACAAGTACATTTTTAGTACTTTTCAGCCAAATATAAAAATTCAAAATTCGACTAATACACTTTTTTGCACACAGTCATACCAGATTTCACATATTGCTGAATTCGTTTTTTGCACCCTCTGAAATATTATCTGCACCACTGAAGCACTCACGCAGCATACAGTAAAAACAACCATGGAATCAATAGGCAATTTATGACTCTTTAAATATACGCTGCGCTTACACACTCCAAGTGGACTGTATATAATGTGAATTAATTTCCCTGCCGATAAATGCAAGCCACCAAAAAAAGAGAGAAAAAGCCTTGTTCTTCCAGTTAGATAAAACGTGCATTTTTTTCAGGGGGCGGGGGAGACCCTAACCCAATTTCACCAAAAGCAAAACGCCGCCACAGAGAATATGAATGTGGCGTATATAATAAAAGCATGCGCGCGTGTGTGCGGCGTACTTAATAACACTTCGCGGTGACAAAGTCACCCCACCCCCAACCACCCCCACTGCGGATATTACCTTTTCTCCGACAATCTAATAAATAAATCCGTGAAGGATTCTAACGGGGATATTGAAATAGAACATGAACATACAGTGCTATTTATTACCGTGCGGCGTTCAGGCGCGAAACGCAAGGCAGAAGGAGGCTGCTTCTTCTTCTTCTTTAATTTATGGCGACGAAAGTGGACGTGATGGTTGCTCTGTTTATTGTCGCTTGTCATATTATGATGACGAGTCTTGCTTGGACAGCATGGGACCAGCGAGGAAAAAAGCGTTCAAGGGGGATGGGAAATGCATCTGTACATATTTGTGTTGTGTTATAAATACGTGGCATAATCTTTTTAGTACTGTAAAAAAAAAAAAAAAAGATACTGTACATTAAAAACATCTAATAAAACTTACCTAACAAAAGTTAAATGCGTCTCAATTTCGACATTGTTTCTAATATTTTGTACGTAATTGATGGCTTTAAAAAAAGTCTTGAGTGTTATCAAAAAAATTAATGGAATAATCAACATAGTAATACGAAGATGAAACGTTTCCTTTAAGTGTAAAAAGGAAAAAAAATCTGTCTACTAAAACGTGAAAATAAAAATCATGTGCATTTTTTTTCATTGCTATACGTCTGCAGAAGCCAAACTCATATACTTCTATGGCTAATTAACCTTAAAACATCTTACCACTCTGTTTTATATCAAAAAAAATGTCTTTGTGTGCAATGCAAATGCAAGCAAATGTCTGGTCTAACCCATTTGACCTGCATCGCAAACAAAAAACACCTTACCAGTGTGTTTGTTTAAAAAAAAAAGACAAATTGCCTCAACATTAAAATGTCAACAATAAAGTCTTATTTATCGAGCACTTTACATGAAAATACGTCACGCGTGATGGAAATTAAATTAGCCCAGACCAAATCATGCATTTCTGCACCCCCCACCTTTACACAAAGAATCATCTTTTTAATTGGACGCCATTTTCTGATCAATAGGGCGGCCTACGTCATGATTGCAGCGACAAAATGGAGGAATTAAAAGGAGAGATCATCAGTGAGTCTTTACACGAATGGAGCCATTTGACAACCCCTCATCCCTCTAGATTAATAATTCATCACATCGAATGAACGGAATGGTCAATATTTAATAGAAGGCGGTGGGGGGGGCTTTTTCATCTTCATAACCGTGGGATCATGTGGCACACATGCATGCATGCACACTGGACTAATTAATAGCATTATTTAAAAACGTTCAAAATATGAATGATATTTTTTCCCCCAACATTACACACTCTATTAAATATGTTTTTTAATGTATAAGAAAACGGTCTGACTCAGCCCCAGCTTGATTAGAATACGGCTAAATAATGTATGCAAAGTGTAATCAAAGTATCATGTGAGAATGGGCCTCTATAGTCGAAAAGCAATTGATATGATTTATGTTCAAGAATGAAAATGATTCATAATTGTGACAAATATGCTAATTGGCTTCCTTTTGTATCAAAATATGTTTTTATAATGCGACAGTGTTTTTGATGCTTTGGATTTTCATGCAAGAATTTTAAAAATGAAGTACTGTATACAATAAAAAGTGCTTATTTTTATTTTGTGATTAAAATAGATTTATGAATTGTTTTGCTTTTGCAAATCTTTTGTTTGCAATGCTGCTCTCAATTTTCTTAAGAGTAAGACGTGAGTGTGATGTTGACATCAGTTGTCAACTGGATACTAGTTTGAAGATGTTTGCATTGTTTTAAATAATACAAGGCCTCAAATATGAACAGATGCACTTTTATGACATTGAAAAATATATACAATATACACATGGTGGCACATGCGATGTTTATTGTTATTGAGGGCCATACTAAAAATATGAAGAAGACATTTCATGAGCATTTGGGGCCCTTGAACCACTTTTTTGGTTATTACCTCGTTACATTTTGCTAAACTAGTGCAAAATGATGGTGCCTTTTTACAAATATTTTATGAGCATTTTTGGGAAATATTTTCTATGCATAAATATGGGTTTTATTTTAAACATTTCTCTTGGGGTTTGCAGAATGTGCCTTTTCGGAAAACACGACGCAAGCTTTTTGAGAACACTTTTGTTTTTTAATTTGGGTCTTTTGACCACCTGAAACATCATTTTAAAAACTTCCTTTTGAGTTTTGCTTGTTGTTTTTTTTAAATACAAAATTCGTTTAAAAATGATTACGTAAACGCACATTTTACGATCATATCGTTGCACAGAAATAATTTTGAAAGTAATTTACCTGTTAGTCTGTCCTTGGCAAACCTCCTACTGTTTTCCATCCAGGGGAAGGTAAAATTGGTATTACCCATGGGCCCCATGCCGGGCACCGGGCCGAGGCCGGGCGGTGTCTGGTGGGCTCCGCCGGCAGCCGAGTTGGGCGGCGGGGGCGGTGGCGGCGGCATGGGCCTGTGCGCCGGCACCCGGATCACCCCGCCGGCCCCCGCCCCTGCCGCCCCCGCCGCCGAGTTGACGTTGACGTTCATGTTCATACTGACGTTCATGTTCATGTTGACATTGTAGGAGCCGGCCAGGCCCATGGAGCACGCCGGGTTGTAAACACCACCGTAGCCGTTGCCGTAGACGGCGTTGGAGGCGGCGGCCAGCGCGGCGTACTCGGGCTCTCCGGTCCGGTTGGGCAGCATGCATCCGCCCTGGGACTGCTCCGAGCTGTTGAGGATCTGGTCGATGCCGAAACTGATGGGTTCGTGCTGCTGCTGCTGTTGCTGCTGGTGAGTTTGGTTCACCTCCTCAATGCCAGTGTGCTCCATTGTTTTATTCTTATCTTAATACCAAGCACAAAAGTGTGTTTTTTTTTCGTCCTCTCTCTATATTCGTTGCAGTCTGCTTGCTTTCAAGCATCCATGATAGCCCACAATGATGATAATAACAATAGATCCAGTGCGTAAAACGACCCAAATGGTGCCATCGTTTGCGTCCAAAGGGGCTAAGAGACAGCGTATTCCATTTTACGCGTACCCGGCACGAGGGTGACAAATCACTTACTGACACAAATCCGCGCGTTGGGCCCCCGGACAGCCTGCGAGGGCCCACGGGTGGGGATGCTGCTGGTGGGGATCCATGCGCGTCAAAACTGAGCAAAACCCCGACCGGATTGAGGGAACCTTTGACTTTGCAGGCTCGCGGAGCGAGAGGGGCGACTTGTGTTGCGTTCAAGTGCAGGTGAGATGAGCCTATGCGTAAAAGCTGCCATTCGGCCGAGCCCTCTTCCTCCTCCCCCTCCTCCTCCTCCTCTTCCACTTCTTTCCTCCGCCTCCTCTTCCTCCTCTTCTTCATCCATAATGGACGTGCTCGGTGCTCTTAAAGAGGCAGCAATTTTTCCGGCGTTCAAAAGCTAACTGGAGCGATTGTGTCTTTAAATGATGCCCGAAGCCACGAAGCTCCAATTTGTCCTTTTAGGAATTTTATTGGGAATCCGCGAGGGTTGCGTAAAAAAACAAAGAAAATAGGGAAAGGAAAAATCAATCGTATAATCGGATGAAGTGTGTTTTTCATTTTTCTCTCTTGAGTATTTTCTGTCAAAGGTGCTACTTTTGGCTTACAGCCATTCAAGTTTGAACCTCACAAATAAGAATATAAATATTAAACGGAAAATAGTGGCATCATAAATAAAAGTACTACTTTTAGCCAAAGTGAATCATGCCAGTCACTCTCATTCTGAACCAAAGCCCCAAAATTTGTTTTCATTCATGTGTGACGTCATTCACTTACAATTGAAAATTAAGTATCCGTCTGCCAAATTCATAAATTTAAGTAGATATTTAACCAGTAATAAACTGTAGAAAAAAATATTTTAAGCAGCGATTATGCAGTAAGTAATGTCATATTATTGATAAATATATATATATATATATATATATATATATATATATATATATATATATATATATATATATATATATATATATATATATATTTAAAACATATTACAAACAACTTTTGCTTGGAAGTTGACCATGCTCGATTAATATAAAAATATCAAAATGAAATTAAAATTTATGCTGTATAGTTTACTCAAAATTGTGTATTTTAGTTACTTTTAAAAAACATTTTCCAAAACTCATTTAAGCATCAAATAAAACCAAACCACAGCAAACTGCTAAGGCGAATTCTGACGTCGAGACGACGAGAAGTGACAGTTAGATGGCTAACAGATGAGCTTGTGTCAAATAGCAATCTAGCAATATCAAAATTGAGTTTGATATTTTATTTGTACTATTTCATGATCATAACTGTTATGGCCAAAATTATATTTGACTTGTTTTAAAGCTATACAGAGAGTGGCCTCGCTAGCCTGATGGCTTCCTGCAGTAAAAACCATTTACTTTATATTTCTTGTTGAAACGTTGAATTTCAAATATATTTCAAAGCATCCAAGAAAATGATTAAACGCCAAAACAGAAGGAACTGTGACAAATGTATTACTTTATTCAATTAGTTTCAACTTCCCTATGACGTCATCTATGCGGGGAAATTGTCAACCCTGTCAGTCAATGAAATGAACTCCAGTGTTTGCATGGATGGATGGATGGATGGATGGATGGATGGATGGATGGATGGATGGATAGATAGATAGATAGATAGATAGATAGATAGATAGATAGATAGATAGATAGATAGATAGATAGATAGATAGATAGATAGATAGATAGATAGATAGCCATGCACCTCAGCTCCTTCTGTAGGCCTCAATTCAATAAACATGAAAAATGAATGATAATAAAAGCACGACATGCTCTATGAGGAAGGAGAAGGAGCAGCGGGTGGGTAGGGTGCGGGGAAAAAAACAAATTTAATATATCAGCGTTTTATTACGCACTTATTTCACTTTGGGCGCGAATGGAGATATGTCTCTGCTGCAAGAGGTGGCTGCAGGGGAAGCATAAAAATCAATTGTGTGCATGCTGGGCGGACCATATCCATAACGCTGGTGGCTGAGATGCTTACTGTTATGATCATGATGACGATGATGAAGATGATGACGAGGGGAAGGAGGAGGATGGGCTGTTTACATGCTGCAAATGAGTTCAATGCAAACGTATTTCAACCTAAACACAATTTGACCGGCGTGACAAACAAGGCACATGTGGAATATATTGAAGCTTTTCGTGCAGTTTCCACACGAGCTTTACAGCCATCAAATGATGTAGTAGCGCTTAGACTTTTTTTTTTTTCACCGAGCAGAGACAACGCTATCAAGGAAGCTCAGTGCAAAAGCAATTTTACGAATGCTTACTTTTAATTGACATTGTCAGATATGTAACAGTAGATGTAATGTCGCCTATATTTATAATTAAGCCTTGTGCTGATGTGTGCACTGCAGGGACTCTTCACTCTCAACCTGTAACAGCCCACATGGCGAGTTTCCTAATTAAAATAGCACATCAGTTATACTGATCATATTTAAAGTCACACATGAGTTGTCATTCAAATAGATCTTTTTTTTTTTTTCCTGGTGATTTTTTTTAGCATTGAGGCATATATTTTCCACTTAAGGTCATTCTAATGCATTATAAAGGTTACAGTTGATACATTATACTATTGATGCAATAAAAGAAAAACTTCAATTAAGATTCAAGCACATACACACATGCGCGCACACACACACGCCAGCACTTTTCCTGAATGTAAGTGATGAATATCGCCTGCAGGCAATGCAGTTTGTGTGCTTAATAATGTCCATCACCAAAAGAGCCACTATGCAGGCTTTAAAAGAATTTGTCACAGTAACACAAGAGTGCAGGTGGGAAAATCCCCGCAATGAGTTTGGATCATGCAAAATGAGCTGTCACATTAAACTGGTATGCACGTGTAGTCAAATTTATTTGGAAAATGATTAAAACCAATTGATCCCCCCCAAAAATAAAAATATTGAAATCAATGATCAAATATTTTTTTTCATGCGAAATGTCATAATTTAGTATTATTCTTTTCTCACTTCCTACCTTTCTTTTAACACACAAACACGCACACACACACACACACACACACACACACACACACACACACACACACACACGCACACACATACATGCTTACTATATATACTCTATTACTATAACCTCTATTACACTCACTGACCTCATTTCTGTTAGTTCACATGTATGAATGCAGGTTGTATGTGGAGAGTTGTATTACATTAGGGTGCATTTGCGGGGTCCTCAACGCCCCCCGGGGAGAAATCTGGCGCCTCCTGTTTGGAGCAGACGCGAAGCTGCGTGGCCAGAGTGGAAGAGGAAGGAGGGAGGGGATGAGGGGGGGGGGGGGACTCAAAGTGAAATGCAGGCTGGGGACGATTGATGGATGTCATATTGCTGCTTGCACTGACAAACTCAAAGCAACGAGGTCATTTAGTTCAGCAGTATCATCATCGTCAACATTGTTATTATTATTATGATTATTATGATGGGATCATTTTGTTATGCTGACAAGCTCAAGGCTACATGCTCATGTTTTAGTATACTTAATATTGTTATTGGCAAACAGGTCGTTGATTTATATTGTTGGCAATCAAGTCATTTGTTGTTTTATCATTACAATCAAGAGCTGAAGACAGGATGCAAATTATATTAGTTAAATTTGGGGGTAAAGCTCAGGCCAAACTGGTTATTGCTATTTGGTAATGATTTACATTAGTTATAGCAAATATTACACTGACAAACAAGCATGGTAAGAAAAACATCATCATCATCATCATCATTTTAATGAGCAAATAAATTTCACAAAATTCAAAACACACAATTGAAAACTGATATACTAATAATAATGCTCAAAAAAGTTGGCTGAAATGTAATGCCTGTAAACACCCACCTCCTTTCCAATAGTATATTTACAAGAAAATGTTACTGATATTCCGATTTTACTTATACTTTTCTAAGTAGGTGATACAGTAATGTATCTTTTATTTGTTTTTAGACATGTTCAAAATAAACACACTTAAAATGTTTGTTAAAATGTATAGCATTATTACACTGGGCAAACGATAAATGTATTATTTTATTGTAATGTTATTATTTTACGAATTTATGAGCTCAAAGCGAGCAGCTGATTTATTACATTCATTTTTTTCAAGTGCTAATTTTACAGTAAGAAAGTGTACATCATTACACAATTGTCACAAAGATGTCACAAAGCAAGCGGAAGATTACTGTGATTTAATGTTTTTTTTTTTATCCCCATTTATTCCCAAAACGTCAAAATGAACCGACTCATTATTTTTTTTTCTCCCGCTCTCCTCAATTTTCTCTTCAGGTGTTGTTCGTCGTGGTCTCGGGCATTTCAGTTGAGTTGCACGGCGCGTTTATATCGATCTTGCACGGGCGAGCTTCTTTTTATTGAGTAAGTTGCTGCAGCTTCAAGTGAATTACAGCCGCCGCTGTGAGGCGTTTACGTGAATGTCATTTAGTAAGTGTTTCTCTTTCATTTACTCTCCTCGCTATTTTCATCTCGCATTTTTAACAGGCGCGCAGGGTGAAAATACAGATTACAAGTATCTTTACAACAAAATAAAAGGTCCTTAATCAGGACAGTGTTTAACTAGGGCGCGTTTAGAAAGACACACAAATACCTGCTGTGCTGTCTTTGGCAATGCTTTTGAATTGGCGGAGAGGGTGTACTGCGCATGTGCATGGCCCAGTGTAATTGGCCGTATCATTGGCTTTTGTCTTGTTTACAAAAGCGCTAATTGAATTTCCTCCGCCGGCATTGAAGGGGCCACCTTTAATACCACCGGCTTCGGGATGCCCAAGCCCGGCAGCGAGCAGCAGGCTGGCCCGGGGCAAGACTGGAGGAAGAAGGGGGAGGAAGGGGGACATCTGTCTGATGCAGTGGAAGTCTCGTGTTTTTTACGGCATACACAAGACTATAGCAGCGCTTTGGATATTCATTGGACCAATAAAAATAATCATAGAAGCGGTTATAATGAATATAAGTCAATTAAATACAAAAACATGCAAGATTGAATGACGTTTTCTGTAAGGCACTTTATTTTCTTGTATGTGTTTGCATTTATTTTAAACAACAACTACAGAAACATGTCTTGCTGTATGTACAAATACAGTATTACAATACCTGATCCCCAGGGAAATTTGAGACAATATACTATAATTGACTGTATTACAACAATAGTCTTATTGATTGGAATGTATTATAGAAAATGAAAGACCTATAAGAATGAGACGTGCTCAACATTAAAATTAATTTACAACTCTTACTATACTAAAATCGTCCACACCCATAAAATAAATAAAGTAATGATGTAATGAATCAAATGAATTAATAAAACTCAAATTCTTATTTTTTAAAAGTGAAATAACAATGCACTAAAAACATAAATGAGAAGCAAGAAGAGACAATTTCAGGAGGGTAGAAAAGAAGCTGATTGGCTGACAGACAGAAAATGAATGGCAGTCACTAACAAAAAAAAAACAGGCGAGCTGAAAGTGAAGGGGTCAAATGGAAAAAAAGTCATAAAAACACACAACATGAGTCCAAAACATAACAAAATAACAATGAAGTGTAGAGCATGTGAAGTTAATCTGCAAAAATGAGACCACCCCCCACATGAACTCTTTATTATTGTCACCAGGAGGAGGAATAAAAAGCAGGAGGAGGAATAAAAAGCAGAACGAGAAAGAAAAGAAGAGAGCGAGCACATTAGGCCTGAGGGTGTATCATTATTAGAGAGACACTAAACCCCCTTACTCCCCCCCCCCCTTTTTTTTTCATCCAATCAGAGCGAGCGGTCGAAGGACAAACGGCGAAGCTTCCCCCTAATTACGCCATGATACAATGCAATATTCCTCGCCAGCTATTCCCACATAAATCCATTGGGCGGCCCATTAAAGCTGCAGCGGGTGGGATCATTTACATGGCGGCAGTCCCGCTACACAACACATGTTTTTTTTTTTTTTTTTTTAAACAACGCCGCCAAATGCGTCTCACTTTCTTCCAATACTCCCCCCCCCACCCCCCCCCCCCCCCTCCCCAGGTGGAGCGGCTACGTTCGGCTCTAACTCAACGTAATGCCTTGCAAATTAAAGTATCGCCGGCGTTTGCGTTGCTCCATCAGATGAATGCGCTCTATTAGGAGGCCCCAAGCCGGGCGCCCAACAATTGATTGCTTGTTTGTGTTCGCCATCCGCCGACGCGCATCGAGAGGGATGTGCACCGTCTTTGGTTGCGCTACCCTGGCACAGGCAACCAAAACACCCAAAAAAGTGGCGCAAATTAGCCATTAACATTGTGAAGTGCAATGGAACCTGCTAATATTGCTAATATGAATTAATTGCTGCACAACAGTCAATATAAAGGAAGAAAATCACAATGTATAAGTAAATGATGAAGGAAAAAGTTTTATTCAATACTTGGTTTAATAAAAGTAAGTAACAAGGAGACAAAATAAGCAAAGCCGAGTCGAACGTTCAAAACATAAAATGTAAATATTTGGTTACTTATACAAGCACATTCCACAGCTGATTTATGAAAAGAAAGCAACTGCCGTAAAATGAACCGAGCTGGTGGTATTCGGGCAGTTGAATGTTAAAAAGGGGATTTATATAAATAAAGTAACTGGTCTAAAAATGAATGAAACAGTGACATGCAGAGCACGAAGAATTGGTCATTTTTGTGCTCCTTGTTGACAGTAACTGGACAAGAATATATGACACATTTGAGGTGTAGTTACGATAAAATAAAACGGACACAGAAGTGAGAAGTGGTACAGCAGAAAAAGTTTAATTAAAAAAAAGTAATGATGAACAACTAAATGAACAGACCAACAAGTAGCAGAGTAGTCAAAGGTTGAAACACGAGTTTAGGAAACAATTTTTCCCTGTGTCATGTTGACAATGCGGCAAAGTACATTTAACACAGTCTTGAACAATTAGGAAGAATGCCACCCATGTTTTCATCACTGATCATCCATTGTAACAGAACACAGTTTAACCGTTGGAAAAAAAAAATCTGATGACGACTGCATAAATTGCTTCGCGTTCCATCAGCGCGTCTCAGTCGTAATTTAATAATTTAATAATCATAAGGCAGCTGTAGTGAGTCCGCCAGGAGCCCGCTAGGATATTTGTGCATTAATTGATGTTTAGCGCAAGAGCGGTCTCACAGGTGCTGATTGCAGGTGCAATCATGAGAACGCCCTGCCGTTGACCCCGACAGCGCTGCCCCCTCCTCACCCCATTGTTAGCCCCGGCTTGCTTACTTTCACCCTGTAGTGGGCGTCACCCATTCAGGAAAATGAAATAGAAGGAAATAAACCTTCTTTATTGTACAGCGCTGGGGAGATCTCTGGATCTACAGGACAGTTGTCCCTCAAAAAGTATGTAGCCCATGCGACCGAGAAAAAAAACATGTAATCAATGCCCAACTAATAAATAAATAAATAATTACATAAATAAATAAACAAATGAATGAATAAATATCCATCCATCCATTTTCTGAACCGCTTAATAAATAAAAATTAAATAAACAAATAACATATATGTGTGTGTGTGTGTATGTGTGTATATATATATATATATATATATATATATATATATATATATATACACATATAAGTGTGTGTGTGTGTGTGTGTGTGTGTGTGTGTATATGTAAAAATGAGGTCATCAGCACAAACAGAGGAACAGGAAGTTGCAACTAGAATGGCGTTAGATCCGAATTGTGTGTGTTTTTGTTTCAGGGCCGAGAGGAGGCCTGGCTGCAGCGCCGGCCAAGGCGGCTAATTACATTTTCCACCCTGACAAGAATGGAGCATCCCTTCCTATGTTATTAATCATAATGAGAGGGAATATAATAAGCTGCCATTCATCATGCCGTTGACAGTCATCGTTTGCCATTTGCGAGGCCAAGCATTCTTCTTTTAATGGCCCCAAACTGAATTAATGTACACAGAGTCAGATGCCCGTAATCAATTGCGGATGAGATTTAGGGCCTTTTAGCTGCACAATGCATGATTTTCCACGGACGACCATCGATAACATTAGTTGTCAGAGAGAGCGCCGGAGGTGTTTATGTGCTCTGCGTGCATTACTCAATCAAACAGTCGGAACTGGAAGATAAATCTTGTTACTCGGCGCTTATTCTACAGCCAGCTCTATTACAATTGTCTAGTTGTACTTTATGGGGGATGGCCACACGAGTAATTGACGTGTCCGCTTGAATACGTTTATAATTGCCAAAATCAATCGTTTTGGAAACAAAATCATACTCTTGTTATAATCTCTATGAAATTAATTTTAAGACACTGTCACATTTTGGGCTAAGAAGTAGCAGGGGAAAATTTGTTCTCCCTGAAACTTTTGACAAATGAACTCCAGTAGAGAAACATAAGTTGTGAATGAGAAGACAATGTGAGAGACCAAAGCTACGCAAAGACGAGTTTACTGTTTTGTATGAAACTTGAAATTTACTGCAAATCTGAAGATAATACAAATTAAATTACATGTGTATTGAGCCAAACCACTCATGAATGATTGCTAGCTTAGTGCTAACACCCAATGAAAAATCCCATAGATGGGCTCACCAAACTAACATCGATTTTACGGTGTTAAAGGCCTTTAAGCCAGGGGTTCACTGCCACCAGTTTGTGGGCCATTTGGTACCGGGCCGCACAAAAAATATCTTGCAGCATATGTCAATGTATAGACCTACTTTTATGATTAATATTTTAGATTGTCAGCGTGACCTGACACTATTATCCAGACAAATCTACTCCTAACAGACCTCAGAGGATCATCTTTACAGGACCGTCTTTTATAAGACATGAGATAGTCTGATGTTTGACGTCTGTGGTCGGGAATGGGCAGAATCGTGACAATCGTGTGTAACCCGGCCGTAGTGGGCCACGGTTTGAGGAAATACAGCATTTTACTCGGTGGGGTTTGTTAGCGTTGCTTCGGAGCACCTTCTTTCCTCTTTTACTCTTTGTCGATGAGAGCAATCATTTCTTCATTAGGCTTTTATTTGTTTCCAGACGTTCCACTCCCGGGCTAACGTTGGTTGGGGTTCTCTTAATTACAAAAGGGAGGCACTCCTCGCCAAAATGAACGTTTCTCTGCGCCCGCGCTGCCTCCCAGAGGGCAACGTCTGATTGCGTCGGCCGCGACTGATGAAGTTATCCAAAGAGTGACCATGCCGTCCGACTTGGACTTTCCAGTTCTTTCCGCCTCAAGCTGCCAACGATTAAGAGGAGAAATTCCTTTATTTCCTACTTGTTAGCTTCAGAGAGCTTCTCTTTCCCCGCGAGCCTGCGGGCCCGCTATAAATGACATTGCAATCTTGTTTCTTCCTCCAGATAGCCATTGAGGAGGCGAAGGTACCTTCAGGATCTTTTCATTTCTGCTGCCGTTATTAAACACGTTGATAGAATCCACTTCCACTCTCGTCTGCTCACAAATGTCACGCTTATCAACAGCAGATGAAATGTGCTTCTGCTGCATCCAACTCTTCATGTCAATGTGGTCAAAAAGCTCTGGCAAAGAAAACAGCAAGATATCACATACGGCACACTGGTTAGCACGTCAGAGGCTGAGATCAACCGGAGTCAAATTCCTTGTTTGGCATGCACAAACTTGGCCAATAAAGCTGATTCTGATCATACATATATATAAAATAATGTGCCACCGTCTAGTGTTCGACAGTGGAATTGCAGCCAAATAAACAAAAGGCAGAACGAAAAAGTACGCAAAAAGTACATTTAAACAATAATGTTTAATGCCCTTGAAATGTAAAAAGTTCACTTTTTTCCTTCCTTTTTTTCCTCTTCACAAGAATCAATGACAATTAGTTTAAAGTGAATAAAGTAGATAATGCAAGTATCCTTCAGTCCCATTCATGAGATACTCCCCCATAATTGTCTGGACTGCACTTGAGCGTGATGGACGTCCACGCTCGTCTTATAATTAAGTCGCCCCGGCTTCCTTTATTTTCTTTTCCCCCTCCGTGTTTACGTTTCTGGGCCGTGAAGTGCGACGTGACAAAGACGTGGAGCCGTTTGAAAGGTTTTGACTGGCGAGATGAAAGTTTTTCCAAATTCCAATGGAGCGCTCGCTCACTCTTTTGCTGTCTGGCTCTCGGGTTACAAAGCGAGGTCAATCCGTTTGCCGGTGACGAGATGTGAGTGGCGCGGGCGACGGGCGGCTAACACAAAACACGACAAACGGACCTGCCAGGCCTCTCCACTCTGTCAGCTGCCCCGTCACGCAACCTTCCATTTACAAAAAAAGCCAAGTAGATAAAGTTGCCAGTCAGGGCTTGTTGTTGTTGGTGTGAAATGAGATCTGCCGCAGGCTGAGCTACTGTAACCTTTGTTTTCTTATAGGTTGGATGGTCCCTCCGTAAAAGTGCCAGGATCGGGATTAGGATGTTCGATGGCTACCGACAGGAGGTAAAGGCATCAAAGTCCCCACCGCTGATGGGCCAGAAACAGGATAGGGCACTTAAAAAAAAAAGTACATTTATGTGGCAGATTAAAAGTAGTCTCTCGGTGCTTAGATTGTTTAGAGCAAAACAGGTGTCACACAAGTGCATGCGTATTTCCAAATATGAATCACTGCCACAAAGTAAAAGAACAAAATGTAAAATACCTATATCTGGATTGGATTATATTGGATGAAAGAGTGGATGAAATCATTATAGCAGCGGCTCAATTTTTTTCCCCCAATAGCCTTCAAACTTGATTTAGTACAATTTGAGTGTATTTTTAGCTGAGTCAAAACAGCAACACAAAATCAAAACATGGAGGTCAAGTTTTTTTTTCCAACTTTATCAATTTTATCACTAAAAGCTGAGAGGTCTTTAAAACACTACCAGAAACACAATATAATTAATCCAATAAATCTAAGTAATTTTATTTACATTCAATAAATATAATAAATAAATAAATACATAAATAAATAATATCATGAACACAATGCACGTATCTCCTTTTTTGTCCACAAAACAATATAAAATTATTCACGCCCAAATTTTGTGATTTGTTTTAGTTAAAACAATTACAGAAGCATAAAACCTCCAAAATGCAAAATAATAATAATAAAAAAACATATCTCTTAACATTTTCAAAACTTTTCTCTTCTCGTAAAACAACAAAAACATATTTCATTGTTATACGTCAGCAGCAATAAAATAACTAAACCAAAACCAGGTACATCATCCATTTTTTTGTGTTTAGCTGGTATTTCATTTGGACGTACTGCCGTCATGGTAGAATGGCCGACTGGTGAAAACCATTGGCGAGATTGTGAGTTTGTGGTGAACGTGTCTGAGCACGCCGAGCGCCTCTTGCTTATATTGACGCATTCCCATCCGCCATTGTCTGAAGCCTGAGGATCACATCTTGAGAACTTGGCATACACACCCACCACTTTTTTCTCGCTCGGGAGCGCTGATCGACGCACTGACTCATGGAATGAACTTTGAAGGGCGTCTGGATAGCGTCTCCCACCTCCCCTGAAAGCGTTTTGTCGCCACACTGTCCGGGCACGCCCACTTTGAGCCTTCGCGGGGGCTAATGCGCTGTTGCCTAATCTTTCGTGAGCCAAAGTACATATTTGACTTCAGAATAATCTCAAAACACACTATCAAAGTAAAATGTCACAAAAAGTATACATAGTGGAAATAATAATCTCGCAAATGCACTCAATCTGGAGTTGATGACATATTAAAATGCAAGTTATTGAAAAAAATGGTTTTACGAAAAAACACAATTTACAGTTGGTTTTTTTTTTGTATATATGGACGAAAAACAATAATAATAATACTCCCCCCATCTCAGAATGCTTTTTCAAACTGCCACATATTGCCACTTTTACCGGATTGTTATGACATGTTTACGACACGTACAGACATCCGTTTAGTCTGCCGCGACACCTTGGCGATCCGCTGCAGATTGGCTTTTGTGAACAATCCCGATAAGACGACGAAAACAAAAGCGTCGGGAGGAAGCGCCCTCATGGGGGACGGCGGAGGCCCCGGTCGGTCCGGCCGCCGGCAGAATCTCCTGCAGCCGGGGAGCAGATAGGGGCCGCAGGGAGGACGGCGCGTTTGACTTTATGACATGCGCTAATCTGGGCGATCTGGAGCGTGACGGACGGCGCGTAATGGTCTGTGGACGCTCGTTTCTCACTAAGTGCCATCATTCATATTCTTCAAGCCTCGCTGGCGAGCCTTTCAACCGCCTCCAATCCAAAAGATTCATGCAACACCAACACCCGTGGGCCACTTGGTATGTTTTCATACCTCGCTGGAAGTTAGACGCCTTGGGCCAGGCCACTTACTGGTTCGTGGAAGAAGAATGATTTGCGCGATTTGTACATCGATCCACATTCTGATCGAAGTTTAACAGCTTTTGACTTGCATTAGTTTGTGTAACGCGTACCGTTTCCTGTCAAAAGTGTAACGTGTGTGTTGGCAGATCACAGGAAATGACTGAAAAGTATTAAGAAATAAAAATGTCTCATTGAGATTAAATCTCACAAATATACAAATAATAAACATGAAATGATGATTTAAATTAAAAAATATAAGCAGAAACTAAGAAATCATTAACTCCGTTTCACCAGGGAGGTCATTATAACAAGAACTTGAGTTTATTAAAATGTAAAAAATGCTCTTTATATTAAAACAGTCATTAAAAAAACTGAAGCCAAGTTTTTAATCATCAGGGGGGGAAAAAAACCAAAGTGAAATTTCAATTTGACGTGGTTTTAACCGCTACAAAATTCTGTGATTTTTTAAAAAAAAAATAAGAAAAACAATGAAAAAAAATCATAAAATTTGGAAGAAATTGAAAATGTGCTTTTTGTTGTACAATGATGAAATTACTGTTGGACATCAGTCAAAACCTTAACCACAGACCATTATAATCAATTAAATTATAAATTAAATTATAATGTTGTCCTCCATTTGAAGGTGTCAGATTGTAATCTATGAGAAAAGGCTCAGTCATAGCAGTTATTGTGCGGACACATAAAAGACACTGTTCATGCTGTGCTGAGTGGAGATGAAAGAGGCTCTGGCCGGCTGGCCATGCTGGTCGCTTTTGCCTTCCACCATTAAGCCCCAGTTACACACAATGGCGCGCCCACCTGGCCGTATCCCTGTCGATATCTGCCGATGTTCACACCGAGCTTCGGAGATTGGTATCTGACCCCCGCAGTCTTCCGTCGGCTAATGTTGTCGTAATTGTTGCCGGCCAAGACAATTTCGTGTCACCTGCAGAGAGAGACGCCGCGCATAATGAGTCCTGCATGGATCGTTGTGCAATAAGAGCGCCATGTAATGCACTTTCCCCCCGCTTCATTACGGAGGTAAATTCCGCTGCTTCAAGACCGTAACTGGGCCATATTTTTCAATAAGATTACACCCAGCTGGGTGTCCTGCTTGCATCACAAATGCACACATCTCACATTGTTTGGATCCTTTTAATATTATTAGCTTGATTATCACAGGCATCCTTTACCTTGGAAAAAATATGTTCAGATATGCTCTTTTTGTTCTTTTTCCCCCCGATATGAATATAAAACTATACGATAGCTGTCTAGATGTCAAATCAAATTGTGACTTTCCATACATTTGCAGATGTTTTATGTTTTTACTCCAGTTGTGATGGAAATTCAAATGGTGCATTCTTGTTGAACTTTAGCATCACCTCTGTATTATTTAAACAATGGCGCAGACGCTCTGCACTTGGTACTGATGCCTCGTGTCCCCCTCAAGGGCAACGAGATGCGGTTCGCTGGTGGAGGTCCGTGGGGGACGTGCGGCCAAGTATCCGTATGGAGTACGGTAACCCGAATCTAAGGTGAGTTCCAGCCAATATGTTTTTCAAGGCAGAAAAAATACTCACATTCTGCACTTGATCATTACATTCTCTTCAAGTCAGGTTTGACTCATTCACTGACAAAAAAAAAAATTCAATGAAAATGTATATTGTGTCAGGATAATCACGTCTCGGTGAATCAGTCCACGAGATATGGAATGATTTCCCGATCTGTTGTCACTTGTCTAAAATGACTGTGAGGGGCCATCCGTCCTGACAGGAAGTTGTTTTATTTCTCCACCCTTCCCTTCCTGTCATAAACAGCCATGCCTTGGATAATTAATCCAAGCATTTTCACCAACATGACAATAATCATGTCTTTAGATGAGAAGAAGAAAATGACATGCGCCTTTTTTTTACTTTGATGAACCGTGGAAATGCAAATTGGGCTGTCACTCCACAGCAGAGCTGTCTATCTGTCTGTCTTTCCATTCGCCCGTCCATCCCTGTCATCCATCCAGCCAAAGTCAATTTTTTTTAAACCCAGTAGCTCTTTAAAAAAATGAAAAAACTGAGTCACCTTCATCTCAATAAAAAAAAAAAGAAATCACTGATTTGAGCTCATGTTCATCAATATTAAACTATCGAAGTCACCTTAATCTCAGTTTTAAAAAAATCAATGATTTGAGTTTATGTTCATCAATATTAAAGTGAGCGGTGAATAAGTGCTATTTAAGGAGTCTTTTGCTGACCTTAAGTGTCTGCTTTTGGAGGAGGTTGTGGGAATGATTTGGGGGCTAAGTCAGGTCAATATTGAGACGCACACAGGTCAATAAAAGGCGTAAAGTGTCTTTCTCCTCTTCGTTGTCTGTTCTTCCCGAGTGACAGACTGAACTCTTAACACCATCTGCCCCAAAAGTAGCTAAACTTGACCCCCACTGCCTCCAGGCATCTCCCCTGACTCGCCCTCCCCCCTTAAGTCAACACACCCAACATGACATGAGAATTCCTCAATTCATCGCCGAGATTGCCAACTTGCGTTGAGTCCGATGGAGGGAGACATCAACATGCATTCCACATGCCTCCCGCTCTTCGTTTAAAAGCGTGGAAAGCTGTTTCCCCACAATGCATTATTCCACTCAGGTGCTTGGCTTTCTCCGTCTGGCTTCTGGCTGCTGATGAGGCAGGATCTGTTTTTCATCTTTGCCGAGCAGAAGCACGGCCGCGGGGCTGCGGGCCGGCGGGCCGGCTTTTAATTACAGCGGGACAGAAAAAAAAAAGTTTTATTTTGATTTATTTAAAAACCAGCCAACAAAATGACTAATTGTGTTACTCGCTTATTGTTTTATTAAAACAAGGCAGACAGGACGCTTATTAAATTATTTGCATTTTTCTCATCTGGGAGGCGTTAATATAGAATTCATTTTATTAGGGACTGTGAGTATTAAGCAAGGGCAAGTAACAAACCTCATAATTTATACACACAGCGGTACCTTGATTTGCTGGTGTTTCATCGTAAAAGTTTTTATTTACAAGTTATCCGCTACTACCTGGTTGTTGTTTTTTTATTTCCTTATGAACAAACTTGAGATATGTTGCTGCTCAAGTGAAAAAAAAAGAAAACCTAAAAAAGAAACACAGAGGAATTAAGATACTATACTGCCCCGGCATTTGGGCAAGGAGAGACTTTTAGCCATTATGCTAGGCCACACCCCTAAAAGCAGACGTCCAACATCATACCCTGCAAAAAAAAAAAGGCTCTCATGCTTGCTCTGCTTTGCTTGCTCTATATACACCACATTTAGTTGAATTTAATAATTTTAGGTAAAAACAAATTTTGAAAAATAATTAAAATTTCAGTACAGAAATCATCCAAATTAAAAGAATATATTAATAATTATTCATTTCAATAAGATTTTAAAAAATCATCTAATTTAGATTAAATCAAAGCATAAACACTTTTATATAGGTATTTTCAAAAAATTCAGGACTAGATTTTCTAAAACAAATTGATGCCGATTCATGCGTAGTGATAATATTTGTCGCTGCAATGATGGCATTGATGTGTGCGGCTGGCTGCCCGGGAACATTGTACGTTCTCCTCCCATGGAACATCAAACAACATGCTGCACTTATTGATCTGTGCTGGTATTTTAAGTTTAGGGTGAGGGGTGCTTGATCGGGTTACCGCGCTCCCATCTTGCTATGCAGGGGTCTTTGGAGACACCCCCACCCACATATGTCGCACGCTTGCGCTGGGTGAAGGGCGTGTGGACCGGGTCATTCACAAGCTTCATTCTAAAGACAGAGCCAGCACGTCAATGAGGAAATAGTTGGCCATTAACGCTCCCCCCTAATCTATTCACGTCTAATGATTTTGTTGAATGTGTCCTTTAACTGACCTGGCTCGACTAACTCAATAACAATTCGACATGTATTAGATAAAATTACACTTAAGGCAAATAAACGCCTCCCTCCAGCACACGCCTCATTTTTTTTCCATCAGAAAGACAAACAGTTAAATTATCTCAAAGAGTTCATTGCTGAGCCCATTTCAACTCTTTTGCTAACCAAAACAGCAGCCTGCTGAACCACAGAGACCAAACACATGCTGTGAGTAGAGTTCACTTTAAAAAAGATATAAGATTAGAACTCATTCAATTAATGCATAATTAAATGATTAGGATCACCTTTTGTTTAGTATGAGTGACGTTGGGTTCCACATTCGGTGTTTGCTTGATGCAATCACTTCTCTTCCTGAGTTTATTAACGTAATATAAAAAAAATATTGCCACCACACAATCAAATTAATTGGATTGGTAGGTTATTAAACGCCTCGCTGTCCCTTCCTGGGGTCTCTAACATTTCAAAGCAGATGATTGGTCACTTTCACGCCTGGCTGCCCCCCAGCCTAACATAACTGTTCTTAGGGGACATTTGGCCTAACATCAATGCGGCCAATATGATGAGTGTATAACGTTACCACGGAGGGAGGCCCCTGCAACAGATAGGGAGGAAGGTTCCCTGGGGATGAGGCTGATTTTTTTTTTTGCTGTGGCGAATCATTCACACGATGGCCTCTTTGCATATGGATATGATAACTGCCACAAAACTACAGAGAGATGAAAAATAAAATCATTTGTCACTACAGTACAGTTTCATCACATTTGTATTTGCAGCATTGCCCCAAAGTCACAATATGCAGCTATAGTTTCACAATAGGAATTCACTATTATGGAGAATTTTGATGGCAAGAATTGTGGCAGACTGGGTGGAACCAATCAAAACTCCAAGAAGCATAAATATGGACGCACACAAATACTGCAGTTGTAATTTACTTAATCGCAATATACTTAGTGCGAAAACTAAATGTGCTACTTTATTCAGTGTGAAAATGTAAACATTTCTCACCTTCATGATCGTGATAATAATAATAATACGGTATTATTGCTTGGCGCTAACAAAAATCAAAAGACAGCGGCCGGTTAATCAAGCGTTATTATGCTTGCTAGTAAATCCTATTAAGCGTTTAGTGAGAGGAGAGAGCACTTGAGGATCTTCTTCCCACGTCTAAATGACGTTAGCATGGCCATTTTAATTCACCTAATAATTCCTCATTTGTAATCGCTGTTGTATTAAAGACTTGAGGAAATGCAACCCTGCTTCAGGCCTTTTTTCTTCTCTCCCCTGTTAAGCCATATTTATTACGCTGCACCTTTATTTTTCTTTCAAAGGTGTTTTTACACTCAGGATTTTGAAAAGAAGTCATGTCAGCTTTAGCGTCATTTATCTGCGTACATCTTTGCGTCTTTGCATAAAAGTAGACTTGAGTAGTATTCTGAACTAAATGTTTCTTTCATGAACTTATTTTTTTGGACTTTTCGGTTTCTTAATTTCTTAATGTAAGTTACTTTTGATAAAGGTGACAACAGTTGTGTGTTAACCAGTGGCTACATCTTGTTCCACGGATAATGACGTAAACAATGAGAGGACTGTGCCATTTATTTATTCCGTGGCAAGCAGCAGTATTTAAACATTGTGACCTTGTATTTGCATTCATTTGTTAGCTAGGAGAATACTTCCTAGTTTAAAACCCTAACCCTAGCTTGAAACCCTAGTTTGAAACCCTAGTTTGAAACCCTAGTTAGAAAACCCAAGTTTGAAACCCTAGTTTGAAATCTTAGTTTGAAACCCTAACCCTCCTTTTAAACACAAGTTTGAAACCCTAACCCTGTTATAAACTCTAGTTCAAATCCCTAACCCTAGTTTGAAACCCTAACCCTAGTTTGAAACCCTCACCCTAGTTTGAAACTCTACTTCAAAACCCTAATCCTAGTTTGAAATCCTAACCCTAGTTTAAAACCCTAATTTTAAAACCCGAGTTTGAAACCCAAACCCTAGTTTGAAACCTTTGTTTGAAACCCTAACCGTAGTTTGAAACCCTAACCCTAGTTTGAAACCTTAACCCTAGTTTTAATATTGATGACGTAAGTTGACTAGACCTTTTGTTTTGATTTTTTTGGGTTTTGTTTTATGACTGAAACATCCATCCATCCATCCGAGCAATTTGGAATGCTCAATTGTCCTACCATGCATGTTTTTGGGATGTGGTAGGAAACCGGAGTGCATGGAGACTACCCACGCGGGCATGGGGAGAACATGCAAACTTGTGCAATCGAACTTGCACCCTCCTAACTGTGAGGCGGATTGGCTAACCAGTGCGCCACCGAGCCGCCATATGTATCGTAAGAGCAAATAATTTGGACTAATGGGATTTGATGCAGCACTTTCCCCCCCCGAAGAGGCTCTCACAAGAATTTGCTGAGTTTTGCGAAGAAAAATTGGGGGGCGGATACTCCCCGGCGTCACGAGCAACCTATTAGTCTCTATAAAGGATGATGAATTACAGGCAGAGGGGGAGGAAAGCCCCAGTACATGAAAATGTTGGGGGGAGGGGGAGCTATTAAGAATGATAAAGTGAACAACTTTAATGGTCGATAGTGAGCGAGGATATGAGAAGTAGGAAAATGTCGGAAAAAGGGGATTTCCATGTTCTGCTTTTTGACGCCGACAAGTTGATGTTCACAAAAATGTTCACCAAGTAAAAACGCGCTACGTTCATCCAAAATGTGAACGCCTTCAATGAACGAAAGTTCAGGTAAAACACCGAATGACTTTGAAATAAATGAAACGCGATGGGTTCAGGGTGTTCGCCACCTCACGCCCTAAAACAGCTGGGATTTACGCCATGATAAAAGGCTCGGAAGATGGATGGACTTAAATTATTTCGAATTATAACAACTGCAACAAATATATTTAAATCCAATATTTGCTTCAAAAAAATAATTACACACAGAAACTAACCCACTAAATGTTATTCCAATTAGATTTTTTGTTGAACTCAGTTGGGTCCTTTCATAATCGATGATGCGCTTGTACCAAAATTTGGAACCAACGTCCTTATTTGTTGACGTCTCGTTTGACTTCCAGCAGGAAGATAAAAATCCTCTTTAACTCAACATTGTAGCAAAGCTATGAATCATTCGGGTGTCCCTTTCGCCGTTTACATGAAAGTCAATCACGTGTCAGAGAGAAAACAAATGGGCTTCTTGTAATATTCTGGCAAGGGGAAGCAACACTTAAGTGGGGACTTGTCTTCACGTCTTAATGGATGCGCGCTTGTGTCTGATGTTGACGAATGAGGCGCATTCCTACCTGAGCCGCTTAAGTGCTCATGGCATGAGCTCATCAACTTTTTCCTCTTTGCGCTGGGTGAGAGTGAACTCGGAAAGCTTCATTTGGGAGAGGCTGATTCAATCAAATTTGCAGTTTTAGGCTGTTGAGCACTTTTTAGTAATCCCCCACCCCAAATCCCCCCAAGAAAAAAAATAAATGAGAGGGAAAATCATGAACAAGTTTTCTCGGCTGAAGTGAATCACTAGTACTGGTTTGGGACTCACAGATTGAGCGACTTGCATTTTTTGGCAGGGGGTTATTTATGGGGGTAGGAGCCAACCAACCCTGTTTTCTACAAAAACAAATCTTCAATTTTCTACTTGCATTTAAATGAGCCTACATTGCATGCAAATTATTGCTATTTGCGGGCCAGTGCATATTTTGTCTATATTTAAAATGCCATTTTTGTCATACGTTTGTTCGGAAGTGTCGTGAAGTAGCACAGATGAAAATTCGTGGCCTCCATCATATCTTAAAATGCTCAATCCCTGTTTCTATTCTTGATTAAAAAAAAAAAGACGCTTTCTTTGTATTGTCCCTTTGTATGCATGATACTCGGATAAATCCCCAAATCATTTCATCATATCAGTTCAGTCACTGTCCCAGATGGCTTTTTTATTGGAAGCTAATGTAATACATAACTGCTCATTCGTTTAAAAAAATGTAGACTGAGTCTTCTAAGTAGAAAAATCATGTTCCAACACATGAGGTGACAGCCACGTTTGTCTGAATTTGATGTGAAAGAACAAGCCCATCAAAAGCATCGATTTGGCATGGCAGATGCGAGAGGATGCTGGGGAGGAGGCGTCGGTGTTGACATCAAGCGTACCTCGGAGGCTCGTCAAGAGGAAGAGCAGCGTTGTTGTTGTTGTCTCGTGTCGAGACGGGAAGCCAGCGCCAGCGCCAGGCCGGCGCGTCTGCTGTGGAAGGATGAGCTCATTCTCATGGGGGAGGGAAGGAGGCAGGGACAACCCCCCCCCCCTTCCTCTTCCTCATGAATTGACGTGATTGATGTGATAAGTTTAAAAACAACATTAGGCTCCAAACATGCTCACGTGCCATCATTTTCATAGTAAATCATATTCTTATTGCTGTGTGGAGATGGCACATGGCCACTGTGTGTGTGTGTCGAGTTGTGTAGGGATAAATATTACACACACTCGTGTTTGTGTGTTTTGAGTTGTGTAGGGATAAATATCACACAGTCGTGTGTGCGTGTGTGTGTGTAGAGTTGTGTAGGGATAAATATCACACACACACTCGTGTGTGTCTGTGTTTCTGTCAGTGTGCGTGTAGAGTTGTGTGGGGATAAATGTCACACACACTCATGATGTAAATTTCTGTGCTGCTTGGTGGAAATGAGTGCTTTTGAAATTTATAAATTATATGTACACTACAATGCTAGTCGTACTGCGTAATGCTAATAGTTTGATTCCGTTGAAATGCCGTTGCTAACCAAAATAGCAGCACCAAACCTAGAACAACAGAAATGTTTCCATGCTATGATAGGATAACACTAGTGCCGTCTTGATTCACCAACATACATTTTTAACGATAATTATGATAATAATTCACATGTTTTCACAATGGGATACTTTGTGGATGCATGATATACGGTACAGCAAAATGGCCCCTGATAGGATAAGACTAATAAGAAACAATTTGGCCCATGTCGGAATTTTGTGTGGCACTGGCGTCATTTGTAATGTCTGTCAAAGTGGATTTGACGCCATTCACTTTGGCCAGAAGAAGATGACACTTCAATTAAAGTGGATGTTACGGCGGGGACGTGATGTATGGACAGTCGCCGTGAGGGTAATAACAACGACGTGGCTCTCTGTCAAAGTGTCACTCTGATGGCTGAATGTGAAACCAAAGAGAGAGAGAGGAAAAAAAAGTCAATACGTCAAGTAGAGAATGCAATTTCTGTAGCAATTGTGTGTGATGTCTGAAGAGCTGACGCTGAAGTGAAATGCTTTGTAATTAATTGAACTGTTGAAATGTACAATGTGCAACTTGAAGTTGGAATGCTTCAGAATAGAAGAAGGCGGGGAATATGTCAAATCTTCCATTTGGATTTTCTTTTCTCCCAATGTGAGAATTTTCGAGGTATTTCAAATAGTTATGTTTTTAAGTTTGTGATAAGTTTTGTAAAATGTCTACATTTGCTTGGGAATGCTGTCATGTGAAATGACAAGAAAATGCAGGAATTTGGGGAACGTGATCATATATTTCCTGAATGAGATAAACAATTTGGATTTTTTTTTCATTGCGAATTGACTGAGTACAATGACAGAATGACAGTGAAAGTTCACTTGGTTTTATTTTTCTTGTCCTTTTTGGTGGACTTGCTGACATAATGTGGAAGTCAGCATGCTTGTCGTGATGAGCACTGCGGCTAATGCAGCGCAGACATTTTCAAATGAGATTCATCTGCTCTTCAACTGCATTAGCAAAGCTCCGTCATGCACTTAATGCCGCCACTGTCGGCTCGCGATGGATCGTACGACTTGAAAAATACGATCATGTACTTTGCAAATAGACTGCGTGCCAATGTGGACGGATGAGCACCGGTCAACTTAAATCAGGTCAAACCATCTACGATTAACTTTGTGAGTTCGTTGCGGGAATATGGACAACCATGTGGAACAGTTTTGTAAATTACATTTTTATTTATTTTTTTTATTAAAGATTAATTTCTTGCAAAAGAATTGTGTTAAAATTAAGAGTCACAAAATTGCAACTTTATTTTTGTAAATCATCTTTTTTTACATTACAAATTAAATGTGTTAAAATTAGGACTTCCAACTTTATATTCTCGCAAAATTGAACACTTTAATCTCACGGAACTATCTCAAAATTATATTTTTATTGTTGCAAAATTAAATTTTTCTTGCATAAAACTACGACTTTATGCACCTAAATATTTTAATTATTTCATTAAACTTGTACTTTAATCTTGTAATCACAACTTTATTCATGATAAAAGTTTTTCTTATAGAATTATAACTTCATTGTAAAATTATGATGTCATTCTTAACAGTATGACCAGTTTCATAAAATTCTTACTTTATTGTCAGAAGATTACGACTAGATTTTGATTTCGTTTATGCAAATGAAAGTACAAGTTGACTCAAACATAAAACTTTGTTCTCCCAAAAGTGCAAATTTATTGTCATAACAGAATTCATTCATTCTCACAGAGTTTAAACAAAATTCTAGCCCCAGCGCTCGTGAAATGACTACTTTCCTAAAATTGTGTCTTTGTCCTGGTAAACTTGTATTGTCGTAATTACAACTTATTTTTCCTAAAAATGATGACTTAATTTCCAAGCTTTTTTTGAATGTGGTCCTGTAAAATTCTGACCTCATTCTTGTAAAGTTCAGAATTTATTCTGTAAAATGTGTATTGTTTTCTCATAAAATCACACAGTTAAGGCTCACCAAATTTATAAATATGACCCAAAAAATAATCGATTTGTAGAAACAAGATTTTTTTTCCTTTTAATTTAAGATTATCCTTCAATTATGTTTAGACTTTTTGTTCTCACTTGTGAAATTCCCACCAAATTTTCCTAAAATGACGACTACAAGCTTGTTTACGGCTTTATTGTCCTCAAATTTTGACTTGAAACCGCCATGCAAATTTGAAGTAGTTGACGTTGTTGGTGATGGATGCGCTTCCAGTAATGTTTGTTGATGTTTTTTGGCGTAGCGTAGCTGTCAGGAGCTTTCTGCTTTCCTTCCTCCCCTCCGTTCCGTCTGAGGCTTCAGTGTCAAAACAGTACATGTGTCTCCACAATGAAGACGGATTGCTCTTTGCTGGATGCGTGCGGCGGCGGAGGAGGAGGAGGCGGAAGAGACGGAGAACAATCACGGGTGGAAGATGAAGAAGGAAAAGGGGAGCAAGTTAGCGAGTGAGGGAGAAGAAGAAGAAGAAGATGAGGAGGAGACGGGAGGAAGTGAGAAGCTTGTGACAGCATTTCAGGGTTTTCCTGTGTCCACTTAAAAGGTTCGCTTTCCTGTGGAGCGCATAAAAATGGAAATGAAATCTGTTGTTTTCATAGAATCCCTAAAGGGCCGCTTTCTACGTACACAGGAAACGGGAAGTCTACAAAAATGAATGGTTATCAATTTTAACCAATATCCCTTGTTTGCACTTCAACAATCTTATACTGCCTTTGAAATATCTAAAAATTATTATTATTATTATGACGACCAGGAAAAAATAGCTACGCTTTCGTGCCGTGAAAAAGTATTTGCACTCTTCTCAAGTTCTTTTTCTTTTTCCCCACTTTAGAGTCTTCAAACAAATGTAAATATTAGACAAGTGAGTTTAATTACTAAGGGAAAAAATACTGAAACATTGTATGCTAATGCTTTAATAACATGACATCACTCTGCGCTTCCCTCCCTCGCTTCATCCTCCATGAGCGTTGCCCTTTGACCTGACGGGATGATCATGTGATGGTGTAACACAAGGGTCACGGCGGCTAGTCAAAACTGCACTGTTGATGCGTGACCTCGTGTCTTCCAGACCTATCGTGCGTGTTTAAAACTGCCAACAAAGTGAAACAAATCAGAAGTTACCCACCGGGTAGCTTTTACTCTTTTTTACTGCATCCTAAGTTTTGGAGGACTCTATTTTTACTTGAGTGATATTATTTTAAACCAACAGTACTTACTTGAGTAAACTTTCTGGCTAACCCCACCTCAAGTTATGTTGACCCATGAAAAAGAAGGAAGGAATGTCAAGCCACATTTCAGCCTCTACTTTGAATTTGCCTCATCTTTTATAGCGACAGATTGTAAAATTATCATTTAAAAAAATCCGATTTAAAAAAAAAAAAACACTAATCGGAATTTACTCAATAGAAACTCGTTAGTTTGTTTCACTTCATATGTAATTATTATCAAGGACTACTTACTTTTTACTTTTACTGGAAACATTGTGAACTACGAGTGTCATTTTTGACTACTCTATTCTCGATCGTAAAAAGCAGCCCCGTCTGCGTTCCGGTCTGATCAGAATCAGGCCGGGAAGAACCGCGGGAGGGGGAAAAAAAAAAGAGAGAAGAAGTGAAAGAGAGTGAGTGAGCGAGCGAGAGAAGCTTTTAAAAGGATTTTGTCGGTTATTGACTGGTTGCACTCTTCAGCTAATAGCCATTTAAAGATTATGGGCCTGCTGGTGGAAATCAAGGCCTCCATTGTTTGCCTTATTGCATTCTGGCAGATGGGGGGCTGACACAACAACATGCAGCATCCCTGCGGGGCGCACTCGCCCAAGCCCCGACCCTCCATCAGCACATCTCCTATTGAACCGGCCCTAATAACCGCCCATGAATTATTAATCGGCGTACCATATTGGAGAGAGGGGCCGAGGGCTGAAGGCGGGAGTGCCGATTGGCGTGCAGGTGCCAGTCAGAGAGGGGGAAACTCCAAAGAGTCCCACGGCGACCATTTCTCGGAACAGGCAGGACGTTCCGATAACCGGCACGGGCAGATAAAATATATATTCATTAAATGTCAGATTGCTGATGAAATGGCTCCCATCCATTAGCGGCTAGCTGGGCGAGCGGCCGGTTAATGCTTCTTCCCGCTTGTTCTTTGGCTTTGGGGCGGCTTGGCTGGGTCGCCGGGCGAGGAGGGGGGGGGGGGGAATACAGGATCTCGGAAGTTTCCAGGAGCAGGTGTTATTCCGGGCGGAGGGGATCGGGGGTCAAAGACACCTGTCGGCGGAAGGATCAAGTGAACTGGACGTCGGCCGTTTGGCTGTCCGACCACGTGATTTACGGCTCACTTTGGGCCTGGCTTGTTTTTCTACAGCTGGCCAGCAGATGTTGTCGGTAAACGTGCTCACGCGCTTCTAATAGTGGCTTCTAAAACTGGGCGATTACTCGATTTTAATGATTCATTTTTTTGGGGGGGGGGTGGGCTACAGCGTGGATGCAAAAAGAGAGAGGCAAAAGCACTGTTTTAATTTTTCGACTTAGAAAATTGTCTGATCCCGTTATGACTTTCAACTCGCAACTTTAATTCCCAACATGAAACTGACCTTGACGGAATTAGTTTGAAGTAGATTTGATTTTCAAAAGCGGTAACCAAGGTCACCTTGCCTCACGTTCAGTTAAGCTCCGCTTCCTACCATATAAAACTTAAAATAATTGATTATCGTGATGAAGAAGTTACTCAACTACCAAATATATCGGGAATGTAGTGCAGCTTGTGTTTGCGGCTTTTTATCCCCCTAAAAGCTTTCATGTTAACCCAAACCACATTTGGAATACCACAAATAGGAATTGGGGAGGGCATTTATTTTCTCAAGTGCAGA
Organism: Syngnathus floridae; assembly: GCF_059516105.1. Classification (NCBI taxonomy): domain Eukaryota; kingdom Metazoa; phylum Chordata; class Actinopteri; order Syngnathiformes; family Syngnathidae; genus Syngnathus; species Syngnathus floridae. The sequence continues at coordinate 9,041,489 of NC_142413.1, read as the reverse complement.
TCAGACTTGACACCTTTTTTACAAATGTAGGGCCAACACAGATTTAATCACCTCACAAAGTGAAATTAAGTCATAAGAAGAAAATTAAATTGATCCAATTTTGCCCATAGCCTGAATACACATCTTCCCTTTGGGCAGAGAAATATAAGAGAGGATTCTTGTCTGTGGATGTATCAAGTTAAGAAGCCGTTTCTTTGCACTTTACACAGACAGAAAGGATTTGCTCGTAGATACTTCCCGATTCTCACCATTTATTTTTCGCATTTAAGACAAATGCCTCGCGTGCTGAACCGTCATTTCATTGCCATCATTGAACGTTTTCCCCCCTTCTGAGGAAAAATAGTGTGGTGCAGGATGACTAATAAAAGGTTGGGCAAATAAATCAGCGCCTCCCAAAAGTGCAGCGTGTAACGAGGTTGGTGGGTGTCGTGACACCGTGATACGGGTAAAGGCGGCGTGCCTGCAGGCAAAGCGCAAATGGTGGTGGTCACAATGAACACCATCTGGGTACATGGGAAGGGGGGGGGGGGGGGGTTGATGGCGCTGGGGTTAAGCGGCAAAACAAAAACACCAGCTCTGCCAGCATGTAGCCAGCACCTCCACACAATATAGCCACCTCCCCCTATCCCTCTTCTCTTATTCCCATGTGGCTGGGGATCAGTGCCAAAGGAGCCACAGGCCACTTGCAGCCTGACAGTCAGCTCCTCTAATGGGCCTGGCTGTTTATTTTGCACGGCGTGGAAGTGGATTAGCTGGAGGTAATTACGCTTAATGATGCGGCCGTCTCACCCCGCTGGGCCGTAGTCACCCGTCAGAGCTCAGCTGCTCGCGGGCCCTATAGCCGCCAGCGCCATCCATCCATCTCTCCAGCCCTCCATTCATTGGGGATAATGTTACCGATTAGAGCGCCGCAAAAAAAAAGGGAAAGCTGGGATGGAGATTTGTCCGACGGGTGCGGGTGTGAAAGGAGGAGTGAGCTTCATGTCCCAATCGGATTACACGCTGTGACGTGTCGGTGTCAAAGACTATTCACTTTGTCATTAAGTGAGTCATAATACTCAGTGAATGATTGCGTGGCTATTTAGGGGAGGGAGAGAAAGAAAATGGCAAGCATACTGAATTGAGGTAAAATTGGGTAGCTTCCCAGAACATCGGCATCTACTAGCGACCACCTTTTCGTAATCTACCGTGAAGTGAAGTTGATGCTTTGTCTTCTTTGAGGAATGAAATAATTCGGACAAATATAACAGTTGGACCACTGTGAAAAACTGCATTATTCTAAACATTAAAATAATGATTTTAATGCTATACAGCAGGCTATCATCTTTTCTTTCTAGAAAGTGGAACATCTAAACGTTATCCTCATTTTAGGGAATTAACAAAGGAGTCAAGTGGGACACTGTGGATAGAAAATACATATGAACTCATTTAACAGCTTGAATTTTCACTTCAGGATATTGCAACATAAATACTACGTTTCAACTAAATCTATTTTCGCTTGACAAACAATTTTAATAGAACACTAATATTGTATAATATTCATACTGGATTCTCCTTGAGTTTTTTAAATTTATTATTATTTTTTTTATTAATCCCACCCACTGGAGGTTGAGCCTATTTTACAAAGTAAAAAAAAAAAACTACATTTGACTTTTTTTTTTTTTTTAAACCAACACATGAAACCAAACACTGCTTTACCTCTCTAACGGCTTTGAAATGATGGAGGGGAAATTTGCGTTTTCCGCATCACTGCTTAACTTTCCCGACGGACGAAATTCTCACGAGAACAGCTTGATATATATGATGGAGCACTTTGCATCAAACGTTGACGTTTGTCAGCGTACCGGCGTGAATGCTCCTTTGTACTTAACTTCTGTGACGCGTGACTCGATCTTGGTGATAAGGCACGAAAACATGAAGACAGAAGACTGTTGTTCAACTTGCATATTTTGCACCAAAAAAAAAAATCCCCCCGTTTGCTGCTGACAGGTGTCATTCCATTTTTTATCATGTGCCTTTTCCCTCCATATTAAATAACAGTTCCCTTTTACATGTGCTCCGGTGATGCGTATAGTTCCTGGAAAACATATTACAACCACCCTCTTCTAACGCTGGATTGTTTTTTATTAATTGTGAGTAAAATAGTTAAAAGACAACAGGGGGCTCTTTGGCCGCTCGTTACAATAACATTGCACAACAAAATGAAGTCGTAAGAGTCGGTCCGGAAAGGGGGATTTACGGTCACGGGAGGTTTTCTCTGCTCGACTTTTTTTAATTGGAAGCGAAATGAGCTGAGGAAATGCGGCTCACTTATGGTCAATGCAATTTACGCTCATCCTAAACAATTTTAGCTCATAATGCTGCCACGCTGTTATGCGTTTGGGGATCAAGAGGCGCGTGCTTATATACAGTGGGGGAAATAATTATTTGATCCCCTGCTGAATTTGTAAGTTCACTTACAAAGAAATGAACAGGCTCTATATTTATGCTTGTTTATTGATTACCATAATGGACAGAATCAGTTAAAAAGACAAGAAAAAAAACTCACTATATAAAATTTAATGTGCTAAAATGTTTCACATTCAATTAAGTGAAGGAAGTATTTGATATTGAAGCAAACCACTGCATGTTTACAAAAACTCCTTTGCCTGGAAACACAAAAACTTCAGCTCCCTCTGCCGCTTCTCTATTGGGTTGAGGTCTGGGGACAGACTAAGCCACTGTGTGACCTTTAACACTATGCTTCTTGCAGAGACAATCCTTTTGCATCCTGACCGCATGTTTTGGATCATTTGTGCTAGAATTCTTATCCATGACTCATTTTTGGAATGACTCATTTCTTGTTGAGGAAAGCAGGTTTTCAGTCAAGCACAAAGGAACTTCACTTAAACGCATGGGTATTAAAGCCAAGGTCCAGGAGCCCGATACGGCCCACCACATCATATTATGTGGCCAGCGAAGACAAATATCGTATCTAAAATTACAAATTGTCTTCACTTTTAAAAAGAATAGAGACAATTTTTATTACCATTCATCTTTTTAAATATTTAAACGTTAAAAGTTTGTTGTGTAGCCTATACTGTATGTATATAGAAGACATTGGAAGTCACAATGGCTCTCCGAGGGAAACTATGATGTGGCCTGCGACAAAAATGAGTTTGACACCTCTGCTTTAACGGTACCGGGAACCAACAAACTCCAACAAAGTCCCCTTTTATCAGTAGTTGTCAAACTGTTAGTCTCAAACTTGTTTGCAATTGGCCACAGCGCCAGTAAATGGCATTGCGGACTTTTCAACCTCCTCCTACCCCAAAACGTAAGAGAGTTCTGGCTGAGGATCAAATACTTGTTTTATTCAGTTAAATGCACAATATTGTAAAACATTTTCACTCAGAACAATCATCCACACCCACAGTTACAGGCAATTTGGTGGGGTCAATCGGCCTATTGTGCAAGTTTTTAGTAATGTGGGAGGAAACGGGAGCCAATCCATAACCAATACAAAAAAAAAACAACATGGCAATTAGAGGCTGTTCATTTATTTTTAAGTGAGCAAACATACAAATCCAGCAGGGGATCAAATAATGATTTGCCATCGTCTGAGCGCAACATGAAGGGGGAGAAAAAAAAGACATTTATTATGTTCATCCATCTTGGAAATTCAGCGGTAATCGCAACAAAGTGGTTTTTCCTCTTCACCAAAATGAAGTTTGACTTAATCCAATCAGGGGTCAGAAACGCATCTTATCGGCGTGAAAAGGACAGCGCACATCAGGGTTAAAGCGATTACACGCTGTTAAAACACGCCCGGCCTCCATTTTCCTGCCTTTTCCGGTCATTTTTGAAAGCCTTGCAGCTGTAATAAAATATCACTTTTTGTGCATTTTTTCGACAATAATCGCATTTAGCTCCGCCACCGCCGAATATTCCCGTCTCACCCTTTTAAAGCACTTTGCTCCAGTTTCACAGAAAATGACAAGTGAAGAGGGAGGAATGAGGGAAGGATCCAAATGGAAAGCTTTAGTAGGTTACATGGCGTCACGTCTCGTTTTTAAACTTGCCGCCGCCCTCTCAGGGATCCTCATAAAGTGGTCTGATGCTTCATAATGCAGGTCATTATCCACACTGCTGTGGGAGACCCTCGTCCCCACTTATGGTGCGGAGACTCCCTTAGCCACCGACGCTGCGTTATGCATCCCCGCAGACTCCCTGATTGTCCTTTCCCGCTTGCCGTCGCCACTCCGGCGCTTATTGACACTAAGTCGGCCCCACAAGGCGCTGATCGTGCGCACGACAACGGCCCTTTCTCCGCCTCTGCGGTGCTTACCAGTTGAAGCTTTATTGAAAGACGGAGCCATAAAGCCGAGACCAGATATGACTTTGGATGTGATTGCGCCGGGTGACCGATGTATGAGTGCAATCAAGTCACAGGCAATGATATCAATGCTGGAAAAAGAACCATCGCAGGTGGGAGGGAGCAAAGCCCCCACCCCTCCCCAAGGCCACTTAAGGGAGCTGGAAATTTACATGTAGCCATATATGTACAGGGGTTGTAATTTTTTTTTTTGACTGAGGTAGTACTCGTATTCGTTTCACCCTTCCTGTCTAGAATACCTGCATCTGATAGGGGCAAATTTGACTAAATGTATGAGCACTGGATTTCATCCCAAATTTCTGCTTTGAACCAAAATGTTCCACTTCCTGTTCAATTTTAGGAGAGGGTCCTCAAGGAATTTTCATGCTTCCTGAAATAATAGCCAAGTGTTGATCAAACAAACTGCTGTCTGAAGCTAATTTCCAGAGAATTCTCAAAATGATCATCAAATTGTGCTAATGCTTTGCTCCGCCCACATTAGATGGCATAAGCCCCCCCCCCACTAAAAAAAACAAAACAAAAAAAAACATTTACTATCAGCAATCTGTCGAGCATATCTACTTTCAATTGAAGCTCATTTGAGCCCATTCCCAAGTATGAGCCCAGGAATTTTCTCATCACCAGATTTAATTGAAAAGTAAACATGACACAATGATATAATGACACCAGTCATGACATTTCCAACAAGCCATAATAAGCCTTGATCATTTATCAGTTAGACAGCTGATATTTTGGACTTGGTCCTGCAGCCATGCTTTATTCCCGCTTACAATTACACATAACACAGCCCGCTGCTTCATTAACCCTGGCTTCACCTGGCCGAGTGCAGAAGACGGCTCGGGGTGCTTGCGAGAGGATTTTTAATGAAAGCTCTGGCATCTGTATCCAATTGATCTTCTCTCTGCCCCAAACCAAAAAAAAAAAAAAAAAAAAAAAACAACACCCAGAATGCTTTGCCAGCCACTTTAATTACTTTTTTTTCCATGCACGAGGAATGGCGAGCGGCATAAACTGACAGACAGGTGCAGCCATCCTGATTAATTAAAATAATAAAGAGTGAGCGAGGAGGGGGAATATCAATGCGTGGACACGTCGTCTTGATGGGCAAGCATTGATTTAGTCCATGACAACAGGCTGGCCTTCGGGCCTGTGTGGGAGAAAGGGAAAAGGGTGGGGGGCGCGGTTGGTGGGTTGGGGGCTTCCCGTCCTCGGGGTCTCGGCAGCTGCTGCGCACCTATGGACACGTGATGGAGTTAATAAACGCAACCTCCGGGGATTCATCAAGCGTTTGTTTCCTATATGACAAAAGCCAGCATCTTTTTGAATGATTTGCCCAAAGAGAGTCTTATTGTCCTCTCTCATATTGATATCGCATCACGTTGTAGAAAGTGGAGTGGGCTCAGGAGAGGATTAAAATAACAATACGCCGACGGATTGACGGTGAGAACAAATGAAGCCAGTAAAGGCTCGTAGCGTTCTAGTACTTTTGGCCGTCATTACAGAGTGGATTTATTTTGTTGCCATGTGTTTAAGTCCATGTAGTTGGGTTGTTTGACATCAAGGATCAATAAGGAAATATGTAGATTGCTTGGTTAGCTTTGAAATAGGCCCCATTTGGATTGGCTTGATTGGCTTCTCAGCGGGAGTCGTAGTTGATGAACCTTCTGTGTACACCTTCCGTTTGGATGTTTGCTATATTAGCTTCCTACGCCAGCCACTGGCTGACAAAAAGATGTCATTTCGAAAGAACTGAAGACATTGCGTTCGACTTTGTTTTGATTTTCTATCAGAAGGGGGGGCCTGGCGTAATATCCACCCATATTGTGGGCTGAAACGTGAGCGAAATAAGTTTGTGTGTGCGAAAGGCGACCTGTAGTTCCCACATCCTCGAGCTGACACTTTAGAGAGCCTCTCTTCGTCTCAGCCGAGCGTGTCCGAACAACAGCGACGCAGAGGAGAGCGGCGTGTTTAGCGCCTCTCTGTGAAATCCAATACAAGCGGCGGCTCGCAGGCCTTGAAGCAAACCTGCCGGGCTTCAAATGAGCTCTCGCACAATACTGCATATGCTTTGGCTTTCGCATACTACAGGGTAAAACATAGCCATAGGGGTGCATCCTGTTAGGACGATAACAAAGGCATCACATTGACAGTAGCACCTTGTACAGTGAGGCTCGAACTTTTTAACGTGTTCTACAAGTGCGTGTGTGTGTGTGTGTGTGTGTGTATATATATATATATATATATATATATATATATATATATATATATATATATATATATATATATATATATGTATGTATGTATATATATATATTTATATATACATTCTCGAATCCTGTAATACTTGTATCAATTACTTCTGGGTATAAAATAAAAATTAAAATACATCACAAGTCGACCACGTTAAAGAATATAATATATTAGTATAGGATCGTAAAACAAGAATAAGCATGATATGATATTTGCATTACTTAAAAACAATTGTTTTAGTCAAGAATAGTAAGAGTAATATTTGCTGCATTCATTTACTTGTTTTGTGTTTATATATCTCATTGAATTTATCTTATTATCTGTTTTTAAACAACCAAATGTAGCCCATGTGTTTTAAATACTGCCCACCTGCTTCAGATGATCACACATGTATGTCAATATTTTGGCTCATTGCAATGTTTTTCTGTATTTTAAGCCAGAGGACATCAACGTGTTAAGGGTGGGATGCGCCCCCTAAAGGACAGTAGCTGCTTTACAGTACTTTAGCCTCATGAGGACAATTGAATTTTTCAAGAGACAGGTTAGGAAGAAAAAGTGTTTCATTTGTTCTTATAGTGTTATTAATTCTTATACATGTTGATGCATAGACAAGGGAACACATTGTATTTATGTCGATCATTCATTCTGTACAACCTGCAGCGATTTGCTAATACCTCATTGCCTTTCCGAGAAGTTTAGTTGCCTGTTTTTCCTCCTGATTGGTCAATTAAAAGCTTGTGACCACTTGAACTCATTAACCAAGCTGTTTGCCCCTCACGGCTTTTTTTATGTGACAACTTCACAAGGAAAGGAATTCCCTCTCCGCTTTCTGTGAGGGACGATTGGTAATATTAGCTTGCTAGTTTCATCCAAAGATCCATTAATCATGACCTTCTGCTGTTGACCCTTTGACTGCCAGTGACCTCTGGACATCATGTTACCACCCGCCAAGGCGATCAGAGGTTTTAATTTGCTTTATTTTAAAGAAACTAAAAAACATACAGCTATTGTTGACTTTGATATGCAAGTCAGGGTTAAAAACATAAACTCAAAAAGATTAAAATGTTGACTCATTTGTCAAGGTTACTTTATTGAAGAACTGGTCCTGAAATAGGCATTCCAGAACTGTGTGCCCTCCTGGGGGTGCGCATATGTAAATTAATTGGAGCACGTGAGTGAATGAGTGAGAGGGGGTGCACCAAATTTGTCAGGATGTCGAAGCAGCGGCGTGACTTTAAATGGTTGCTGTTCACTAAGCCAAAAGTCCTTTGTCGGCCACTGTGATAAACCCAAACGAGAAAATGAGCAGTGACACGTAGCGATTGGTAAAAATTGTAGAAAAAGGGGTGCGCCTTGAGCCGCTAACCTGTTGATTCGCAAACACAACCGTCGGCCGATGGACATTTAAGATGTGTGCCAGCGATCGATGTTTCCGCGTTCTATCACGTCCTGTCATCTGGATCCGAGGAAAGGTGAACTCGGCCATTCCGAGAAATCCCGCAAAGCCGCGAGATAGCCTTACTGTGGGGAAAAAAGGTGCATTAGTGGTGACAGGCGAGCCCGGTGGGGGCGCATTCGTGAGGCCTGAGGTGGACTTTGTGTATTCTGTGGCTGAGCGTTGCTGTGACTGCTCCGCTTATCTCTTCCTACCGCTGTGCGCTTATCTTCAGGCCCACGTTTTTCCCGGAATCGTCCCAATCCAGCCCCGGTGCGGCATTATTAATGTGAAAGGCGACTCTCTGTGTTCTGTGCTTAAGCGTTAAAAGGAGGCCATCTTTCTTGGGTCATTTTAAAACCATTTGCTGGATTTGATTTCACTCCATCCATAATATGATCACGCAGGCGTTCTGGTGACCTTATCCACCTTGACTTTCCCGCAAAACTGAAAGGAAAAATAAAGGCTGTGGCTCGACGACCACTCTGGCTTTTGCAAAGACGGCAGTTTATCAGCAATTTGGCGTTTCTTCACCCGAGAGCCGCACATTTTCAGCCACATTGTAAATAAAAGATGGCGTCGCCCGGCGCCGGGATGTGTCCCTCAAAGAGCGACCGGGAGGAAAGGGTGAGGGTAAAAAGCGTCCAGGTTAAGTTGTTTGAGAGGCCTCGGGTATTAAGAGGCATTTTACACTTAAGAAGTTGGTTTCGCTGGGTTTTCTGTTTCCCTACTTATTGATTGATGCTCAACTATCAATGCATAATAGAAAAGCACTCAGAGCAAATGCAGGGTTATGGCCTTGGGAGGGAGTCGGCAGACGAGACCGGAGCGGCCGCCCCGCCCTCCGCACCACCACCGCACTCCGATGCCATTATTGGCCCATAACGGATCCCTGGGGAAGGCCCCGCTGTTCAGATCGGCACACACCAAATACCCAATTAAAAAAGGCTTTAAATTCCCTCCTCTTTCGCGGGCCAAAATCAATCCGAATTCAATCTCTTCGGCTAGGATTCCGACAGAGCGGGTAATTGCCCATAATCGGTCAGCAAGGTGACAACAGCTTAAAGGGGAGACACTAACACAATCAGGTATTCGCTTTCAGCGCCCCGCCGGGCCTCAGCTGTCGAAAAAACAGGTAGAGTGCAGTTTACGCGGCCGTCGCGATAAAATCCGTATAAAGTTACGCCCGAGTCTTCCTAAATGACCCGTCGTCAAAGTAATGATCTTCTTAATTGCTCGTTTAGGAGTGAACAAACGCGCATATTTTTAGATCGTTTCATCGCTATCTCTGCAGGATGTGATATACAGAGTGTGATTTAGCAGAAAAATAAGATCCTTAATGGCCTTGGAGCGCCGTACAAAACCGCAGAGGCAGGATTTTATGCGAAATGTTTCATCTTCTCGACTGGCTCTTTGCAAACAGTTTGACACCACGCAGCCCTATGAACATCCTGGGCGGTTTACGAACTTTTGATACTGCAAAGGTGATGCACCCCGTCTTCATCTCATACAATTTACCGCCACGAGCCAATAATATATGCACAAAATTTTTGTTTAGCCCACACAACCAGATGACATTTTAAGAGTTGGCCCACCCCTTCTCTCCGTCACTCACCTTCCAAAATCCACCAGCGCAACTTGGCAGGATTTTACGGCTAATGTTTTTCATAGACCGTTTGGCAACATTAACGCGCCTGTTGGCGTCCTGGCAGAATTGATCCACCCGCTCCACACCAAGGTTATCATAGTTAACAAAAACTACGAAAATAATTTCAACTGGAATTGAAAAAATAAATCTTTTTTGTCAATGAATAAAATAAAAATGACATTTTTTTTTTTTAAGATAAGTGACTAAATCTACTGTATCAAACTGTAATTATAACAAAAAATGTCCTTCATTTAAATTTTTGTCAATTAGGTTTCTGGGTTAATTTTAAATAGTATTACTTTGGTTTTACTGTACAGATTTTCCGAAAAAAGGTCAGTCCTTTGGCAATTGTGTTTCACTATCTTACAATACTCAACGTGAGATTTTTTTTTAACTTCCACTCGACAAATACTCCTTATGTTAAACAAAAAAAAAAAATCTACAACCAAAACTGAAATAGATAAGAACTCAACTAAAACAAATCAATGTAAGTAGCTTAAGACTCTTGATGGCAGATCTGATTTATTTCCATAAAAGTATAATTCATTCCACTGAAGTCCATCTTCTGCCTTTTGAAAACGTCACAGCAGAGGAAAGATGAAAATGTTAAAGCGATTAGGCCAGGCCGGCGGGGAGGGGCGGCGCACCGCACCGCTAGAATGCCCCTGAACTACTTTGGTTACACAAACTTTGTTTTCGCCGCAAACGCATCATCCCGCCGCCTGCCATCTGCCGCCGAAGAATCTGTTTCACTCGATGAGCCGGGCCCAGCCTTTATTGGTCCTAATGGCACTATCAGCTGAGCCGCCAAACCCAATTACCTTTTAAAAAGGGAGGCCACCCCGGCTAATCATGGCTGCCTAACCTGATTTCCCTGTGATGAAGAGACGGGATAAAGAGCAGTTAATGGAGGGAGAATGATCTCACAAATACAAAAAACTCAATTCATTTCTCCGGGAGAGCAATCTGTCCGATTCAGGAGTAATGGAGTGGAGATTCATTAGTCCTCGGGCCTGAGTCGTCGCACCGGCGTCCCCCTTATCAAGAGAATAACAAAAGAACATCACTTGTACTCTTGTTATGGACGCCGTATGGATGGATATCGATGGATTTGCGACGGCTAGTTTCCTGAAACAATGGCGCTAGCTCATCATTGAAATGACAGCATTTACTCCCACTTGCTAGCAGCTCTTTATTAATGAAGTCGGGAAGTAATGATCAGTCAACGACGACCATTTTAGTGCTAAAAGAGTCCATTTGTTAAAACGGACCTCTGCGCCTCTAAATGTGATTTTAACCACCAAACTAGTGGCGGGAGTACGTACATGCAGTTTACTTGCTGTGACCTGTGAACTGCTTATTTTTCCAAATCAATCACAATTCTGTTCAGTCACCCAACATTCATGTTTCCTCGTTTTGTGACTTGGGTTTCTAACTACGTTCCACCTTTTTACAGCATCGTTGGCTTTATGGCTGACGTATTAGACGAAATGGTCATCATAGCTGTACCACTGGTTGGTTGGGATGTCACTCACTGTGTTTGTGTTGTCAGATAAACAATGGTTTCCGGTAGTATTGAGTTTATTTTTGCAAGGTCAGAGTTAAGATTATTAGGCCAAAATGCAATTTAGCCTATTTAAAAGTACATCTAGTTCTAATCTTTGATTTTTGTGCAATATTAGAAATGCTGAATGTAAATGTTTATATTATTTTCTTTGGTGATCTTTGTTTTTGATGAAAGAGACAAGTTGAGCGACGCATTGCAATCAGTCATTTATTAATGTGTTTTGCAACTTAGAAAATGCTTTTTTATACTCGTCACATGCGTTAGCTATCTCTCTGAGACTCTCACGCGGTTTGGCCATATGTAAAGCCACTGTTGGCTTGTCGCTCTCTGATAATGTATCATTGGACAAAATGAACGCCAAAATAAATACTCTGGAAACTCACTCCAAATCATATTAGAATTTCCATTTATAACACTATAGTTTGATTATAAAAGTGACATGAATATTAGCCAGTTAAGCTTCATCACATGCACGGTGCAATGTAATACGATGTATTTCTTTTGAAAGAGAGTATTTATAGAACATCTGTGAGCTTTTCACCACACTGTTGTAGTGGCGCACATGAATGGCCACCAGTTAAGACTTGCGAAGGGCAACCGGTCATTGACTGTTCCCAGTGAATCCGCACACCCAGTCCTGGACCAGATATGATCCAGAGAACCCGGTGTAGATGGGGCCAAGGGCCATGGACAGGTTTCGCAGACGGACATTAAGGCCAAAGCCAGAGTTAAAATCCTATTAGTTTGAGTTGGGAATCGGATTATCGTCGTCGAGAATCACTCGTCTGGCAACTAGGGTCTAATTTACGCCAATCAATGGCAATTATTGAGGGGAAGGGAGCCCCTATTAGAGAGCCTCATCCACTTAGTCTAATGAATGGGGAAGATTCAATCTCGGGCTGTGGAGACGCAGCGGAGAACTGCGGCTGAATGCGACTTGCAGCAGCCTGGAGTTGAGCTGCTGTTATTTATCAATGAGGCTCAAAGTCATGACACAGAATGAAATAATACCAATAATATATCATTTAAGTCTGACAGTCAACCCACCACATCCATCTTAAGTTAGGGAAACCCTGGTTTAGGGGCGATGTCAAAGTACTGTAGCACATTGTTGCATATTTCATACTTGATAAAAATAAGTGTGCTAGCTTGAGTGCTGTACACAGCATATTCACATTGTTTTTAAAATTGGCTTATGTGCAGAATGTTTGAAATAAATTAGTTTTTCACATCAAAAATGTGCAATGGCAGCCATCCACCAGATTGATGTTGATCTCTACTCCTACACTGCCCTCTACTGTTAAGTGGCAATTTAGGTCCGGAAGTCTTTTGGGTATCTCTCAAGATCAGATATGGAATGCAAGTTTTAATTTTACACGTTTTTTTTTTTAAATCCAAATAAAGCTGATTTTAGCGGAAAAAAACATGAAAGTGCACAAATATGTTTCAATTAGCTCTTGCCATGTGACCATAATGATTTTCTTCGAGTGTATTGATTGTCACACTATCGCCGTAATCTATCTCAATAAAAAAAATATTGTGATTTATCATGTTTCTTCAAGTAACAGTATTGCCACTTTCTGATACGAACCAAGTTCATACAAATTTAATTTCTTTCTATGGACGATTTGTAATACGCCAATCGGACATCTTTTCATCAGACTATTATTTTATAGCGGTTAAATTATCTTCAAAATTCAAAGAACGATTTTTTAAAATGTAATTTGTTGTGATGTAATGATGATGGTTTTGGTTTTGTGATGTAATGTTGATGGTTTTCTTCCAATGTATCAATAATTGAATAATTGCCATATCATGATGATGTTATGAGTGGATGATCATATTGTTTTCTTCAGTATAATACTGAAGGTTTTTGATTAACCTTACATAAACATATGTACTTTTGACATATTGACTTGTCAGTACACATATATTTAAATAATAAGTTACCTTAGATGATATGTTTAGATATGATTATGTACATTGTATTTATCTATTGTATAAATTTGATGAAAAGATGGCATCTTTTGCGAAAATGGAATAATGCACATATATGTGGGGAATTCCATTGTCTTGAATGATGCTTTGAAGGTTTAAGATTCTTCCAGGTAAGGTAAGATACACTCATGTTGTTTTTCTTAGGTTGGGTTAGGTTTCATTTCTGAATGTACAAAAACAAAAAATAATAAAACTGAAACTGAGAGTAATCTGACATCCACTTTTATATATTGGAAATGGTTTGTGGTTAACACCCCTAACATCATTGTGCTTGAGCCTATGTGGTTAATGAAAAAAAATCCCCTTTTCACGTTCCCTTTTCAAGATGGTTGTTCAAAAACAAAGCGACCCCGATCTTCATTACTCACTGTGGGTACTGTGCCTAGATTTACTGTTAATATCGTGTAAATGCATGCCATTTCCCCTACAGACAGTCACATCACGTTAAAGTAATATTGAAACTACTTTTCGGGCAATGTCACCCAAAACCACAATTAACTTATACACTGAACACTCATGAGAGGCCAACAATTAAGATAAAAAAAAAAAATGAAATTGCGATGATCACACCTGGCAAACAGGTTCACTAGTGGAGGTTTTAATCTGTGCTTGGGCCTGCTGTAGCATTTCCAGGTTTTCTGGTGCTTGTGTGGGTTCCCTTTGGGTACTCTGGCTTACAACTTCATTCCACTAGGTTAAATAGAACCTATACAAGAAGTACCACAAGGGTCTGTGCTAAATCCACTATTTCAATGGCAAAACTCTCACGCTTACATCATTACAGACATTCCTCAAAATTGGCAGTCATGGAAAAGATACAGCTTTCATTTCTGTACATTTTTGACTTGTTCTTTATTGTTAATTTTTTTTTTGAACATCAACAAATTAAGCACATTCAGATAGCGTTTTCAGACCCCCCTTTGTCTACCACGTGTGAAAAAAATGTCTACACTTCTAAATACAGTAATCAATCGTTTATCGTGGATAATTGGTTTCAAAAACCATCCACGATAAGTGAAATCCGCGAAGTACGGTCACCAACGAGAAGTACTGGGCAGGCTAAGGAGTTAGCGGAAATATGCTAATTCGCGATCGTGCTAACTCGTGAAAACAGACTTCTGAAGGAATGTAAACGAACATTTGGAGCAATACTACATTGTCCTAAAGGTTAGACACGTTTCCTCAATTTAGAAGTTTTATTTTGACTTTTAAACGTTTTTTTAATTTTGAAAAAAAAAAATCCGCGATGTAGTGAAGCCGCGATAAACGAAACACGAAGTAGCGAGGGATCACTATACTGTTGCATGTTGTATATGTACACATTGCTGTTGCTCTCTCTTCAATAATTTGTTCTTTTGTTGTTGAAGTTTTTGTACATTTTAGTATGACGATACCACGTTGTACTAAATAACAGATGTGTGATATTTTGTCTATAATTCAAAATATTTGCTTGCCACATTCTGGTTAGGGAGTGCACGGCTTCCTGAACCCTCCCTCCATCACTTCGGTAGCCCTTCCCTGTGGAGCCAAGCTCTTTGAGTTGGATTGTGGCGTGCCAACCTTGACCGCTGGACGGGTAAGGAAGAAATCATCTATAATATGTACATATATAAAGATTTTAAGACACAAACAAAACGTGTACAGTTCGGCAAGGTGTCGTAATTGAACCCTCGGCAGTTTAGTTAATCGAGACCGAGAATGAAGCGTCTGCCATTAAATTAGGCCGTGTGGCTTTTTTGACTCAACGCAATAAATGTATGACTGTAAACTACAAGAATTAAAGGCTTCAGTAGATTTCATGAAATATTTTTTATCATTAGCGCAATGTCGACGTCATGCTAACGTGGCTAGCTAATCAATTAGCATCGGCATGTTCGCCCATTAAGCATTAGCATTATTGTGAGCATAATATGCGCGTTAACTACTTCTAGAATTCTGAAGAGATGTAAAGTACTAAAGTGAAGTCACTTAGTAGTTTAAAACTAAAGTAAAGTCACTTAGTAGTTTAAAACTTTTGTAATTTCTTAACATCACATCAGTTGGCTAACTGACTGTGGTTAAATGTCATCATATGCTGAAACCTGTTTAGCTAAATGTATTGTTATTGTGTTTTTTGTGCTTATTACTGTGGACGTTTTTTTAAAAAAACATTTTTATTTTGTTATCTCAACTTGCAGATTTTTTGCTCCTGGACACCCTTTTGACGGTCCACAAGCTGGTCTCAAATGGCCCTCTTTGCAAGAAAGCCAAAAGCCAATTTCTTTAAAAACAGTAAGTTACATCCTTATGAGTTCCACAGAGTTTCTAGAAGTATCCTCAAATTAGCAATTTAAAATAAATACTGTTATCTGCCTTCTTTTTTCTCCCCTAACACCCGAAGATGCTGCTGGAGAAAAAGAGTTGATCAACAGGTACCGAAGTGGTCATACCCATGCAGTGTCTTTGCTGCATCAGCTGGCCCAGACAGTTCCGTTCCACCTGGAATTCAAGGAGACTGTGACCACCGGTGCAATTGATTATTTTTTTGTATTATGAATAGCTGATTTTTTTTGTGTGTATCTGTAAATCCCAACTGTGCCACTTGAAATCATGAAAATGGAAATGTTTCACTTGAAATAATAATAATAATATACGATAAACTCAAGCTTTCTTGACCTTTCTGACTTTTTAGGCAACGTAAGTGGATTTCTCTTTGCCTTTTGCGTGCTGGTTGACGGTGTCCAGTACAAGACAGGCATGGGGACGACAAAGAAGGTGGCTCGGCTTAAAGCGGCGGAGCTGGCTCTTGAGGACCTGCTGCCAACATTGGAAGAGAAGGCTGACCTACCCAAAATATCAAGTCAGGCCATTTTTTTATTTCCGCCTTATTATAAATAAGTGATAATAGTCAAAGCTGTAAAAGAAGCTGCCCTGTTTTGAGTATTTCTCCTCCTGCTCCCCTTTCAGCTTTCACGCCATCTCTACCAGTTATAGAGGAGTCTTCCCAGTCAGAGATCCAAGCCTACACATTTATTCATGGTAGTCCGGCATTTTTTTATGTGCCACTTCTCTTTTCACAAATTTATGATGGGATGCTTTTGACATTGAGGCAATTACATTTTCTCAGGCATTTCACATACTTTTATTTATGTCACTCAACAGAGAGGAAGACTTCCACCAACCTCCAGATACCAAATGCCGTCAAGAATCAACTCAGCAAGTTGATAAACAACCAACCGCAGTTGTTCGCCTGCGCCGCCACCGTCGCGGCATTCGTCATTCAGACTTGTGAGTGCCGTGGGCATTTACGTTCTAAGCTATTATGCAGATAGGATTTGAGTTCAAGATTGCAGCCGAATTTTATTTCTACTTTCCTATTTGAGCTTAATTAAAGGAGGAGAGGGTTACTGTATTGGTAAAAAGGAGAGAGGAAAACGACTTGGTTGTATCAATTAAAGTGGAGGTCACTATTTGAGTAAATACACTTGTTTGCAAATAAATTAAGGATGTAATGCCGCACTTTCTTTACTGCCTTTTTCATTTTCTCTCTGTAGCCGACGGATTTGAGGTGGTAGCCATCGGCACTGGCAACTGCAGCGCCGGGCGCAGCACGTCCGTAGATGGACGCGTTGTGCACGACTCGCACGCGGTTGTTACTGCCAGGAGGTGCCTCATGAGATTCCTCTACCAGCACCTGCTGATGTTCTTCAGCAAAACCACGCAACTGGTAGAGAACTCCATCTTCCAGCACAACAATAACAACAACCACCTTCTCAGCCTGAAGAGCGGCATCACGCTCCACCTCTACATCAACCAGGTTCCCACAGGCGCCGCTCAAATACCCTCCAAACTGTAAGTAGTCACTGAATAACCGCTACTTGTAAATGGGATTTAATGCACGCGTTGTACTTTGATGTATTTGCAGGTCCCTGAACCCTCGTTGCATATCCACATTACAGATGAATAATGAGATGGGCCTGCATGTTTCGGTTGAGGGCAAGGTGAGTACTTTCACTCTCTGAAAATGATCGTGTACATTTGATCAGTTAACAATGCACTCCGCAAGTGTTTGGTTTAAGAAATTCAGCTGTACTCAAACAAACATGAGCCTTTCCCAAACGGCTACTGACACGCTTCCTTTTTCAGGTGTTCTCGATTTTCTCCACCGCCCTCGAGCCCACCAGCACCAAAATGGTGACTGTGTCTCCCGTGGACAAGATTACTCAGTGGCAAGTATTGGGCTACCAGGGAGCCTTGCTGAGCCACTTCATCGAGCCAGTCTACGTCAGGAGTATCCTCATAGGCAAGTGGATGCTCTATTGAAGGTTCTCATCATCATCCATCATCACCTCATCTCACAAATCTCTCCAGGGGACTTGGGTGGCGGGGACATCCACGGCATGGAGATGACAGTGAACCGCCGCACGGAGGGCATCACCGCGCAGCTGCCCATGTTCTACTGCATGATGAGGCCTCTCATCTGCACCGTGCCCTCCGTGGCCAGCGGCAGCCCTGACAACGGCCTGGTGACCTATAGTTTCAACTGGAGCGAAAGTGATCCCTCCATCGAGGTGGTGGACGGTCTGATTGGCAAGACCACGGTCGGGTAAGCGCGATATCATATTAATTATATTTTTTATTTTTTTCCTCATGCTTTGCCACACGCTGCTTCGAGCATGCTATCATGCAATAGATTTTATTCATGGGAACAGATGATTTCCAAATGAGAAGGTGACGGATATTACAGCGCAGCTTGTGCTCTGTAAAGATTTGCCTGTGCGGTACTTGTGTGCTCTTTTGTTCCTGTGATGTCTAAATAGTTTGAACAGTGATGCAATGTCTAAAAAAAATTGAATAGGTCTCCTTTCAAGAGTGGACCTGCTCTGGCAAGCCGTCTGTGCAAAGCAGCGATGCTGCACCGTTTCAAGTTGGTTGCCAAAGAGGCCAACCGGCAGGACTTGCTTGCCACAAGTTCATACAGAGAAGCCAAGGTACGCCTGAACAGCCTTTCGTCTTTTTCATCCATTACAGTGTTACAATGTTTTACAGACACAACCTTTTTTTTTTTTTTTTTGCACAGTACAAAGTAATCCATTCATATTCTATCCTGTGAGCAGAAACCCATCCATGCTGACCTAAAATACGAGATGGCTTTAAAATTAGAACAGCTGTGTTCTTCCCCGCTTGAATATTCAGCTTTCAATTTCCACTGCTTTCAATTTTCACTGAAGTAATTATATGTTTTTGTCCATACAGAGGGCGGCGAAAGCTTATCAGGAGGCCAAGACGATTCTGAGGACCTACCTGAAGCAGCAAGGCTTCGGTTCCTGGCCCGACAAGAACATGGTCAGTGATGACTTCAATATGTAGCTCTCTATACATAAAGGATTAGAGTCAGAATGAAGAAATATTCGTTTCTTGTTGAGCACTTTGATTTGCATAGGTCTTTATGCTCAAATACCTTAAAGTAAGAACCCCAAACACATAATACATTGGTAGCAGTTGTTTGCAGTTTGTCAAATTGCATGCAAGGCTTCTTTAGGTTGTAAAATCAGCACATGCACTTGTTAAATATTTCTGTTGCTGGGGGAAAATAAGTTATTCTTTCCAAGGTGTGTAATAATAATGGCCTGTACTTTTTAAGTTTTTATTATTTAAGTTTTGTATTGCCATATGAGCAAGGCTGGTGTCTCAAGATTTGAGCCATAGAAATGTTTCAACCCCTGTAAAACACCATGGAAGCTGAACTGTTGGAATTGCAGTATTATGTTTCATTTCATTCCAAAGTGTTAGACAATTTGAAAAACATAAATGTCAGTTAAAATGTTTACTACATGTAGTTTTGTAGTTGGGGAAAAAAAACTGCCGTTTCATGCGTGAATACAGCAAATGGAACTTAACACCAGGCCTTTTTTCAGTATGTCTTGAAAAAAATGGATAAAACTTTTTTTCCCTCCTTATTTTTGTTGTTTATGTCAATAATTTCCACCACCTGCATACTTTTCACACTTCAAAATATTGGATTTTTATCCCATATGACCCACTTGTCATGGTCCCATGAGTTCAAGAAAGAGGCCTGATAAAGTTGTCTTACATTTGGTTTCCTTCAGCAGCAAACACGCACGTGCACACACTTAACACACACACACGGGCGCACACACACACACACACACACACACACACACACACACACAACCCCCATCTGACGACCACTTCGGTCTTTGATTTGTTTAGTTTGTGTTGAGGAAGCATGCAGGAAACATACTTTGGTTTCCTGTATGTTTGTTAGTAAGAGACATTGACTTGACTTTTCTCATATCATGGACATGTGAAAGTATGTGAACTGCAACTAACGACGAGTCCGACGTCAGCGGCGTTGTTTACACAAAGAACAAAGAATGCGATGGATTTAATGATTTGGAGTGACAGAGATGGTTTGATAAACGTGTTCTTTATGTTAGTTATTTGAATCACTGTTAATGTTACGTCAGGCCCGTTCTCAACTCATCGTTTGTGTTTGTCACGTTAGCATACCGTATCGTTTAGCCTGTTGTTGCTGGTTCATGTCTGTTGGTGTTGGATTTTGTCAGTTCAATTTCCCCCAAAAGTGCGACTTATACTCCGATGCGACTTATATATGTTTCCCCCCCCCCCCCATTGTGCATTTTATGGCTGGTGCGACTTGTACTCTGGTGCAACTTATAGTCCAAAAAATACGGTACTTGGTACTTGATTTTAAAAAAATATATATATATATTTGTGCAATATACAAGCCTTTAAAAAGTCATTTTGCCCTACCATGCCCCCCCACGAGTGCCCTCTACCAATTTGAGGTTTAACATAAACCTGCTTTTTACTATGTACTCTTCGATCTGCTTCAAGCCGCTGTTTTACAATTGAACTAGCATCACCTACACCGAGACGCTATGAAGATGTATTTTTGTAATATTCACATTGTAAACTGACTTTTCCATCACTGTGCAAATTATCCCATGTTATGTCTTTTCTGAGATCATAAGTCATAGAGACTTGCAGACCTGCCTACGCAACCATGGGAATGTACGGAATCCCGCAATGACTTCACAATGACTTTGATATGACTGCATTTTCCATCTTTGTTTTAATGAGCAGCCTGACAAGTCGATCTACTCTAAATGTTGACAGCGATCACCCTCCTACAGGGGCGACGTGTCAGTCCTTCTCCCACATTGCTTTCATAGCTGCTAATGAGTGTGGAAATTTATCACAATCATCTTTAGTTCTTTTGGATTTCTAATTCTTTAAAAAAAACTCATTCCAATAATTTCAACACAAGTTTTTTGAGACTGTATTTATTAAGTTACAGGTTCATGTACATACAATCAACCAGAGTTTTAAATAACAATAAATATATAAATAGGGCTTTACGTAAGTGTACATCAAGCGTGAACACAATCTCTTTCACACAGAGTCCAGTCTGATACTACCGCCAAAGTTGTTAAATTGACAAGTATACAGTACTTCAACCCTCCCCCAGGTAAAATGCTGCTGTTTTAATCACGGTAGTGACAAAATGACTCGAGTTACACCCATTAAATTGAAATAAATCAGTGGTGAAAACATTCATAGCTCAAAAGTGTAGTCATATGGCTATAAATAAAACAGTGTTAAAAAATAGATATGGAATACATTACATTAAGTTCTGTTGGTCCAAATTTTGGACTGCGTTCAAGAAAATTGGCTGGTTTGTGATCGCTGGAATCGATCTTCCGTGTCACCGTGCTTCCCGTCTAAAGACGTGGCCGTAGTTGACTTACAAGGAGGCCACGTTTTTCAGAAGCTGAAGCACCGACTCCATTTTGTCAAGAAATTTGCTCAACGGCATTTTCGGCCAGCGCTCGCAGGCACACTGGCTAGAATTGGTCAGTGGCTATCGAAAAGGAAAAACAAGCACGTTTGAGCACTGTCGTCCTTTTCACAACTTTGAATACGCGACGCAATACTCACGTGACTCTCCTTCCACTCGTCCATGGTAATGTTCAGAAATTCCACAGCATCGTCAATGTAATCATGAGGGCCCTCGCACTCCTTTCGTATTTTTCCGTCGAGTTCTTTCAAACAGCAGTTCAGTGCAGTTGTCATGCAAAGTCTCTGTGTGCACGAGCGACAGAAAAATGATCATTTTAAATTTGCTTTTAGTGTGAGGCGACAGCACTTGTTGCGCTCACTTCCTGTGTGAGACGACCTCAAGTGCGGTTTACACAAGTCTACAATATATTAACCACTTTGAGACAGGGGGGAACCTAGTGACCTTGTTATCCCTCCCAGCCTTATTTTCACACACATACAGTTTTTTACAGATGACGGCGTCATTTCCAAGAGTCCAACCTTACCTTCACATTTGTGGGCGCGTAGAATGTCGAGTTTGAGGGCTGCGTGGACAGAAAGAAATGCCATTATTTATTGTAGGTCATACTTAGGCTAAAGAACACCCATGAATTAAGACTCACGCATTTGAGATTGCGTATATAGGAAATCTTGGCGTCCCGCAAAGGCAGAGAATTTGCTAGCAGGTTTGCAGAGATTATGCAAATCCAGAAGAAAGTCATCGGAAGGTTCTCCATGGTGGTCTTGAAGGATTGCTGAAGAGAAAAGGCTCTTGGTGTTGTGTTATGGGTTCTCCTGTGCTGAGTTCAATTTATATAGCAGTGGGGCTGGGAAGGGTGGGCTTGATAGGTAGCCCACCGCATACAATGTTGTGTTTTTTCCTATAGTCTTGGGATTTTTTGTTTGATGCACCAACAAGGGGGAAAAAAAACAAACCATGTGACCTCTTGAAACTTTGTGTGAAAGTAGGTTGGTGGTCCTTAGTTTGTGGTCAACAAACATTTCTCTTATCAATCACTGACACCACTTACTGAACAGGGAAGATCAGAGTTAGTGTGATCATCCAGAGGGGGGGGAATCAAAAATTACCTAAAGTGGTAATGCAAAAAAGTGGTCATGATACAATAAAGAAGTATTGAGAACAAAAAGGTAATACAGAAAGAACTAGATGTCACCTTATGAGATTCGATGTAATACAAGAAAAGAAATTGTAATCTTATGAGAATGAAGATAAAACAATACGGAAGAAAAGCCGTAATCTAAGTATAAAGCAGTTAAACAATAAAAAACGCAACTAAATTTGAGATTAAAGTCATAATAATACAAGGCTGTAAAAGAATTGAGTCATAAGTCCCTGGTGTTGAAATATTAGGAGAATAAAGATGTAATTTTACAAGTGATATTAAAAGAATAAATTGATAATACACTGCAAAAGTTGTAATTTTTAAAAAATAAGGTTGCCATAATACAATAGTCAAATATTTGCTGAAATCACACACAAATGAAGTCAGTGCAAGAAATGCATTTGTAATCTTTTGAGAATAGTCATAACACAACAAACGTGGTCATGCAACAGATTCAAAAAAACAAAAATAGGAATCACTTCATTGTCTTTCATCCTCCATTTATTGGAACGCGATTCTCAAGGTGGTGGTGGCTTTGCGTCATTGGCAGAGCGTAGGGATTTCCCCATTTGTAAGTGAAAGTAAGTTGGAACAATCGTCAGCGGTGACATCTCGTAATGACCAGAGAGTGACTACCTGAACTTATTGGACCAAAATGTTTCCAATAATTAAGCGCTAGTTTCATGTTAGGTCACAAAGCGTTGGGTTTCCTCAAACATTTTCATCAAAATGTCCACTCAACCAAAATGTGCTCCACCTACTCTCCAAATATGATAAGAGAACTCATCTAAAACTGCTTGTAAAACCCTTGCAATGCGTGTGAAAACATCTGTGTTCTCAGATGTCAAGTAAACCTCAGTAAAGTCTTAGTGGTAAAATCCCCTGGTAATGTCACCTGGTGATACCTGACCAATGCGACACCTGCCTGCTGGAAAATAGCAGCTGTCATTGTGCAAACTCATTTCCCCCTACATTAATGATATATTTTTGAATGTAAAACTTCTCCACCCCAGTGATCAGAAGAGATCTGTTAATCCACTAAATGTCTCTTCCCACTCAGAAAATTTTAGTTGCAGCAATTTTGGAACCATTCTTACGCTGGACTCAAAACATGTTGATTGCTAACATAAATTTTACAATGCAAACTCATTTAAAGCGATGGAATTTTAGAAAAAGAAAACTTACTGACCCTAACCCTCGGTTCATAAATCTTATATTAGCATTTTGCAGATTCTATTCTATTATGTTCGAGGGCAGCGGGCACGTAATCTTTGCACGGCAGACGGAGTACACCCTGAGGTGGTCGCCAGCTAATCGCAGGGCACGTACAGACGAACAACCATTCACGCTCACAATCGCACTTCCGGGCAATTTGGAGTGGTCAATCGGCATGTAACGGATTTTAGTGACATTGTAAAAGGTTCACATTAAGAATACATGTTCTTTTCATATAATGCAGTAAGGCCTGCCGCGACCAGCAAAAATCCACAAGTACTTAACCCATGGCAGGAAAGGATTCTGTAAATGAACCTTGAAGTCATTGCAACTGTTCATTGTTAGCAAAATGCCAGTAGAGGGCGCCAAAGCAGTACTGTTATTACATACACTATATGTATGGTTGCCTTTCCTGGTCATGTTGCTATTTGCTACAACAGGGGTTTTCAACTGCTTTTGTCCAAAGGACCACCATTATAACCAAGAAGCAACTTGAGGACCTCTGCTTTGGCGGAATATTTTATTTTGCACCAAAGGAGGATAGACCTAGACAGGCTATTTACCGTAATTTTCGGACTATAAACAGCACTGGACTATAAGCTGCGCCAGCTAAAATTCCGGTATATTTTAGTTTTTTTCTTGTATGAGCCGCACTCTCCCCCATAATGGCGGTTTGTGTATAAAAGCTTCCTTTCAGTAATGTCCGTCTTGATCTCATTCTGTCTCTTCTTTGTGTGAATTATACGGCAGTATTTGCCTGGCGGATGGACATGCGATCAACACACCACTTTTCTCCCCAGTGACCGTGTCACATATACCGCCCAGCAAAGCGGTGCCGCACAACAGCGGTCCACAGCCTTTTTACGAGTGTATAAAAGTGATCATGTAATCACAAAAATCACGGAAAAAATCCTATATAAGCCGCACCCGACTATAAGCCGCAGGGTTAAAAATTTGAGAAAAAAGTTGTGTTTTATAATCCAAAATTTACGGTATTTGCATCTATGTATGTATGTCTATTTTAGGAATCTCAGCTAAATTTGCCAAAAATTGGATGGGTAAATGATTCACAAATTTTGCTGGAAATTCAATTATGTCTAAATAATAACTCAATTTTATTTTTAAATATGTTACAATTATTTTCCATTTCCAATTTTGCGGACCACCTGCAATACCACTACAGCCCAGTAGAAGGCCCCAGACCACCCATTGACAATAGTTGTGCTACAAAGTCAATCTCTTAGTTTTTGCTGTTCTGCCATAGTTATTTATGATAAACAACAATAAATAACCAGCCAGGTATTTCCATTGAAAGGCAATAAGGACTTCTGTCAATTGTATTTCCAAACCAATACATCATGAATGAATAATCACATTTGTAAGCATGATTGTCAAAAATCTTAATTTTTATTTCATATAAATAGTTCATTAAATAGTAATAAAAAACAACCGTCTGCCTTTATACATAGTATAAATTACATCAGACACCATTGTAGAATCTCACATTTAAATAATGTAACTTTTGACATGAAGAAAACCAAATGTAAAGTTCACCATAAAGCAGCTATTTAAAATTGTCTTTTTAAAATAATAAATAAATATGTTAAATAAATAGGCCACATCTTGTTTTGGGCATCTTCTCAGCATAGTGTCTTTTTTTTCCCCCCCTGAACTCGAACTTCCTGTCTGCTCAGTTGGCACTCAGTCTGCTGATAGCCTAAAGGGAGACATCGAAACATTTTCATCAATTTCATGTCAAAATTGCAATTAAAAGCACATGATTCATTTAAATTAAAAGTGCCAGTTATTTTGACATCATGGGATAATAAACTGCATGTGAAATGTAGGTATTATATTTGGCCACTTGAGGGTTGCCGTCTTCACATTCTCTCGCGTGGTAGCTGTGAAGATGTGTGTGGCTTTAAAAGGCGGAGCTTGACCTTGTGAGTGACGTGCATCAGAAAATGAGGATGGTTGGTTGTTGTGAGCTGTGAATGTTTGTGTATTTTTTTTTTTATTACAGCACTGACGCCTGTGTCTATCCTTCACAGTATGAGCATGCATTCCAATTATTGAATTAGCGTCCTAATTTTCCATTAGCATCTGTTGGCGACTTTTGACATGACTTGTGCTTTATTTGGTTTTAGGTTGTGAAATAATCACAAAATTTGGCCATTTGGTCTTTCATGAACATTTTTCTGTTGGCTCACCGCCAACGCACCCATTTCCATGTAATTATAACGTGTGGAAAACGGATAGCTGTGAAGCTTCAAAGCAGAGAATTTGTATCAATCTTTTAATTCCCAAATGGAATTATTTGAAAAATCATTTTAGCCCTACCCTCAGACTCTTCGACAGGTATCCTGCAAAATTGACGTAAAACGATAGCACCTGTTCACGCTGAATGGGAAAAAGGTGCTGCTTTTCTTTCAAGTCGATCATTTACCATTTGAATGAGAGACTCGAGTCTGCTGACAAACTCCCGAGGGGTCGCCTTCGGATACGAATCGCACATTTCGCAGGTGGACTAAAAGAAACAATTAGGTAGACTGCTTTAACTTCATCAAATAGGACAGACTTTATTATTAGGAATCATTAAATGTAGATGAGAAAATGACTTCCTTACCACGCTCTTTCCTGATTCACAAAAGTCCAGACCTCTTTCCTGAAAGACAATTGATTTTTATAGTTAAATTACACTGCCCTGCAACGCTAACTTCTTCCTTGACCTCTACTCACAGTGATTGGATGCTTAAGGCTCCGGTAAAGTTTGTTTTGGTTTCTTTCCGTCATGTCCAAGTGCACATGCAAGCTGGCCCGGAAGCATCGCAACGCTGACAGACAGCAACAGTCCTATCAAAAAAAACAACAACAAAAATACAAGAATCTTACTAATAAAAGTGACTGACTCATAATAAATTGAAATAAATCTTGTTCTAGAGATTTTATGGTTTTGCTTCCAAATTTAAGAAATGTATACCAGACAAAAATACAACCTGCCAAAAATAATGTAGTCCTTATATTCAAATTGACCACAGAGAGATCAAGTGTGCCGCAAACCAATTAATTGATCAAAAATAATCAATAATGTGTATGATAAATTATTTACTACAGGCGGCACGGAGGAGCACTGGTTAGCAAGTCTGCTACACAGTTCAGAGTGTGTGGGTTCGATTCCACCTCTGGCCCTCCCTATGTGGAGTTTGCATGTTCTCCCCGTGCCAGCGTGGGTTTTCTCCGAGGACTCCGCTTTCCTCCCACTTCCCAAAAACATGCACGGTAGACTGACTCCAAATTGCCCATAGTGCGGTTGTTCATCTGTGGCCTGAAACTCGGTTCAGGGTATCCCCTGCCTACGGTCCAATGACTGCTGGGATTGGCTCCGGCACTCTATTTACTACAACTTTTCTATTACCCATCTTGTATGTATGTACGGCAGCGACATATAGTGACCAACTGAATTCTTCAATGCTCATCCATTAGATTAGAGGGTACAGCTAATCTGGCTACTCTGTTGGTAAATCTCAACAAGAGCACATTTGCTTACTCATCACATTTTGATACCAAGAGAGAGTGAGGTTCAATCGCGGAAGTGTAAAAAAGAAACCACACAACAGGAAGCGACTTGAGTTGCAGATGTCTGACGAGAACAAACAAGCATTACGAGTCATACTTTAAAATTTTTAAAAATAAAGTCATGTTGTATTAGTAAGTTCTTCTTTAGTTGGAATAGTTTCTTAATAAAATGTATACAAATTAAAACACAATATTGTTTACGCAAAGAAATTATACTCAAATCCACCAAATCAATTAAAATAAAATAGATAAAATATCTAATAAATAAAGCAAGTGTATTTTGTCATAATCTTAGTAGTTACAGTATGTTACGACTACAGTTTTAATAAAAGGTAAAAAAGTAAACTATATGAAAATAAATATATATATATGTCCCAATAATTTGACAGATTGCATTGGCACCCTGTTTCAGTGTTTTACTTTGCTCAAGTAAATATTAAATGATGATAAAATTTAAATTAAATCATTAAAAAAGAAGTTATATTCCCACCTCAATAGCATGTGTGAAATGTAAGATAGAAAAATAGTAATAATCATAATACAATAATACTCTTGCAGCTATATTAATTTCAAGAATCGCATTCTGCTGCATTGACACCGATCATCTTTTGTGCTAAACTACTTTTAGGAAAAAGAACTGAAAAGTGTTAATGCTTTAATTTTTTTGTACTTTTCAATATCTATTTGCATGACACATCGATTGAGGTTCTCCCACACGCTCAGTCAAGGGCGATAAGGGTGAACGCAAAGCTGACTAACCGACCGCAACTATTAAAAGCGGCCACAGCCCAAATGTACGATATTAAGACTTACCTCAATATTCTGCGGCGGTGTGTTCAGAAGGAGATCTTTGCGCTGTAAAACACAAACAATGTGTTATTTCCTCCCTTGGCAAAAGTATTCGCACTCTGTACTTAAGGTAGATCAATTTGCAAAATCCAACAAAGCTAGCTAGTCAAATGTTTGTGCCCCAAAATGCTAAACTAGCTAATGATTAAAACGATGGGGGGGGTTTATAATTTTTTTTGTTTTTAAGTCCACGAGAGAAACAAATTCAACCAACCATAATGCTCATGAATTAAATACCGGTGCATAAATCGCTTCTTAAAAAAAATTGTCCCCCAAAATGGCATGCTTACCTCTAGCGAGTTTTTGACATCACCAAGTTGCTTTAAGGCTTCAAGCAGTTTTCTCCTCTCCAGTGTCATGCCATCGGCACTGGCCAGAGACGCACAGCAAACGGTGAGAAGGCACAGAAGTATAAGTTTCATTTTAATACACGAGTAAGCAGCAGCAGCTGGCAGGTGGCAGGTTGTTTGTACTTTTTTCTGGAAGTGACTATGGTCATGTCGCTGGCCGTTTTTATATGCATCCTAGGGGACGCAGGAAAACCACCCGTCGAGAGTTGGAACACTGCAGAAACTCGTA
The DNA here is from genome assembly GCF_059516105.1 of Syngnathus floridae. NCBI lineage: Eukaryota > Metazoa > Chordata > Actinopteri > Syngnathiformes > Syngnathidae > Syngnathus > Syngnathus floridae. The sequence continues at coordinate 9,013,028 of NC_142413.1, read as the reverse complement.
TGACTAATGGCTCTTTCTTTTCCACTGGCTGTCACACCGCCGCGTGGTGTCAAGATGCCGTTCGTTTTCGAGCGCAGCAGGAAGAAGTAGGGAGATACCACTTCCCATTCTTGACGCTGTCATCGCACGTTGTAGTGATGATGCCAACCGCAAAGCTGTATACAGAGAATCCCCGTTTGTGTCGGGGGAAGACATTTCACTGCTACGTACATACCTGCAGTAGTGGAAAATAACCCATCACATGATACACAAAAAAACAACTCATCTAAAAGTGTCTTGTGCAGGTGCTTCACGTTTGTGCTCACTGTTGAATTTTGGTCATAATGCATTTGGAATTTACCGGCAAATGTGGAAAACAAGGAAAACGGTGCCAATCTTAAAATTGTGAAACTGAACATGAGAGAGTGGCAACTGTGTTCAAGAGGGAGGCCGGACTAGTTCTTGAACTTGTCTACGTCGTTGTCATATTCATGCAACTGCTTAAGAAAATGCATCAAATGTAAACAAAAAACAATACTTGCGTATCTGTAGGATAAAACTTACTAGCCGTGTAGGTTAAAACGTCGCTGAAATGTAAACACGGATCCTGAGTATACTTGGCCCGCAGGAAGTGGCATGCTAGACTAATTATAAAATTTTAAAAAGCATAAAGCATACATATATGGTATAATGGTGAATGTAATTATCTTTGTCTTAGGTTGTAACGTGTAGAAAAACAAAAATCATTGCTCATTTTAGAAGAACTAATAATCATCCAGGCCTTATTCTCAATACGCTTATTGTTTCACTAATGTCTGTAATACTTTCATGTCACTCGGCATTTGGAAGCTTGTTTGCGGTTTTCTTAAGAAGTCAACTCAACTTTTTATGTTTTGCTAAAAGAAATTCTATGTGAACGTGGTCTGCACTCTCAAGCACTGAACTTGTTTAGACATGAAAAAATAAAATACATATAGGTTAAAAAAAAATGGTGCCGGACGCCAACCACGATCCATCAAAAACTCCATCAGCCATATTATATCAAATTTGTCTATTATTAATAGAACATGTCTCGTTAATGTTGGAAATTCAAAGGATGAGCCCGCATAAACGTCACTGCACAGAGAGGGAAGGATGAAAGTTGCAAGCGAGAGAGATAGTGAGAAGAGAAAGCGAAACGCCCTCTGATGTGCGCTCTCGCTTTGTCAGCACTAAGAGAAAGAAGCGAGTGGGAGTTCCTCTCAAGGGCTCTGGAGTCCCCTTTCCCTTCGTTTACGCATCATAGAAAACTTACTGACCCAATTGCTGTTTTTAGTGTTTCTCAAACTTGTGTCCCCCGAACTTGCAATATTTTTATTTAATAGAAAAGGGGTATTCTAGAGAATAAAGCCATATTTATTTTAAGAAAAATGAAGTCATGAAAAGTTATTTTTACGAGTATATTGTGTAAAATTGTAATTGTTACAAGAACAAATAAATACTATGTCAGGATTAAACGTCCTCATGTCATTTTCCTGATGAAAAAAAGTTTAAATGTTACTAGAGTATTTGTTCATAAGTTGTTATTGACAGAATGCATATTTTTCCAGGGTAAAAAGTTGTAACATGATAATAAATTCATTTTTGTTAAAATACAAGTTGTAGTGTTATCAGATTAAAGTTTTATTTGAGGCAAAAAAGGTGTTACTGAAAAAGATGAATTTTCTCGGGATAAGAAGTCATCGTAATAAATAGCTGCATTTGTGAAACTCACTTAATATGATGTTCTTCGTCGTTAATCGATTAGTTTAATCTCATATTACCACAACTTCATCTTGATAAAAAAAGTTTACTCGTCAAATTACAAATTTTACGACAACAAAATTCATCTTGTAACAATTCCAACTTTTTTTTTTCTTTTTTTTTTAAGAAAACTGCAAGCGCTTGTCTTTGGTGATGCACATGTCAAGGCTGGCATTATGCATTCCAACAATTTGGAGTCAAAATGTTCTGACCTTTAAATGTCATTACAAGTTTTCGAGTGGAAAGTGATGGCTTAGTGGCTCATGTGTGAAACGTGTGAACATGACACACATCAAATGGTTGATAGAGGTATTTGTGATTTTTTTTTTTTCTGCAGATATGGTTGTAACTTGTATTTTAAAATGTGCATCATTCAAACCTTAAGGAACTCAGTGTTTTAGCGGTCTATCACATCGGTAGCGCAAATTCCCCGTCAAATGTTACACACATCAGTTGTTCGGGAGGCTGGAATGCTAAAGGTTCCTGGGGATTTGAATAATGCCCGCGTTTTAAGATACGTGCAACTATATTTGCAGGCTCAGCGAGCACGTAAATCAGATAGGCGCACTCAAAAAAAAACAAAAACATAATGGGTTCAGTAGTTCCAAACAAAACGGGTAAAGACAGCTTCGTTTGAGTTTTTGGTAGTCACATCCCACAGAAAGCCTCCACAGCATCAGAGAGGAAACCATGAAAATCCCCATTCTAATTGATTTGATTTTCTTTTTTTTTTTAAGTCTTGTCTTTCAAAAGTTGCCTTTTTGGTCATCCATTGAATCACCCAGGTGTGGTCCCATTCACGTGATGCCATCACTCCGACCGTGACATAATAAGGTCGCATGGCAAGCCGTTTTCGGTGAAAGGCGAGGGTGCGCTACCTTATTGTAAATGCACAGGAAGCAACTGAAGGAGGGCAGGGGTGGGGGATGTCCGCCTATGTTTAGGAATAACAAATGCACATTGTTTACGTATATTGGTGATACATTTCAAAACTGATGTTTTATGTCATAGTTCTCATAGGAATTAGTCAGAGCATAATTTTCTTTATGAAATTGGAAAGAAATGTTTGTTTTAAAATAATTTTCTTGTCATTTAGTAACTTTGGTGAGGGAGTAGAATAGAAGTTTTTTTTCATATCATATTTATTCAGGGCAAAAAATGTTTTTGAAATTTTTCTTTTCCACAAATTTGATCTCTCATTGTAAAGTTAATACATTCATTTTTAAACTTGCGTCAACATTTTAATTTAACATACAATACAAAGCAACATTTATTTATTTGTTTTTCATTTTTTACTATTCTATTTGAAATATATTAAGTTCATCATATGTTTTCTCTCTCCTCTCTATTGGTTGTATTTGGCTTTTTTGCTTCAATTGTCAGGAGATATAACATTTGACTCATTAATTTTATAATTTTAAACTTGCTTTAACAAAAAAAATTCAACAATTTGTTTATGTATTTTCTGAACTAATTATTTTTAATAATTTGTCCCATTGCAATTTTTGTCACACATTTACATTTGCGTAATTATTCTGCCAGTGTAAAATTAGTTCACCAATGCAAAAGATGGATTTAATGAGAATTGTCCAACAATCAAAACTTTCATTAATTTTAATATTTCAGAAATATATTAACTAGCATATTAATCTTGCCCATCAACCTTAAATCTTTTAATCCATACAACAAAAATAAATCACTAACATTAACATAAGACACATAGATGGGCAAAAGTACTAAAACTCAACAATACACCTTTGGGTATAAGTAATCTATACTATTTTAAAAAAAAAAAAAAAAAAAAAAAGTTGAGTAACATACCTGACTGTAGTGACTGGCTTGTTTAAGGCACAAGATAGGTTTACTCATTTGACGGAAGCTTAGTGTGAAAAGACGTTGGCCACTATTACAACTAATATCGATGATTATCGTTATTAGCGGCAAGGAAAGGTTTGTTTTGAAAAGTGTGCTGTAATGGCAGCACAGTGGGAGGATTTCCAGCAAGGGCGACTAAACCACAGCAGAAGGGGAAGAACAGCAAACTGTCAAAAAGCTTCGCTTGATAAATAAGGCGTAATCGAAATGTCTCCTGCACATATTAAAAATTATAAAAGATTTTTTTTCCAAAATTTGACATTTTAGACACTGATTTCACAAAATTTTACTAATTTGGTCTTGTAGTGTTAGTTACCATGGTTCCTCATTGAGCCGTAAACAATCATTTTCTGTTGAGGGAACTCAAGAGTAATTATTGCTGCACTTGCATCATAAAAGTTATTTTTTCTCATCCGCCTTCACAATGTACGGAATCCTTGATAGAAAAAAAAAACATATGGCTCTGAAAAACGAAGTTAAACGTTTCCTGTTTAATACGAGGTTTGGGCCTAAAGTTGACTTGGTCAGTCTTTTTTTTTTTCTCCCTATGGGATGACATTGACTTGAAAGGACAGCAACCTTCACCAAATGACTCATCTTTCAGCCAATTCTGGAGACTAGACAGTCATACGGCTATGTTCAAAACGTTAAAATTCGATGTAAAGAACAAACAGTTTCAAAAGAAGTCTTTATTTACACACAAACTTGAAAGAGAAAAAATAAAAGGATGAGGGTATTGAGTGGAAAAATTAAAAAAATATTTCATCAGTAAAGGTTCGTTTTCTTCATTATCCTTAAGAACTCCTGCTCGTTGACTTCACCATCGCCATCTCGGTCAGCCTCGTCGATCATCTCCTGCAAAACCAAAACTGTACTTAGCAGCCGGCTTTCAGATTTCATTCCATCCAGACATTCTATTCATTCCTATTGTGTGTTAGGGACCGACCCAAATTAGCCCCTTTCAAACAATTCATATCTTTGTTGTGACAGAGACAAAAGACATTATTATTATTATTTGTTTAGAATCAAACCAGAAATTATTTTTTATTATTATTTATTCTGCCAAATATTACAATCAGCATTAGCCTAAAAAATCCCTATTAAAACAAATTCAAGTAATGATTGCCGTCAACTACAATTACAAACTATTACCAAGAAAAAGGCCAAACTTGGGGTTCTGAGTGAACTGGGTACCTGCAGTTCCTCATCAGTAAGGTTCTCTCCCAGTTCCTTGGCTACTCTCTTCAGATTCTTGAAGGAAATTTTCCCTGTGCAGTCGTCGTCGAACAGTCTGAACGCCTTCATGATCTCCTCTCGGGAGTCCTTCTCACTCTGGTGGAAGGTTTTGCATATTTGCACAAGCAATGAATAGAAACTGCGTACCTGCAGCTCCTGTACTCACCATTTTCATCGTCATCATGCTGAGAAAGTCACTGTAGTCGATGGTTCCAGAACCTTCTTTGTCTATGTCGGCGATCATCTTTTTGATTTCTTCCTTCTTGGGTTCGAAGCCAAGCGCTCTCATAGCAACCTGATATCACCACCACAACAATAATCAGGATTAACGTCATGACCTAAATTCTTTTATCAGCAAAATTGGTCTTGTCAAAACTCTGGGAAGAATTACCCTGAAAATTAAATACAAAAGCTTACGATTATCAAAACGAATTTTCACATTTTTGAGAAATGGAAACAAATTGAACATTCGCCTTCCCGTTCAAAGATAAAATTTTGACTAAACTGTATGGACAACCACCCTCAATATCTCCGACGGCAAATTCTTATGCATGTAATCTATGCCAGGTTGGGTTTTGACACAGACTGTTTTTGGGTGTAAAACAGAAGAGTAGCCAAATAGTCGCTAACAATTACCATGTAGCCAAGTTTTTTTTAATTTTATTTTATTATGAGTCTGGATGCTCTCCGGCACCACACTGCCTCTTACAGGTCAGCCTTTGTACTACAACAAAAACTGTTCTTTGTTGTGTGCAAGTCCTCCTAGTCACAGTCAAAACGCAGATTATTTTCCCCTTGTGTGCAATCTTTCACAATTAAATCACTTAAGTACAATACCTTGAATCATTATTGTCCGTAAATTTCTCATGAAAGCTGCAGCTAAATCGACACCGCGCCGAACCCACAAAGAAAACGTCCGTTTTATAAAGCATCTTGAGAAATGAATAACCTTGAGCTCTTTAACGTCAATCTTGCCAGTGCCATCAGAATCAAAGAGGTCGAAAGCCTCTTTGATTTCCTGCTTCTGCTCCTCGCTCAGCTCTATTTTCGAATTGGCTTTCTTCTTTTGGGTAGAAGACGGAGTTGTTTTTCTGTAAGCCGTCGCCTGGAATTACAAACAAAAAAATATGCAATAAAAAGACGCTAACGTTCACGCCTCCATTTCGACGCTCATTGGCTCAAGTTTACTTCCACGCTCATCGACAAAAAAGAGACATTATTTTGAAGAGCGTAATGCGTAAAATACCCGTGAACGCCGATATATACCATTTGAGTAGTTTTGCGAGAAGATATGGAGTGAAACAAAGATCTAAAAACACGAGGAATCCCGGAAGCAATTGGACACGTTGTTTCTTGCCGCTCACGACTCCTTTTCGCTTCTCCTCGCTGTCTTTTATCCTCAAAAGGCCTGATGACTTTTTTTGTTCGAAACGATAGTTTGGCGACCAGGAAGCCTGCTGCTGATGTCTTTTAGAATTGTCGTCAAGGTAAACCACCTCGTTTGTTGTTAGACTTCCCTCAACAAACGTTTCAACAAGTAGTATCTTTCCCCCTTTGGAGACGCAAGAGCCAATAGGAAATCTGATATTGCCGTGACGTAGGCTTTTCAGCCAATTGCAAACGAAAGCCGATCCACCAATTGTTACGGCCCCATCATTGTATCCGTTGTAACCATGGAAACGACGCGTGCGTTGTCGTGGGATGTAAGCCTACAAAGGCAAAAAAAATGTTTTGATGACGACGTACAAATGTGTAGCTACACGATTCAACAACTGTTACTATTTCACGTTGTCAGAGCGAGAACCAATAAGAAGTCGTGACTTAGGTTGATAGACAAAAGTAGGCGGGATGTAACTTGGTCCGCCAATCGTTGCGTACCATCCGTGTCCCGTAGCAACGGTGCAAACGACGCATGCGCAAACGTTCCGAACATGGGAAGCCCTAAAATGAGAGGAAAAGCATACACGCTCGAAATCAGGTAATATCGTTAATAATTGAAATGTTCTTCTATGGTTTATGCGGACTATCTCCCGTGGCACATTTTGCGTTCAGATGAATAATTTTGCAAAACTTTAACAGTCAATAAATTTCTTTAATTCTTCGAAAAGGTATGTTAGCCTAGCTTTCACCATCATCCTCAACTGCACGTTCTATACTCGCTTTAAAGTTGCCGTTTTTAATTCCTCTATACAATAATAATATTTTGTTTTATAATATTTAGTCAAAAAGAAGTAAATCTTTAACGTGACATTTTATTTTTCAGGCCTGAATAGTAATGCTGGGATGCACAATAATAAATCAACGACAACACGTGGGATTGCAGAAACTTTCTGCACTAGCTGCCGTTGCACTCACCACAGTGGGACCTTATAAAAAGTTCAAGTTTATCCAGGATGAGGCTACAGGGGAGTCAACTCTGGTCAGCTCATGTTTGCGTATCCTGGACAACCTTGACTTGGCCACCTGTGCTGTCAGCCAGCTGGTTCATGAGACAGTTCGGGCACACCACAAGGTTTATCGCACGGGCTCCGGAAGCCTGCTGTTTTATGCTGGAGCGTGGAGTCGGGCAGCATTGTCGTGCTTGCACCAAGGGATTCCGACGTCTCATGTCATTGCAGCCATGATTGAGGGGATGGACTTGTGCGTGGACGTTTGTAAGAGAAGCAGCATTTCATTAGATGCTCTTTGTGTGTCGACACAAAGGCAACCCACTGAGATACCACCAGGCTCCAAAGTCACGAAAGGAGAAAGGCAAGTAAAGTTAAGTCGCCATTTTTGCATCACAGAGCCTGAAAGTATTTCAGTTCCGGAACCTGGTCTTACCGATGTTGCACACCTGGCAGAAGGACTGAGCCACGGTTGCAATGATGCAATGAATTTAGTTATACAAGCCAGTCATATCCAGTCGAAAGACATCCAAAGTTCCGTGTTTGACGTGACCAAAGTAACCACATGCGTGTTGCCAGGCTTCCCGGAGGATCATGCTCACGTTTGTCTGGGCTGCGTCGTTCTTCTCAATGCAGAACAGGCTTCTGTCGCGCATCGCCTCAAGAACCAACCCATGAACGTCGTTTTTATCAGTGGGGATTTATCCCACTCCTATCGCCATCTTGGTTTTAGCAGACCTGTGGGCATCCAATGTGTCGGCAACCAGTCGAATATGTCCGATTTAAGCAAAGAGGAATACTGGATGGAAAAGGTCCTCGGGCTCCTGTTGCATCTAGACGTGAACTTGGTGCTTGTCAGTGGGCTTGTAAACAAGACTGTAATTCAACTCTGTTCTCAGCATCGTATACTTGTAGTTGGAAAAGTTACTTTCTCCATTTTAAAGGAAATGGCTATCGCAACTGGAGCGGTTCTGGTAACGTACGCCACGCAGTTGACTAAGCACTGCGTTGGCAAGGATATCCACGTCAGCATATGGAGGGAATTCCAAAATCACAACGGGATACTGTTAACCGCCCTCAATATTAAGGCCGATGGTAACACCCGGTTTGTCACGGCCATAATCACTAGCCCAGTACACGGAAAGTTGCAGACGCTGGAGGATCGCTTTTGGTCTTGTGCCTACCGCGTGCATCACGCTTTGAAAGACAAAGCGGTGCTACCTGGTGCCGGAGTCACAGAGCTGTTTTGTATTCATCGTCTGACGGAGAAAGCGGATGCAGAGAATCTCAGAAATGGGACCAGTGGTTCTAACCCCTACCTTGGTATTGTCTTGCACCTCTTGGCGAGAAGTTTTATGGATTACATAGCTGCCGTGATGGCGAACTCCACCGGCGTGTCACGAGTCAAAGCCAGTACTGTGGTAAATCAGAAACTACAGGATGTTAACAGCATTTCTGCAGAGTTATCACAACTCGTTTTGGACTCTCACGACGATGTTTCCCCATCCAAAGTCTTTGACAATCTTAGTGTCAAACAGGAATCATGGCGGAAAGCCTTGGATCTGGTTTTGCTTGTTTTACAGACGGACACTGAGATCATCACTGGTTTGGATGAAAGCAAGGATGGCAATCATGCAGGTCTTATGTTTTTATGATTTTTACCAGAAGTAGTGTGTGTTTTTGCTTTGAGATGTAGACTGGAAAACATTAGGACCAGTTAGTACGTGTTAAGTGATTCTCAAACTGGGGTTCTCTGGATCGCCAGGGTTTTGCAAGTTATAGTTAGGGAGTCCACAAAATGTTTTGCAATGACTTGTGTCATATCCTCCCTATTTTAGGTTTGGGACAATTATGATGAAGATGAATTTTATTCTTTTCAAACAGCAAACCCGATTATCATTCACAAGCTTTGCTGATTGTGACATATCATCACAGAAATAGAAAATAAATGTGCATATTTTTGTCATGACCAGAATAAAAGAAAAATAATCTAATTCAGAGGCTGATTTTGAATTCATATTGCATATTAGGGGTACACATGGGAGGTACTTTAAATCGGTGTTCGAATTAAGAGGGTCCGTCAAAATAAGTCTCTCATGTAAGGAATTCCTGCACCCCAAAACTTTGACAATCGTTGTAGTAAGTAAATTGAATTTTCCTCCCATCTAAAATACTACTTTTATTATTTACCACATGGGGGAGACAAACGGTTATTCGAGGAAATTTGCAGACATGTTGGAGCCCATCTCAGTTGACATTGCCACATCTTGGACTGGTGGTCAAGCATTTACACCTGTGAACAATCTTTTCTTCAGTAAAATTAAAGTGCATGTAAATGGAATGTGATTGCTGAGGGTATTACACAAATCGTAAATCTTTGACGCCACCCAGCACACACATAACTTGTACAGTAAACGGAAAAATCTGCAGTGTTCCTTTCCCGAGAAGCATCTATGGATCTCATTGCGGCTAAAACGGTAAGAAAAGTGTCTTACACATTTGTTCTGGGCTCAAATCTCAGATTTTAGTGGAGTTTGACTCTCTGTGCTCCATCCAGGTATCCTGATTCTAAGACTCAAACCTGCCGATATTTCTGAACATGTGTGCTAATAGTTGTCTCTATGTGGCCTGTAAGTTGGCTGGCATCAAGTTCAAGGTGTACTCTGTCCCATAGTCAGCTGGGATAGGATCGAGGATAGGGGGTAGAACATGAATGGGTAACAGATCGTATTCGGAATACTTTGTGCGGCCGTATCCGAAATGAACTCGGGAATCTCTTCATTGGGATACTCGATATTCACACACAGTTGTCTGGAATGTGGCACCTCAACAATAGTTGGGTCTCTAATTGAGTTGTCTGGTATTCTCACGTCTGTTTTTAGACTGCTTGGTGTTATATCTTTTATCTTTCAGATTATTTTGTGGACTAGGGGTAAAAAGGTGTGTTGTATTGCAAAGTCACCAAACTCGATTATCCGATATCTTGGAAAACTATCGTTAGAGATTGGGATAATAATTTGATTTTCCTTCAAAATTGATATATCACTAAGGGTTGCATTAAAGAGAATATGTTCTGGAAAAGTAACTTTAGTTCTTTGTAAACCAGTTGGGTCTTCGAGTGACTGTTTTTAGCCTGTTTCTAAAAATGTGACTGTCCATCTGCACTTCCGCCCCACTTTTGTGTCATTTACAGTACTACATAATAATGGCTGGCACACCCAAGTTTACCCACCCCTGGCTTGGCAGCCAGCCTGGATGAAGACTCAGAGCCATTCTCAAGATTATAAAACAATCAATGCAGAGACAGTATCATGCAGAAACACCCACATCCCAGATGCACATAACTGACTAAATGCTTCCTTCAGGCCATTGCGGGGTATCACCAACATGAGCCCAGCTGCATTTAAACTGATCCAGCGTGAGTTTCAGATGTGGTTGGTTACATTTGGACAAAAGCCCAGACCAACGAGACACTTTATTTTAAATCCTACGCAAAAAACTCGGCAACATTTTGGGAAAACTGTAAACCACTGACGTCACCTTGCCGCTTGGACAGCCTGGATGAATGAAAAGACTAGTTCTGTTCACGTGGTTGAAGGGTCACAGTGAAATCGTCCAAAAAGAATCAATTCTCCGCCCCCAGCTCCGCTTTCCTGACGTCTGCGAATTGCAGGGCGCTAGTGGGCGTGAGCTTTATTCTGAGTCGGTGCTCTCAGGGCGCATGCGAACTGAGGCCCGAATGGGGAAAGTCTTGTACACAGATCTAAGGCAGCTGCTTTGATTAAACTACTACACAGGAAGGCGGCAAGAAAAAGGGGGTAGGGAATGAGGCTGCCACCCACCCAAAGTAAAACTTCCCAAACAGAAGGCAAGCACATGGAAACTGCAAATGTACTGACATTTTTCCAGCTTGCCGTGGAAACCTTCTGTTTGTGAATCCCACCAGTCAAAAGGGCACTCGAGGCCCTTGCGAGCAGCCTGTTTAAGCCAGTAGACTGACCCCCGAAGTCTTTGCGAGCGAGTTGGTGTGAAGCTCTGTTGAGGGGGAGGAGGGTTTGTGGGAGGTAGGTGGGAGGCCACCGTGGGGCTCTTCCAGAAGGAGTCGGAGCAGTCGCTGACTGAGAAAGGAGGCGGAGGAGATGGCCACCGGAGAGATTACCACGCTTCCCTCCGCGCCTGAAGACGGTGGCAGTGGCTTTCCACCCGGAACTTTCAAGGAACCCAAAAGGCTATACTGTAAGAACGGCGGCTTCTTCTTGCGGATCAAATCTGACGGGGGCGTGGACGGAATCCGGGAAAAGAGCGATCCCCACAGTGAGTCCCTGCTGTCTTTTTCTTCCTTTGCTCATACAGATATGGGAAGTTCTGGAAATGTCATTTAAAAGTAATCAATGGAACATGGCTGTATTCAGTAACGTGAATTCGCCATGCTGACTCATACTTTTCGACGTCACACAAGACAACAACATAACGCAACACAAAACGTCAGTGCAGACGACTTCCTGATGACTAAGGCCTGTATGACCAAAAAAGGTTGAGGTTACATCAGGGCACTTTCACTTTCTTAAGAGCACAAAGCCCCGAGTTACAAGGTGTATGAGGACTTTGTTTGGCCCCTTAACAGTGAATACTTTGTAAACAGTCGCTATTAGGAGAGACAGGGAGGCGCTCACCAAATGCCTCAGGAAAACAAATGTTTGGAAAATAATTTGTTCCTCAGCCAGGATCACATTTCCAGCAACAAGTATCTTGATTTCAACTGTACACTAGAAGAGAGGAGCTACTTAAGGCAATTCAATTTACCTCTCAATAGCAATGAGTCACATCTATTTGTGATAGAAACCAGAGTGTACAGTCCAACAGATGTGGGGAAGGACTGTTAGTATGGGAAGCTAATGAATAGAGCTATTCCTCGTTGATGGGATCATCAATGGTACTTTTGTTGAAGCACACCAGACCTGCCAAAATTTGGGATTACTTGGCATAACATTTACTGACTATATTTTCCGTTTGATGCTACTGATTTCCCCAAATTAACTCTTGGTCATGGAGGCGTTGAGCTTTTGGTGGGACGCCATTGGTTGAACTACATTCACCTCGGAACTTAATTGCTCCAGTGACTTATAGACCACGTCCTTGCGTCCTGACCACAAACTGTATTCCTGTGTTCACACCACCCGGGAAAAAAACCACAATAAGTGTGTTCCAAGTTACAGCAGCTGGCATTTTTGTTTCCACAGTAACTCTTCAGCTGCAGGCCACATCAGTCGGGGAGGTGGTCATCAAGGGGGTTTATGCCAACCGCTACCTGGCCATGAACAGAGACGGGCGACTGTTCGGAGCGGTGGGTGGACCACGTTCATTGTCTTGTCGGTTATTTATTTTTTTTCTTGCTGAACAAATCTTCAGCCAGTCACTTAAAAATTCACCTATCAGATTTCGTGCTCTTTCTGAAACATCCTAAAATGCAAGAAAATGCTGGTAAAGCTTTGTTGAAAGTAGTACAATTTGGTGTATGTTGAGGAGGTAAATCCTGATCCAGAGAAATATTTTTTTATGCCTGGAAGGACTTTAAGTTTAGCCTGGGTTGCGACTGAAAGTTATGGCAAATCTTCATATGCACTTTGCATCTATTTCTCTTTCCAAAATCAAATAATCTGTAATCCATTTGTTTTAAAGGTAACATTATAAGATTACCTTAAAATTAAATGAAACTGTTTGGGTTGATTGTTTCTATACATTAGCCCAGTGAATTACTGTCCCCAGTCCCTAAGCCTGAAGTCAGGGTAAGAAGTGCAGAGAATGATCATGAATGTTGTAATTCTTCTCTGTCTTCGTCCTCAGAGACGAGCGACTGAGGAATGTTATTTTTTGGAGCGTCTTGAGAGCAACAACTACAATACGTACCGCTCCAGGAAGTACCCCACCATGTATGTGGCACTGAAGCGGACCGGCCAGTATAAGTCTGGAAGTAAAACTGGACCGGGTCAGAAAGCCATCCTCTTCCTCCCGATGTCCGGCAAGAGCTAACTTGGGACGAGCCAGAGTCATGTTCATGTCTTAAGGTGTGATGGCGGTGAAGGTATGTCGCCACTGTCTGAAAGAAGTTGCTGTGATCATTTTACAATTGTTCCATCCATCCTTGTTTTTTTTTTTTTTTTTCCCAACAATCCCAACTTGGCATGAAGAGATCAGGGTGCCAGGTGGAGGAGGATTTGTTAATATACCTTCATATTATGTGATGTTTTTTTAAGCTAAATCTTTCAACACAAGGTGTCTTGGAGAGGGACATTTAAAAAAAAAAAAGGGCATTTCACACACTTTAAATGAAACTTTAAGCATGTATTCTAACACTCGATGCATCTTCTTGAGGCGTTTTAATACCTTTGTGCTTCACTGGAGCAGAACGAAATCAATGCAAAACAAGTGGCGTGAAAATGGTTCAATTAAGTATCAATGTAGATGCTGTAGTTTGCCCGTTTGTAATAATGCAGCAGTAGAAGCTAAGGACTTTAGCTTCTGATCCACAGAGGTACGACATACTGGTCCCTACTCGGCAAATATGAATATTGGAGGTAGGTCTGAAATATTGGAGATCAGAGCTGGGAGAATCTGCTGTTGGATTTGTGCGTTCAATAGGAGCCACAAATTTATCGGGATTCTTTCCAAATTTTGCGCCTGAATGCCATTCAAGGACAAGTGACGCCATTTGAGACATCACAGTAATTTTGACGTGTCAACTTGGAAAGCCTTTCAGAATTTTGTCCTGTATGAACTTAATGGGCCCGCGACCCTCGTGAGGAGAAGTGGATGGGTGAACTTTATGGTGGATATCTTTGCTGAAACTTGTCAGTTGAGTGGAAAAGTGGTTTCCCAAGCTCACAAGAAACAAATGGTCAAAAAGATAGGTTGAGAAATAATGTATTAAGACTGTCTCACTCAAATTTGAAGGCACTTATGATCAGATTTTTAGAGCCGAAATAGGCCATTTTTTCCCCATCAACATTAAGAACACTTTTTTCCCAAAAAACCTAGGACTCAGTTTGCAGTGCCCATTCCAGCATTATTGAAATATCACATTTCTACATATACGTATTGGTGTGGCAGTCATATACAACCAGCATCCCATCCAAGACTTGATTAATCCTAAAACAAGCAGACTTCAGTTTAAAAAATCTTAATACACAGGGAAGGTGATAGTGGTACGTATTTGCCGAGTTGGGATGACAGTCGGATTGGGCTGTTTGTCAGAAAGCTGAGGTACGTTTGGTTGTCAAATGCACTGTTCCCAGTCTGTATCGTCTTAAAAATAAAACCGGATAGATTGGATTAACAGTATTTGTAGTCCGCAGAAGAGGTGGATTAATTATATTAAATAGTACCGAGAACATCGGGTCCAGTCCCAGTCTTCACATTGTTCGTTAAGGTGAAGGAATCCGTCGATGGTAGAGCTGGTAAAACATCCCCGAGTAGACGGCGGGGAGCTCCTCCATGCTGAGGTCGATGCGCTCAAAGCCGTGCTTCAGCCCGTGCAGCAGCACCTTTGCCACACGGGACGTAATGGGCGTAGTGTCGGCGGTACGCGCCAGCTCGGCGAGGCTAATCCATTCGCAACGCTCGCACTCGTGCCTGCAGAAATGGATGTCGTAGCTGAGCGGGCTGAGGCGGCAGATGACGTACATGTCGGACATGCCAAAAGCCCCCGGGTGGTTGTGCTGCTGGCGAATGCTCAGCAGGGATCGGAATTCGGAGCGGATGCCTGTTTCCTCCAAAACTTCCCGCACCGCCGTCACTCCTGGGAAGGATTCGGTGTCGCAGAATAACGTAAAGTTACGACAACTATAATAGTAAAGCTGCTTTTTCTTTTCTGTGTGCACTTCAAACAAATGTACAGTACGTCATGGGTTCTCAAACTTTTTGGGGTCTAAGAACTTCTTACAGAGGAGTATTTATTCCAATGAGCCCTTCCATACCCAATGGCATCCTAACATAATCAGAGCTTTTAATTAGTCCAAAGAGAGAATGGAGTTTTCTTGGCCTGTCATTCCACATTTGAAGGCATGCATTTTTTCTTTATTCATATGAAATGATTACTAATTATTTTGCCGATCCCCAATATACGACCTGAAGGCCCCCGTTTGAGAACCACTGATAATAAAAGATGGTATTGTCAGCTTCTCGCTAGGGTGCTAACTTTACACTCACCGATATTCTCTCCGGGATCCGATAGCCCGCCAGGGAACTTCCAGGCATTTTTTGTCTGCCCAAAAAAATCAACATGTAAGACATTTCATCACTTAATAGCAATACATTTTTAACAATAACTATTTCATAGCAGAATTGCGTTTTTAGTTACAGTTCTTAGTGCAACATTTTATTATTAAAGATGAGGGGGAATCTAATTTCAGCCAATTGTCAAAAATTCTGAGATTTTTCTCGTCATTCAGAACAGAAAAAAAATAACAAAAGCAAGAAACCAAGTGTTTGATAAATGACTCGAACCAAAGTTAACTAGCTAGCTAGTGCAACATTTTGTGTTTTCAAACGTTCTGTTATTCCTCTTCTCAATGGGGACAAGAACCTCATTTGAAGGTTCGTTCATTTGCAGACATTTCACTGGAAATGTGAGAATGCATTTTTAGTTCAAAATCAACACACAACCTGTTTTTTCCCCCTTGTTACAGCTTCTTGCAAGCCAGAAATATTTAATCACTACATAGCTTTAAAAAATGTTTTTAAGTGCAGTAAGGGTTTTTGTGTCATTGACTAGAGAAGTGTGGTGCAGTGAAGTGTCTTTCATCAATAATAACAAAAAATAGTCTCACCACTTATCCTTGATATTTAATAATAACAGAATGCTGCTGATTAAATTATACTGTTAGTGTGTGTGTGTGGATGTGTGCGAGTGTGTGTGTGTGTATGTATATATATCTATTTTTGTAGGTCTATTTTGTATACAGCGCAGAAATGTAAACTACACATTAGGACTGTATGAGGAACACAAAAATGCACAAATAAAGCTGCATTTCATTTGTAAGTTTCTAACCAAATGCTTTACTGCTGGAATTGTTTCACACATGGTCAAATACAAGATTTTGTGACACTACAAATCAGAATTTGCTTTTCTTTCATTTTGGTGCAAATGGAAATGTTTTCTTTCCCCATTGGTGTTTTGCTGATTTATCGCTGATCATTTAAAGTGCCCCTTTTCAATACCTCTGTTCAAAATACTTGTCTAACCCTAAAGCAAGCAAATCCAAGCGGGGCGTTTTTTGTTTCCCTTCTCCCCCAAAGGGTCCGTTGAAAGTTACATTACAAGCAGGCATGTACAGTCAGAGCTCTGTGATGCTGGCCCAGTGCATTCATAAGGCTCCTGTATAAACTGTGTTTGCGCTGGGTCAACTAACTAGAGATTTGGGGCCCGCCGCGTTGAAGTAAATATAAATAGACGTGATGGACGTTTCATTAAAAACGATTGTTCAAGTCATTAGTAGCTCATATTTCATCGTGCAACAAATCTATTTATATTTCTGTGCATTGATGATAGTGAAGGGAAAAAAACATCTGCATGACAGAGCAAATTACCTTGTTCTTGTCTTGCACCACCAGAACCTTTCCATTGGACTCGTCAACCACTGCGCCTACATACGATAAAAACATATATATTGACTCGTATAAACCCGTTCAACTTTTATGTCCGTGAAAACACCAGAAAGGAAAACCAAAAAGTTGAGGGGTGCCTAATATATAGGCAAGTGGTTTGGACCAAACCACCGATGCTTTTAAACCACACAGTCCTCAGTGTTATAAATATTTAACTTAGAGATTGTTCATCGGGGTTACAATAATAACAGGCTTTTGTGGAGTCTAAACAGCATGTGTGACTCAGATGCACTTGTCAATGAAGTGGACATTTATTTGTTTATTTTACAACGTCGTGACTCAGCAAGGAGGAAGAGAAGGGGACATTTTTCCTTCTGGTACGTCCTCCTTTGAAAGTGTATTTGACAGCGGCGTAAAAGAGGCATGTGTTCAAGGCCCGACTTGGACTTCCGTGTGGAAATTGATGTCATTTGCTGTTCCAGAGTCCAAAAAATTGACTTAGGAAGCTCGTTATTGCGTCACAGACGCTATTCAACAGCGGGGGAAAAAATGACTAAACAGTGAAAGCGGTGAAAAATGAAAGTGTAGGTGTTAGTGATGACTGCTTTCGAATGCAAAACGGTGTAAAAAATGATTTGAATATCTGGTGCTGAACTTTGAGTCACTAAGAAGTGACTCATGGAATGCATGGAAAGGAGAACAACGACGAAAAATTGTTGTAAAATTAAAGTTTAAAAATAAATGATTGAAAAGCTGGTAAGTTGGGAAAGGTTTTCATGTTATCAGAAAATGTAATTAAAAATTTGTGATCCTAGGTTCGCAACTGTCGCAGTATTTTTTTAAAATGACAATACATTTTATAAATCATTTTGGGCGGCACGGTGATGAACTGGGTAGCTCATCCGCCTCAGTTAGGAGGGCGCAGGTTCGATTCCAACTCCGGCCCTCCCTGTGTGGAGTTTGCATGTTCTCCCCTTGCCTTCATGGGTTTTCTCCAGGCACTCCGGTTTCCTCCCACATCCCAAAAACATGCTTTGTAGGCCGATTGAGCACTCCAAATTGCCCCAGGTGTAAAATTGTTATTTGTCAACTTTCTCCCTTTCGTCCCTCCTTAGTTGAAGTTTTTATTCACATGAATGAATACCTCGTGTTCTTCAGCACGTTTTACTTTCACTTTTCTATCTCGAAAACTCAGCAGTAAACTCTACCATCTGCTCCAAACACTCAGTAAAATCCGTTTGGGAAGCATGCCTCCATTTCGTTTTACCAGATAAAATCATAAAAGGGGGATCTTTTTTTAAGCCATGTAATGCTGATGTCATGCTGTTGGGTCAAGCATTCAGCTCCTATTTGCCCTCTGCTGGACTTTGTGTGGTAATGCTGAAGATGTTCGTCTGCCTACCCGCCACTCCAACTTGGTGAGTCGCAAAGTGAGGCAACCTGCTTTCTCCCACGCCCATCCAGAGGGAGAGCACAGCGTGGCGCTCCTGCGCGTGGTGGAAGGTGAAGCCGTGGGCGGAGGCCGCGGCTGCGCATCGGCTCATCGCGATGGGGACTCGCAGCCACACGGCAACCTTACCTTCCGATTTCCATCGGGCCAACGAGTCTGCAGTCAAGCGGACAGGACCATGGAATAAATGAAATAATGGGTGAGTTAAGGTGCAATGTTTGCACCCCACAGTTTGCAGCGAAAGGCAGATTAATCATGCACGTACGTAACTAATGACATTAAATGTCTTTTGAGGGGCCTAATTGTACAAGATGCAAAGATGTTTTGATCCCGATTCGACTTTGGTGCTTTCGGGCAAGCAGCCATCGGGATCAAACCTAATGAATAAATGGCCTAACTATCTCATGTAATGGTCAGACTTTTGGACTATTTTGAAGTTCACTTCTGATATCATAATTATTAAATTAATTAAACAGGTACTGAAATTAAGACTCGTGACTGGATGGCAGACGTAAATGTACGTCTGTCATCTAGCAGTCAATGCAACTCATGATTATTATCAACCTATAAGAAATAATGAATGAGAGATTGACTGAGCTTTCCGATGCGCAATATGTTCTGACACCAATTTCTGAAATTGGATAACATCCAGTACATACACCTTTCCAAATATTGACAGATCGACACTTCAATCATTTTTAAATGAGCAAAAACAAACCTGTCAATAAGTCAGCAAAAGCACTTTCGCTAATGTCCTCTGGTAGACCAACGGCCGCCAGGTCCACCGTTACTCCCCCAAACCGGTCTACTTGGCCGGCCAGACCTGCGGCACCCTGTCCTCGCTGCAGCTGATTGACAACTACCCGGCACGTGAACGCACGGGAGGAACACCACTTCTGACAAAGTCCAGCCACTCGAAATTTGCAAAGGAGGGCTGATGCAGCCATGTTATCGTGTTGTTGGGTCACTTTTACTTGCTTTTAAAACCCCTTTTAATGCCAACTCGCCGACTTCCGCTGATGAAGTTGTGTAATTACCGTAAAGCATCATTAGAGAAGGGCGATTGTTAGTCAACTTCAAAACTGACGTCATGTATCGGAGTCAGCCAATCATGTGTTGCTATTAGTGGCTCACCCACCGCAAACTAGTTATTGGCAACGGATAAAAAAAACCTACCATCAACATTCAAATGCTTGGCAAGCACGCAGTTTTAAGCGTTATTCGATTCACTGCAATATCAAATAGTTTTTCTTGAAGAAGCAAAGCGATGATCGCTGTCTAATTTGGCTATACATTTTTTGTTGCATTACGGTAAAAGGGGCGGTAGTCAACTTTAAACCCGGACGCAATCCTTAGCCCGGTGTTTACGCATGCATTTACTTTCACATGTGTCTGATTTTTTCTTATTATTATGTCTTCGAAGAAAAATAAAAACAAATCCAAGCAGGTAAACGAAGGAGACGACTCCTGTTCCTCGAGCAACTTGGAGACTTCCGGTCACGAAGAAAGTAAAAGCAACAACGCCTTCACTGCCATCGAATTTGTTGACAAAGGTAACAATTACACACCGGCTTGAAACTGGAAAGGCAGACTAGAACAACCAAGACACCATGCAGCTTGTATGGTGATGCTTTCCACATGAATTATTTTGCAAGGTGGTTGTTTTCTTGCGTTTTGCAGCTGATGACAAAACGCCCAAAAGTTGCAGATGGTTGCTAGCACAACTGAGCATCAACTCATTGAAGTCGGCCGGCGTCAGCATCGGCAGACCCGTCCTCCTCACAAGTCAAACGGGACGACAGGAGGTAGTCTTATTATCCTACAAAGCAGCCTTTTCCCTTATACATTTAAATTTTATTCATGCAATAGTTGACTTCACTCCTTGTAAAATTCTGTCTTAGTTCGTGGTACATTTTAATCTCATCTCAAAGTTACGTCTCCCTTCATCCAATTAAAAATTCATTCTGGTAATTTTTTGATTTATTCATCATAAAATTACAATTGTTTCTCATAAGATTAAGCCAATTTTTAAAAATATGTCCTTTTCAACTACAAATATTTTATTCTCTTAAAGTACAGTAAAATATAAACCGCTCTCTATTTTTTCTGATAATTAGAATAAAAATAGACCTTTCTGAAAAATCGAAATGTAATATTTGTAATAACATTAATAAATTCTATTTTCTGTTAAGGCACCCCTTGCCATAAAAGTCTATATTCAATTTACCGAGCCAGCATTTAGTGTTTTTGTCCACGTTCAGATGTAAACATCCTAGAAGGGGGATTCTCCCATCTGTGGTCTCTTCTCAAGGTTTCTCATTTTCCCTTTTTTGAGTTTTCCCTTGCCCTCCAGGGAGTTTAAGATCAGGGGATGTTGAGAACAATTGACAATTTTGCACATGTGAAGCCATATGAAACTTATCTGTGATTTAGGGCTATATAAACAAACTTGACATGTCTTTTCTCATAAATTCCAAACCAAAGTCTTTGAGTATTCCGAGTTTTCTTACTTATAAAATGATTCATTAAAAATACTTTATTTCAGAGTTTTTTTTCTTCTAGTTATGACATTTTTTAAATAATGTTTATTGCTTTTTTTTTCTTGTTAAAATCACTGCTCTTTGTTCTCATCTCCTCTGCATTTTGTTCTCTGATCTTCCATTTTGTGTTTTGTCCTTGTTGACAGGTGTGTGTGGGATGGCCTGTGGCCGCGTTCCCCAGTGGCAAGGTGGGCCTCCCCAAGTGTGCACAGAGCAACCTAAAAGTGAAATGTGGCGATGTGGTGATGCTTCAGCCTGTGACGGGTCCCGTACTTCAAGCCCAGGAAGTCATTTTCTCTGCCAGGTTAGCTTCTTTTTAAGACCACTCCTTCCAAAGAGAAAATGTTTTTTTGTTGTTGTTTTTTTACAATTTATAACAGCTCCTAGGTGTTTTTTTTTAAATGGTATCAGACATTCTGACAAAATAGACAAAAGATTAAAAAAAATTCTCGTTGAAATTGCTATTTTTTTGTTTTCATGT